>NW_024714126.1:0-62500 GCF_018991925.1 Homarus americanus | reverse complement strand
TTGGAGTCCTGATAAATTTATATTTCCATCTTTTATTAGATACATATATGGTCATTATTTATTTTATTGATATTTCAGATAAAGCTATTATGCATTATTTAAATCCAGCTTTTGCAACTCGGACTATCTTACAAAATATATAAAATCATACTTTTTCCTTGGTTCTCTACAGAGGTGGAGGTCAGTACGTTTTCGCGGAAATTGACTTTGAGCTCCACCAGACGAGGGTAGACCAAAAAGGCTTCATTAGTGCAAGAGTCATATTATCTGGACACACGAAAACTTGCTAGATATTGGTTCACATTCTGAGACTCTGAAATATGACGTGTAAAGATCCAAGGATCTGAGTGTTTGATTCTCATGGAATATATCATTTTGGGCTGAACTTCGGACCGTTCGAGCCCTGGAGAACAAGACCGAAGATCTCGCAGGTAAACAAACAAAAACCAGGTGCATTATAAAGTCTTTAATGACACGTCTGAAATGAAGACTGTGATCGAGTGTGCAAGTTCAGTATATTGTTGAGTTCTCCCTCTTCCGGCGTTTTCTTTGAGTTTGGTTTGTTGCTGATGGTATTGGGTACGTCTTATTCCTACGTTCACACACACACACACACACACACACACAAAGTATCAGTTTACTGATCAAAAGAATGTGAGAATATTAGAAGAATGGTAATATTAATTCTTTCCAGTGTTACCATGATGATTTCTCTTGATTTTCGATTTTTTTTAAAGAAAATTTATCTTACGATAATAAAATCGTAGTGGTGACCTGATCAATACGTTTTTCAATGGTGACGTAAACACTAAGCAATCATGAATTAATATTTGATACAGTGAATAAAATATCGACATTGGTATTAGTATGCGAGCAATCAAGCATTTCATTTACGAACATTTTTAATGGGAGGACAGAAAAGTAATAGAGAAAAACAACAAAAACAACAATACACAGTTATGACTCCAAAGCAAAACCTGTAATTTAATAAGTTTTCATAATTTTCCTTCACATACTTTCGGCAGATGGTTATTACAAGTGAAACTAACATAAAAATATTAACATTTATTACCAGGTATTAAAGTCATTAAATGAAGGAATGAAGAATTATTTCCCGCTGTTTATTCACGTCTCTCAGCTCTTGTTTCACACTTTAGGGGACGTCTAGTTATTAAACGAACTAAACAAATACAAGAAACAACTAAAAACAATGGAAATGAAAATCTTATATGACAAAGGATATAAAACCTGAGTTAAGGTCAATAAGACTCACTGCCCAGGACTGGATGACCTTCACAGCCAGATTGAGTATCTATACACCTCACTCATTTTCACCAGCTGATGAGTCAAACTAAATGTAACAGACAACGAGCAGGAATGTGCTTTAACCTTACCTCCTCCATAGTTAAAATTTATTTCATTATACAAGTATTGGTGAACTTCGTACTTTAAAGACGTGGAACTGTATCTCAATGCAAAATTACCTAACGTAGTATGGCAAAAATTTGAGGTTTAATACCAGTAGGTGAACATAAGTTATTTATTAATCAATCACTATAATTAAAAAGTTTTCAGATCGGCTGATTTTAGTTACGTACAGTCGCTGTCAAAAGTCCTGTCTCGCCTCCTGGTGCTTCACGGACCCCCGAGAATCAAATACGTGAATCCGAAACATCCATGGACAGAAATAATATACCACTGTCTACTGCTTTGGGTTCACGAGTTTGAATATTGACTATATTTAGGCCAATGGATTCTTACTTTTATTTTTGGTAGGCGGCCATCTTTGATTTAAAAATTACGGAAAACGGGCCAAACGTGAAACATTTGGTAAATTTTGTTTTTATGTCCAAACAAACCTGAAACAAGATCTGAAGTTAACATGTTGGAACGTCTCAGTACACACGAAACCTCACCAGGCTCCTTAACTTGAACAGCAATAGAGTAGAGTAGAGTAGAGTAGAGTAGAATAGAGTTATTAATCTTATGGTAAGTAAGAATCACTCGAGGAAGATTTCTCAATAGGTGTTGGTCAGTCTACTTGGATCCTGTCGAGAGATGTAGAGGAGAAGTTCAATATATTTCTTAAATTTTTATGGCTTTTATGGAAATTAAGAACCCTTCTTTATTTCACCTGACGATTAAATACCTTAATAATGTGTGTAGTTAGGTTAGGTTTCATTAAAATTGGTTAGGTTAGGTTAGTTTAGATTAAAAGAGGTTACGGTAGGTTAAAAGAGGTTAGGTTAGGTTAGATTAGATTAGATTAGATTAGAAGAAGTTAATTTAGGTTAGGTGAGATTGAAGTGGTTAGGTGAGGTTAGCATCAGGTGATATTATCTAGGGGGTCCAACCCTTCATTAATGATAAAATTTCAACCTTGATATAGAAGAAAATGACATAGGGAACCATTCGTTGAAATTTGCTGTAAAAACAAGTCAAAATAAACGAAATGAATAAGTCAGTGTGTTCTGTATTTAGGAGGCTGTAGAGATACGATATGGTGTATGTGCGTGCGTGTGCGTATGTGTGCGTGCGTGTACGTGTGTGCGTGTATGTGTGTGTGCTGCCGGTGGTCGGGTAATTTCCCCCGGCCACCGACTTCTAATAAGAACCTTGATTAACTTACCAGGTGATGCCGCAGTGGCTGGCCAAGTTAATCCCGATAACAGTGAGCGGTAGTCAATCAACGTGGCATTTTGATGAGTCAAATAACACGGGCCTTGATTTTCTGTTTATAAAGAATCACACAACTTAATAATGTATGTTTTGATTCTGTCTTGTGTTTGGGGTTATCAGTCTAATTCGTGGTGGCTGTTCGACCCATGTTCAGCTCCTATGTTATGTTATGTTGTTATACTCCCGGTGTCAGCATTCACACTTGAGATCAACTTTCCTGCTGGATGATTTGAGTTGTATATTAATCTCATCTTATGTTAATGAAGTTATTACCGTATGAGTATAAGTGGGAAACGGTGAGCAGGGAAATGGGCTTTAGATGTGGAAGGTGAGGGGGCGCAGGGTGAGGGGGCGCAGGGTGAGGGGGTGTGTGTTGAAAGGGTATAGGTAGGGTGGGGGGAGTAGGTTGAGGGTGAAAGGGTGTAGGTAGGGTGAAGGGGCGTAGAGTGAGGGGAACGGGATAAAGAGGCATAATGTGTGGGGTAACATCTAAAAATGTCACATCTCTTTAACTGATTCAATCTCAAGGTTACCACACATAATTCTGGTGTCCGGCCACAAGACCCATCTGTCCACAGTATTTGTCACCAGCCTTCCGTGTAACCAGAGACCTAACACTTTCCACTCAAAAATAATGTCGTACTGATCAGGCAACGTTAGGTCATATTTAAGACTTATGTTTAAATGTGCGAATGTGGAGGTGATAATGACGACATGATAGTATTGTCACTTCACAAGATATATCAGAGAGACGAGGAGTTGTAGCAGTCCTTTGCTATTTGTAACAGATGGGCTATTCTTGTTCCTGGAGCTAGTCCGGAAAATTTCACCATCTACTGTCTTGGAGAGCAGCGAAGCATTTTAGTGTGTAACTTAACACTAATAGAAGAAATATTATAAGTGTGATGATGAAGTTATGTTTGGCGTGGTAAATGTTGGTATAGAGTTTTCTCCTATAGTACACTCGCTCCAGCATCATGGCTTTGAAGGAAGACATAGATAGTTTATGATTCGCCACTGTCATCTGTCCGTCTTTTCATCTACCCGTGATAAGTTTTTTTTTTTCAATACAGTAATCTTTTGATGTTTTGAAATCGCGACTGTGATTTCATTACGTGCTTTATTGTCAGAGGCTTTGGCCATGTGCTGATGACGATATCACACGGCACATTCCCGCTCCACAATACAAGTCTCAAGTCCTGAAAAGGTTTCTCATCTCTATTCAAAGGAGAATTTCCATTCTCATGCTGACGCTGCACCTACCTCACAATGTACCGGACAAATGGAAAAGATGTTCTCTGTTGCAGTGTGATCAAATATGTTATTTATGAATGTTGAGTGTTCAGTTCGTCCTGCTGTCATTTTGCTGCCAATAATCGTTTTGACTGTTGTGTACCGCTACTGGCGTGTCGGCACCATGGTCAGTGTTTTCTGCCAGGGAGGACAGGCAAGTCAGTGTCTCTCCTGTCAAGATTCATCACCGTAATTGGTTCACCTGACCAGTGGTGTTTGTAGTGGTGGCGTCATGCAAGGGAACATCGCTCTTAAGGAAGTCCATTTATATTAACAAAAGAAGTTATTATTGCTTCTTTATTCACAACAGTCCATGTCAGCCACGGCGGGCCAAGAAGTCTCCATACCTCTAACACTGAACTTGTCACAGTGGAAATGTGATCTGGCGAGGATTTTACATATACTGCATTTCCTTCTTCCTCTCCAGCAGGTTTTCTTAATTAAATTTCAGTTGGTAAAATATCAGATAATGCAAAGTTTATTCTGTTCATATAAACACAATTTTCTGCTTTGTTACGAATCTTTTGTTTTCTTTGTTCCAGCACAAGAATCTTCGTCAACACAGACAGATTTTCACACATTCAAATTAACACGATGTTTTGCCACGCTTCACAATTTTGTCGCTGCCTTCAGTTTTTGCCTTTATATTTCTATCAATAACCCCGGTGTTCACATCATTGTTCTACTTTTTTTTTTTTTTTATAAAGCCAAACTTTCATTAGGGAGCGTCGAGTGACCAGCCTCCGCCGCAATAAACAATAAAATCTTTTATACCATCACCAGGGGTTTTCTCTAAACATTGTCGATACTATACGAAAAAGATTTATTTTTCATGGTGTAATTTGGAATATTTTGCTTACCATGTGCATTTTACTACAGGAATTATGAAGGAAGACACACAGCAGTCTATAAAATCTTAGTTTTGTTTCAAGGTTCTGGTGACCGATTAACCTCGTTCTTGTGTCGTCCAAGATCAAATATTACACAACTCTCAAGGTGATTTTTTCTTTTATGAAGCGGTGCTATCGTAGTTGTTTAATCTTGGCACTATTGAAGGTGAAAACGTAGCTGGACAAAGAGTAAAGAATCGCTCTCTCTGACGACAAGGAAGACCTGGGGATATTGAACTTACATTTGGTATTAGATTGTTGGTGATGGTAAGTTGGATTACCTAAATATTAATTCTGAGTTCTATCAGACATCCTCCACTTCCTGCTCTAGGAATTAGTTATGTTCCTTAGTTTTGTCTCTTTTACTTTAAGAAGAAGGGAATCTCGTCCTTATGATGGGGGTTCTGTACTAAGAAGTATTGTACGATAATGTTAAGACCTACACACAGTACAGCTTCTTTACACGTCTAGAGTGGACACTTGAACACCTGCCTTGGTTGGTATTAAATCACGTAAAATAACCAGCCATTTGAAATATTCCTGATGCCCACTAGCTTCTGCGAGCAAGTAGATGATATGGTTGCCACAAAGTCACTTCTTACCGGTGTTGTAAGACTGACAGTGAATAGAATGTTTGCTGACGCTTTAGTTCTATTTATTTTAAGGGGGACAAGTGTATTAATGTCATCAATATGTATGTATGTATGTATGTATGTAAAATATGTAAGATATGTATGTATGTATGTATGTATGTATGTATGTATGTATGTATGTATGTAAAATATGTAAGATATGTATGTATGTATGTATGTATGTATGTATGTATGTATGTGTGTAAAATATGTAAGATATGTATGTATGTATGTATGTATGTATGTAAAATATGTAAGATATGTATGTATGTATGTATGTATGTATGTATGTAAAATATGTATATTACACTTCGTTAACAAGGGATCTTGGTAGAGGCGTCTAGACGTGATGTATTTGAAAAAGCTTCCAACTGGGAAACAAATTTCATGAATTGAAATTTTGCTCCGTGGAACATTGTAACACAGACTCGTCGACGCTGGGCTGAATATTGCAGTTTAATGCATTCATGAGCACTGAGAATCCTGAGTAACCCTTCATACATATATGGTTCACATAGGGAGTTTATTTTTAATTCTGTAGGATGGATGGGGATGGTGGTGCCTGGAGGTGTACCTAGACTTAATTGTAATAGTTGTTGTCTAGTGAATGAACTGACTTACGTTTACGTGCTTAACGACCTTAATTGTTGATGCATAAAACTATAAAATAAACAACAACTGGTTAGGATTATTATCTCAAAGGTGGTTTGGTAGTTGAAGAGGTTAAGGGTAGTTAACCTTTCAGTGCTTCAACAGAGTATCTACGGGTAGTTATTTTATTAGTCACCTTCCGTAGTTCGCGTTGTTGAGCTGCTGCTTTTACCTTACATTAACAGGCTTGTGCAGTACAGTATATTTAACACGAGGAAATAAACTCAAGATTTAGTTTATATTGACACATTCAATTCATTGATGCTCCAGTAATAGGTAACAGGTAGATCTCTCTCTCACACACACACACACACACACACGAGAGAGAGAGAGAGGGTAGAGGTGGCGGTAGACACAATGAGCTTCAGTGTGTTATTACCATATAGGAAGCTGCCAAACACTCGGATTTATTCCACGTCATCAAACAAGTCACCATTTGCGTTAAGCGCCTTAGAATGTGGGAATTTACATTTGACATCAAGAGAAATATTGCCTAAAAGAGTCCGGTAGGCGCGCCAGCAGAGGTCTTACCCGCCTCTCCCCTTGTCAAGAGAAATTCGCCTTTAAGTTACGAAAACTCTGGGCTCATTTTTGCACTGAGGGAGCTCGTGGCTTGAGTGCCTTGGTGTGTTGTCTTCTTCTCTCTCAGATCAGCATGAAAAAGTAAAGATCGGTTTATTTGCGGGATTTTAATGGCTTTATGATAATGGCCTTGACAGCACAGCGCACACGAAATCAAAATCTCGGGGAAAGGAAAATGGATTTAATTTTGCCGGATTTTACGGTTACCTTCACCACGGGTCCTGGCCGTAGTGTTGGCACTTAGCGGGTCCCACACGTGTCACCCCTGACCCCCTGGCACTCACTCTGAGAACATGACACATACCCTGAGCCTTGGCGCTTACTGGCAGCAAAAGTTAGTACTTTTGAGGCCAAGCACTTGAATCCTGACACGTATTCTCAAGCCCTTAGTCATGTCCCTTATCTCCAGTTCTGTCACTCAACCTGAATCATACAATATAAATATACTTGTGTCAACAGTCATTTATAATAACCCTGGTCTAGCTGTGTTAAAGTGAAAGCCATCATGTTAAACTAACAAAAAATCAAAGTTCCAGCATTATGGTGAGTTAACTGTACATCTCCCTTAGTTTCTCTGCATCTCACATGTCTTCTGCTCCTGACATCTATTTGAGGCTTATCAATTATGGAAAGGCTTTCGTTTCACTCATGACAGTGTTTGACGTTAATGTTCTCTTGGAACTTGATACTTGGTTGAACATTATAAATAACGTGGCCAGGAACGCTGCCTATTCAGTCAGATTAAGAAAATGATGACGAAAAAAAAAAATAAGCGTTGCGTCTGGGTGACATCAACATCTCCGAAACTCTTTACCTCAGTATTAGAGAAACTTTTCAAGTAGCTCAATTAAGGCGGAACAGGTTTAAATATCAAAGGCTCCTATTTACGTCAATTGTTCACACGACACACCTGGCCGCATTAAGAACACCAACGCAACAGGTGGACAGAATAAACCAGAGACTTGGATAATAAATGAACTTGACCAACGTTAGTCACCTAAAAGGTGACTAACAAAATTAATATTGAAGAAATCACCGAATGTACTGGTTTGTGGCGGCCGAGTGGATACAGTGATCACCTCCAGTCTTAAGGTTCACTGGTCTGCGGCAGTTAGGGAAGTGAAGGTGGTCGAGTGCTGTACCGTCGACTACACTGGCTCCTTGTTTACCGAAAAAGCTTTGTGTTTACGTCAATGGAACATTTTTACCTCTTTACGGAACATATGTTTTTGTGAAATTGATATTACCGCGTGAAGACCAGTCAAGCGGAATCAAAAGAGTCAGAACTGGTTGGAGTCCTCTGGGTACATCTCGTATACTGGGCAGCAGCTTGACGCTTCGTCCTGAAAATAAAACTATTCTTACCATCTACTATTATACCCATGAATACACGTACATAGTATGTATATGTATAGAAGGAGATAAAGAGGAAATTGAAAATAAGGACGAAACAAAGTGATAGAAGGAGAGCTGAAGGATGGGGTGAAAGCAACAATCTGGTTTAGAAGGAATAAGATGATGTGAGAAAATCCAGAGGCCTAATGGAAATGACAATGAAGAATGAAAGAAGAGATATATTGTGGAAAAAAATGGAAATTATGTTGAACAACTGAATGCTGTAACAGATAACAGAGGCTGAATGACCCTATATAGGATTCGGTAGACTGCCAAGTGTTAAAACGGGAGACAGAAACGAAATAAAGGGAAGGGAGGAAGAAGAGGAGGTGGTGGTGGTGAGTCTGGCTGTAAGTAAACCCAAGTAAGACAACATGAGTGTATGGAATCACTGTTGAAATATGGAGACTAAGAAATGGAGTAGTGATTGAATGGAGGACGACAAGAGTGTACAGGTTATTGCGTATACAGGGACAGCGAATGGTTTTTATTAATGAGAGAATTGTATCCAAAATAGTATGTGTATTAGGGGCAAAACCATCGTGGGTTGAGAGAAAGAAGATTATGTATGGATCAAGTGTTTGTGTTAAAGAATATGATTGGAAAAAAGTTTAGATTGGGATGAAGTGTTTGTTCGTGCTATTTTGAGATCGAGAAAAATCGTATGATAGTGTAGGTGGAAAGGCAATGTGGGAAGTGTTGAAAACGTATGAGGTAATTTGGAAATTGCTAATTGCTTTCTAGAATTTTCATAGGGAGAGGAATACATATATGTCAGGGTTTGACAGAGTAAAACTGGTTCTTATTGGAAGTAGGACTACGTCATTGATGTATATTGTTAATATGTTTATTTCTATAATATTTTCATAGTTTAGTAAGTGAGGTAAAGGGAGAAGTGATGGAGAGAAGTATAAAAGGTTGTTGAATAATGATACTGGAATGTAAGTGTGGGGTGAATCGGGTATTGTCTGCAGTTTATACGGCTCTAGTAGGTGACTAGTAAGAAAAGTTTCAAATATTAATGAAGAGTGTGTGGAAGTGGATGTATTGGGGGGGGGGGGCAGTTGATGAATGGGATGGAAAATAGTGATGATACAAAGTAGAAAAGGGAAAACAGAAATCAATGCCAACTTGAATGTACAATACAAGTAGATAGAATGAAGTTAGTAGAGTGGAATGTTCCAGATGTTTTGTAGTGGTTGTGTCAGGAAATGAACCACAGGGCAGAGTAAGGAAAGACAGCGATATATATACACTGTAAAATGTGTTGGGAGAGGGAACAGCACCCAAGGAGGCAATGGTTGGGGTGTGTAGGGGGGTATTATTGGGCATAAAGCTTACAGTAGACACGAGAGGAAGCAGTATATTGAAAGTGACAGAGAAAACGTGAAAATCAATACCTGGTGTGAATATGAGGAAGCGAATAAGAGGCGGAAATAAGATGTGTGAGTGTAATATGGAGTTGAGCATATGGAGAGAATGGGAAGAGAAGACCAAGAAGGATGGGGTTAAGGATGAACGTGTAGGAAGTAACAGTGTGTGTGAAGGAGCGGGGTATGTGACATCCAGTGATTGTTTGAGGGAAAGATGGATGATGATAGTATGTGAAGCGACAAGGATAGTAACACAATAACAACAATAGTAATACCGGTAATTATAATAATAATAATAATAATAATAATAATAATAATAATAATAATAATAATAATAATAATAATAATTGACGTAAATAGAGCTCATAATCTGATAATCTAATTGATCCATATACTCGTATAAAACGTAATTGACGTTTTTGTCAAATATCAATTCCCTTTTCATCGGTTTAACTTAATGGTAATTAGTTTCTATAATAGGGTGATACATGACGTTTCATTTACGGTGTCGTTTACTCTCATAACACAACCAAACAATATTAACATTAAGTTTGGTAAATTTGGGTGAGTTAGATTAGTCATGGGGCCATTATTCCTAGTCTGTATAATGATTCTGTACCTGCGGAAAAATATTTAGAAGTTATCGCGATCACCTAATAAATAAATAAATAAATAAATAAATAAATAAATATATATATATATATATATATATATATATATATATATATATATATATATATATATATATATATATATATATATATATAACAATGAAGTGCTATAGTACATCATATTTGATGTTTTCAAATTTATTCGGCTTTCAATTCTGGCGCGCAGCAAGTTTTAATTACACTGGGCCAATCAACGGGACACAAACGTGGGGGAGAAATAAAGGAATTCAATTAGAGAAATCAGATATCCAGCGCGCAGTTTCATCATACAACTATGCAGCGGTATCGAGTAGTTCAATACACAATGGCCGGGAGTTGATCAAGAAATGGTTAAACGATTTGGAGAACGAGCGAACTTCACAACCTTTCAGTCGCGCCGGAATCCCCGCTCATGGGTTTTGCAACCTTTTGTGAACGAGCCTCTGTGGAAGTGAACGAAACATTCGGGTTCCTGGTGAATTAACTGTGAGCTTGCCACTTAGCTTAATGCAATCAACGTGTATACACACAGGATCAAATTACATCAACCAGGCACAAAGGGTTCGCTCGCTGATTGGTCACTTGTTTCGAAACTTTAGTAGAATTTCTTAGGATCGAATTCGTTTAGGTTAAATGGTTCCTCCTCGTGTAAAAACAACGAGCTATATAAAGATCATCTCCGGGGCACCTGGGTCTAAGAAATTAAAGATAGTGTGGTGAGCCGTACGCCCAGGGCCAGTCACCTTCCCGGACCAAGCGTAACGGAACAGACGAACGACAGCGGCACGTGGTCATAAGGAACACTAGCGTTAATCAAGTAATTGCAACAACTTGTGCTCTGTCCGCCCCAGAAAATCAACGACTGGTTATTTCTCGTAATTGCATAGAGATGAATCATACGAGGATTACACATAGTGGAACAGCGAAGGAGGAGAGAGAGAAGGAGACAGCGAAGACGAAGATGCCAGGGTGAGAAGGGAGGCGGGAGAGGCAGCAGCACCAGCAGCTTCACCGACCGCCATCTAACACACACACACACACACTGCCGAGGCTGCCGACTCACACTAAGCCAGCAAGAGGTCTTAATCTCGCCGGGATAAGCCAAGATTTAGTCAAGTATTCAGGCGTCTTTGATATTGTATCTGGCGTGTATCTGTGCTCAGGAGGCGTCGCTACCTGCCAGGTATAATGGGTAATGCAGGGGCGTTGTGATGTGTGTGTGTGACAAGGTGGGCGCGCTGGACCTCCCTCCCTCCCTCCATCCATCCCTCTGGCTCACATTACTTTTATAATTTCAACAAGAAAATAATCCCTATTCATACTGTATCTTGCTCCAGCGAGTGTTGTCAAAGTGCGCCATCCAATTTATTTTTATAATCATTACACAAGTAAATGACAGCGAATATAGATAAACATGTTAAATCAGTTTGTATATAAAATTACATTAGACAGAGGAAGGAGAACATCTACCACCACCTCCTGCAACACAACATAACACAACACAACACATCACCCCTCCATTTAACGTCACCTCGGATCATCATAATGAATTTAATAATTACAAAAATAAAGTGAAATAATTGTAGTTTTTTTTTTGTGAACTCTGAGTCGAGAATTCATTAAGTAAGTTTTGAGTATCGTTTCGTGAGGAATTTCTTCGTTAGTAACACGTAAAATAATTTTTCTTAAGATTTTCTTTTTTTTTACAAGTTACAAAACGCATTGTTAACATCTGTTATGTACACTTTAATATTCGCAATCTATTCGTGTTTAAAAAAAATCCACCTTTAATAACCATACCGCATGACGTCACTTTTTGTTGTAATTACCGTAACAGGAAGGTGTGACGGTGCGTGACCAAATATTTCACTTCCAATATGTTCCGTTTTTAATTGGTGTTCTTATAATAGAGAGCCGAGTCCTATGCTCTTGTGTGTATTCAATCTGTGTGCCGTTAACACCCTGGCCATTATTGCCTCTGTGATTTAATATAGCTCTACCTGCATTATTACCTCCCAGTAAATGGACCAGATACTGAGATTAAAATAAATGTATCTATGACTTAAAATTAATATATCACGGTAGTTTTAAAGGCACCAGGAGAGAGCGGTGGTACTTGTTTAACTGTGTGATTCTGTATAGAGGTAAACAAGACTTAATACTTTAATTAGGAAAAGTAAATATGGTTGAAAAAAAGAAAAAAGAGTTTGATCGCAGTCTGAGCAATTAGTTGGAGCTGAATTAGTAAATATAAGTAAATAGTGGTGATTAAGTTGTGTTGTATGCTTGAAGAGTTATTGAATCATTTAAATATGAGAAATTATCGTATTTTTGTAATATATATATATATATATATATATATATATATATATATATATATATATATATATATATATATATATATATATATATATATATATATATATATATATATATATATATATATATATATATGAATTATTCTTTAAACCTGATTCATTATTTCACAACATTATCAGATTATAGGCTCATAAGCTTTAGTGTCTCAGAAATATGTATTCACACTCCCATAACAAGGAAGGACAAGGCATTCACGCGAACTTCACTATAATCTGTAAGTCAGTGTGTAAACATTTTTCTGAGACACCCTGTATAATCTCGTGTTAGTAGCAGTTAAATGTTTAAACCTTTTGTTCCTTTTCTGATTAATTATTGAGAACTAATTACGTAGTGTAGGTTTAAATGTGAGAGGGTAATATTATACACAAACATGCCGAGAGAGAGAGAGAGAGAGAGAGAGAGAGAGAGAGAGAGAGAGAGAGAGACCACTCCTCTCTACGTCCAGGAAGGAAGGAATGACGAGGTGGCGCGCAAGATGTATAAGAGAGTGTACCACTAACCATAATGGACTTGTATCCTGTTTGCTACTTAGAGATATTGCTTCACCACATTTAGTCAGGGAGTTTAATACCTTAAAACCCCTTGTCTGACCTCTAGTCGGAATGCGGTTTTGCAAAAGTTTGTTTTCTATGTTATTACTATTGTGAAACTTCTTTGTAACCGGCGAAACTTTGCTGGAAGAATCACCTTACTTTTAGATTTAAGATTCTAATTTATTTACTTAATTTGAGGCGGAGATGATTATTGCCTTCTGAATAATCTTCTTTAATGTAATGGCCAAGTTTCTCGTTGTGGTTACCAGAGGCCGCCAGGTGTCTGTCTTTGTGTGGTGGGGGAGGCTGTATGGAGAGGTGTGGTGGGGGAGGCTGTGTGGTGAGGTGGAGAGGCTATGTGGTGAGGTGTGGAGGTTGTGGTGTGTGATGAACTTTATATAAACAAAACAAATATTTTGGAAAACGTTCGAGCAATTAAAAATCAAAGAGGAAATACACACACACACACACACACACACACACACTCACACACACACACACACACTCACACTAAAATCGATGATACACACGTAACACAGCGACGTCGGAGTGCTGTTAGGCGCCTTCACTCACCCTCAGCCCCTATACTTGCTGTTGGCCACGAATTCGTAAGTTCACCTGGAGACGAATGACCACAAATCTGGATGGATAGTAAAGTTCGTCTTGTTGTGAGTGTAATTTGTTTTGAGTAGATTTAAGGTAATTTCTTTTGTGTACTGAGTGTGTCTTATACTAAAGGTTAGGTGTGTTTTGAGTGCTTCTTGTTTTGAGTGCTTCTTGTTTTGAGTGCGTCTTATTTTGAGAGTATCTTATTTCTCATACCTTTTTTTTTTTAAGGTGGGGGGCTGCTTGTGTCTTTTCTTAAGTGATTCTTCTTGTCCGTATTTTGGGGTTGAATTCAGCATGCCTTAAGTGCATCTCTTCTTGAGTGCGTAATGTCTTGAGTGCACTTAGACTTGAGTTCGTCTTGTCTTGGGTGTGTCTTGTCTTGAGTGTGTCTTGTCTTGAGTGTATCTTGTCTTGAGTGCGTCTTGTCGTGAGTGCGTCTCGTTTTAACGTCATTGTATTGAGCGAGTCTCTTTGAGTGCGTCTTGCTCTGAGTGCTTGTTGTATTGACCCCATCCTGCCTTGATTACATCTTTAATTAAAAGTCTCTGGTCTTAAATCTATCTTGGGAGAGATTTATCAGGAAAGAGTTTTATTTAAGTCACTTATGTGTGAATTGCCCAAGGTGTATGTTGTATGTGTATATCTTGCCCAATGTATATATGTATTGTATATGTATATCTCACCTAATGTATATATGTATTGTATGTGTATAAATTGCCCAATGTGTATCTTTATTGTGTGTATAGCTTTCCCAATGGTGTGATACATTGCCTCGATTTTCATTTTTCTCAACACTATCCTAATGTTAATCAGTCTAATGTAATGCAATGTAAAAGGTGTTGGTCTAAGGGAGGGTTTCCAATCTTGTCTTTGAGTCTTAAGTATAATAGCTGTTACTTAATTTCTACTTTTTTTTTAAACATATGATCTTGTAAATATACTTCAACTTTTTTTTCCCTGATGTTTTCTTCCCTTGGGATAAATTGTCTTAATATAGTATTGTCTTCAATGATCCTTCCCCTTGTGTTGTGTCTTGTCTTCAGTGGACTGTGTGGCAAGGCAGACTTCAGCCGCCCTTCTCTAGATGTTCAGCCTAGAGAGGTTTTGTGAGCCTTCTTGTAGTCTCGTATAGTTTATGGTCTGGGGGGGGGGGGGATCATAAGCCGTTGGTTTGATTGTCTTGACTGTGTGTGGCCATATGTCTGGCCACACACTTTGCAGTTAGTTTTGTTCACATCTGCCTGAGGTGCATACTGCCAGAGGTACTTATATCATAACCTTAGTCTAGCGGTTACAACATCTTGTAATCTAGTGATCTTGTTACTTGCTCTGTATTCATGCTTCACTTGATACATCTCATGGTAAACACTGGATTGACTAGTGCCTGTTTGCACTTGTGTACTGGCTTTAAATAAATCGACAAATTCTTTCTTGATTACAGTTTTTAAGGTTCTGTTTGACAGTCCTAGACTGTATACAACATTGTCATTGTTGGACGAGAGTTTAGCTAAGGCATCAACTCTGTCATGTTGACTAATGCCTATGTGAGAGGGGATCCACAGCAGCTTGATCCCGATACCCCCGTCAACAAGACACATGTGCTTGTGTCTGGCTTCAGAGACAAGCGGGTGACAATCTGAGTTTAGGGTAAGTGGGTGGGGGTGGTGTGTTCTGGGTGGGCGGGCAGGTGGTGGCGGTGATGGAGCAGACCACCTGTTCCTGCCACCTCAGCTATATTCATGCCTCACCTCGTCCCCGTACTCCACATATTTACGGTGTCTGTAAAAGCTTCTTCCAGTCTCGGATCGTTAGTTACTTGCGTGTTTGTATTTGTTTTTGTGCTTTTGTGTGTGTTTGTTTGTGTTTGTTTTATTGAGTGTATAATTAGTTGATTGTGTTTTGCATGTTGGTGTTTGATTGTGTGTTTTGTTTGTGTTTGATTGTGTGTTTTGTTTGTGTTTGATTGTGTTTTTATACATGTGTTTAGGCGTGACCATGTGTTATTTGTGGTTTGTGCGTGTTTGTTTGACTGTGTTTGTGTCTGAATGTTTTATTTCGTCTGAAGTCTTGTCACTTAGGTGTAGCTATGAAGAGTTTCTATAGTAGCAACTACATGTTCCAATAATATTCCAGTGCTCTGTTATCTAAGTTTTCAATCGAATCTAGAAGATCAATTATAAACCACAGGGTGTGTGTGTGTTTGTGTGGATGTTCACATTGCACGGCTGCAGTTTTGAAGACATTTGGGGGATTGTGTCCAGTGGTCTGACTCTTACACACAAAGGTGGACCTCTCATGATAAAACGCATCTATTTTTCTGATTCTTTGCTATGAATGGCCACAGCTTTTAAGAGAGAGATCTGAAAATTGGTATGTCTATGTTGACAGCCCCGAGAATGTTCATGAACGTCTAATATGCCACCCCTCCCCTCCCTCCTGTGCACGATCACAGTTTTTAACACAGAGCTATAATTTGGTAGTGATGTTTTTTTGCCTGTGCACCTAATTTTGCCCAAGGACGGACAAAAAAACAAGAAGAAGAAGATCACGCCGGGTACTCCAGCTCGTAGTAACAATATAACTGGTGACCGAAGACAGACCAGGAATAATTCCAAGCTCAGCCTCCTCTAATTAATTCCCTCACCTTTATCTCATCTTTTAAAATGAAACATAACTCAGTCGTGAAAAAAAAACTCCGCTAGAAGCCACGTACACACATCACAATAAGCTATGATGGCTGGTACTGATATGACGAATATTTCTACACAACCTCAATTGATCCACGTTTGGTAATTTTGTTTTTGTTTTTCAGGGTACACAGCTTTTTTCCCCCAAACCATTACGGGGTATTTTCTGTGCATATGTTGTGTGTTCTGAAATGAAGTATAGTTTTAGCAAGGTTCTGTGGCAATTGTCTCTGTGCATTAAAATTCAGCGCCTAATCCAAAACAAATGAGCGGGTCTGACCTTCGGCAAATCAATAATTCTCGGGTTGCAGTCCCCAGTTAATTGAATTCTTTCCAGGGCATGATTAAGCTGTGGTTTGTTCATGGATATTTTATTTGTTTATCACTCGTGTAGCCTCGACTTTGTGGAGTTCCGGGGAAAGCAGTACACAGGTCTATCACAAACTCTGAAGTGTTGTACTGTACCTGTGTTGGGTCTGACTGATGAAAATTGTTTATGGTGTTACGCCATTTATATGTAACTAGGAAATAAAATATCACCTAAATGATTTTTTTTTTCCTGGATATCAGTTCACTCTTTCCTTCAACCTATGGCGTGTCAGTAAAAAGTGTCACATCACCTGGTATCATCACCTTGCCTCCGCCTCCGCCGTGCTGCACCTCAGTAAAATAAACCAGTATATGTAATCGTCATTCTTCAGAGTATAAACATAATATACGTACATAAACATCTCGGATGCTCAAAAACACAAATAAATTTAAACGATAACAATAAAGGAATATACATGTATAGAAAATATCTTGGCATGACTGATAGTTATGCATTAACTGGATACTCAAGTGGTAGAGACAGACGTAAATAAAAACAGCTGTAGTTAGACCTGGTACAGCACACGCCATCTCTAACACTCTGCTCCGGTTATTAAGCTGTTGCAGAGCCATTATCTTTTTGTCGCTGCTTCGGGTGTCCCTGCTCTCCCTGCACCTAATGTTCTGTCACTAACACCGGCTATTAAACTGTGTGAGTGTAATAATTTGCATGTTAATAAATTCTTGAATTGATGTTGGTTTGTGTGCACTGTATTGCATATACACCTGTGCTGCTAAATTAATATAATGATTATGTTTTTATTGCGTTATATTCGAGTAATTTTTGTTTTACGAATTAGATAAAAAGAAAATAAACCTGGTTTATTTTTAGTAAGTTGATTAATACAACTACATACATTTTCTTGGAAGTTCTTCAATGTGTCACTGTTTGGCGGCAGTGTAATTGTTACCAGGAACTCGCACAAAGTTGATTGAGGAAGCGTCAGTTTATAATAATGTTAGTCATCTTAGAAGGTTCATTAAATAAATATAAACATTGATGAAGAATAATATAATCTTATACCAGTTGTATAATGGTAGTGTTGGTGATAATACAGATGTGTATGACTCAGAAATTCTAGATATATGTGTATGGTGTATATCTAGAAGATGGCAAGATAATGAATATAAATGTTGAATAAGGAAGAATTTATGAGCAGGCAACTATCCCCCCTGTTTACAAGTCGAACAACTCCTACAGAGATCTGTAAGCCAAGTAAAATTCACTACAAGACACCACTTACTGCCAGACGAGTTTATTCAGCACTGAGAGACTCCTCGAAGCCAAGGGGTTAAGTGAGAAATTCACCCGAGAAGTGTTTGTGTTCTTGTGACAGGAGGAGGCAGATGCTGAGCTTGTGTCCTGCAACTCTACGAGGCAATGAAAATACCCCTGGGCATTCCATAGGGCATAGGTGATAGTAATAAAAAATGTAATTGCGTGGATGCCAGTCAGTATAGAAAGGCATAATTAAATCTACGACATTAATGACACAATGAATATTTCAGTACAGATTTATAGGGTCTAGAAATTTAGTAATGTGTACAAAAATAAACAAAGAAAAAATGAAGGGATGAAAATGTTGCTAAAAAAACTCGTATAAAAATTTCGGATTTGTTTTGAAGTGTTAAGGTTGTGGGGGTGATACTGGCCAGTGTTAGTAGTGGTGAGGAGGACGAAGTGGGACTCTCTAGTGTACTCTTCTGGGACTCTCTACTGTACTCTTCTGGGACTCTCTACTGTACTCTTCTGGGACTCTCTACTGTGTACTCTTCTGGGACTCTCTACTGTGTACTATTCTATTTGGGATGTGAACAAGAATGCTAAGTGGTACATCCGAGTCTCAAGGAAGGAGTTATTTGTCTTGTTGGCCGGCGAGAAGATGCTGTGGATTATTAGCGAGGCTGTACACACACACACACACACACACACACACACAATAAAAAATCGTCTTTTGGGGGTGTGAATGGGGGCGTGAATGAATGAGGGCGTGAGTGAGTGAGTGGGGGCGTGTGTCAGTGAGGGCATGAGTGAGTGAGGGGGTGAGTGAGTGAGGGCGTGAGTGAGTGAGGGGGTGAGTGAGTGAGGGGGTGAGTGAGTGAGGGAGGGAGTGAGGTGAGGAGTGAGTGAGGGGTGAATGAGTGAGGGCGTAAATGAGTGAGGGCGTGAGGAGTGAGGGCGTGAGTGAGTGAGGGGGAGTGAGTGAGTGAGTGAGGGCGTGAGTGAGTGAGGGCGTGAGTGAGTGATTGTATTTTGAGTGAATGAGTGCGTGTTTAGGTGCGTGTTTACGTGATTGAGTGTGTGTATTAATGCATGAGATAGTGTAGTGGCCCTGTCTAATTTATCTAATTTCAGTCTTGTGTGTATGCATGCATGTGTGTATATGTATATGAACACATTTTATATATGTATACACAATTATCTCCACACCCTATTCTTACAGGTTTTCTAAATAATTGCCAGCACTGTTCTAACACTAACACACCAAACACATTTTTGTCAACTTTTTTCTTCACAAAGGAAAAATAGTCTACTAGTTCTGTATGTTTACGTTGGTGTTTCTGCTAATGAGTGATTCATTTAATAACACAACCATAACATACAACCACAGCTGATACCACAACAACCCGCAGAACCATTGCCACAACCACCATCCTTATCAGTATCATAACTATTACCACCATCGCCACTACCACTATTCTCAATGATACCTGAAGTCATCACTACTACCACTATTCTTACTAGTGGTAGCAAGCATTACTATCATTCATTACTGTCACCACCACTACCACCACCATTTCCACCATTGTTGTCAGCACCATAACTAATACCATTACTAGACCATTAAAACTGTCACCATAAATCCCCACCATTGTCACCTCCACCATCGTCACCATCATTATCACCATTACCTCCGTTGATGTCGATGACCTCACCAGAGCCGTCACCACTTGTATCATCATCTCGATCTACCATCAACACCAGCAACACAACGTGGCACCGAACACAACCAAACACCAACACCACGACCTATCACCACCAACACGACCTACCACTACCACGATCTACCACCATCATCATGTCCTACTACCACCACCAACAGGACTTAACCACCATTACCAACAACTCTTGTAGCATCCTCTCTCTCTATTTTTTTTCTCTCTTCCCTTTTCTCTCTTTCTCCCACCCTCTCACCCTCCCTCTTACCCTCCCGCTCCCCCCTCCTCCTCCATCCCCTTCCCTCCCCTTCCTTCCCCGTCCCTCCCTTTCTCTCCCACATCCCTCCCTCCCTTCCTCACCCCCGCCCCCCGTCTAGGATATTTACCGCCAGTTCTCCCACTTTAGAATTTGGTCATTTAAGCACGCATTCCAATGAGTCTTTGCCTGATGTACGAGCGGTAATAATGGCCGAGTAGCGTCCACGGAGGCCTGACGCGTTGCCATTAATATGTTAAATGGAGAGAGTTACATTTAAAGTTTTGCCATTAAAACACCAGTTGGTCCCGGCGCAAACTTTCATATTTCTGAGCATTTTTTGGGGTCGACTTTTGAGAATGTATTGTGTATATAAAGCTTTCACTGTTGTAATTGCTGGCGTGCGACCTGGCTTTTGATGATATTAGGTAGCCAGCGTTGGGGGCCACGTTTTTGCATACCTGTTTCATGCATCCTTGCTACTTTTTTTTTGTGATGGGTCATTGTTATATTATTTTGGATTTTTTTAATTATATATACCGTATATCTACATGTCGTTCGTGTCTTTATTATTATTATTATTGTTATTGTTATTATTATTATTATTATTGTTGTTATTATTATTATTGTTATTATTATTATTATTATTATTATTATTATTATTATTATTATTATTATTATTATTATTATTATTAATAATATTAATAATATTAATAATATTAATAATATTAATAATATTAATAATATTAATATTAATATTAATATTAATATTAATATTAATATTAATATTAATATTAATATTAATATTATTATTATTATTATTATTATTATTATTATTATTATTATTATTATTATTATTATTATTATTATTATTATTATTATTATTATTATTATTATTATTATTGTTATTGTTATTGTTATTGTTATTGTTATTGTTATTGTTATTGTTATTGTTATTGTTATTGTCATTGTCATTGTCATTGTCATTGTCATTGTCATTGTCATTGTCATTGTCATTGTTATTGTTATTGTTATTGTTACTATTACTATTACTATTACTATTATTTTTATTTTTGTTATTTATTTATTATTATTTATTATTATTTATTATTTATTATTATTTATTATTATTTATTATTATTTATTATTATTTATTATTATTTATTATTTATTATTATTTATTATTATTTATTATTTATTATTATTTATTATTATTTATTATTATTTATTATTATTTATTATTATTTATTATTATTTATTATTATTATAATCTCCCCTCTCCCTCTTATTACTATTTCATGGTTGTCAAATTTTTCATATTATTAAAACTCTAAAATAAAAGATACGAACATTTGACTATTTATAATGTTTCTAATGATGCACTTTAATGTCGTGTAACTCAGCTTAATTATATCAGGAGCAATAAACAGGAGTCGCCAGCTGTGTGTTAGTGAGTGATATATGTGTCTGTGTAATAAGTGAAGCGTGAGAGTAGTGTGTATGTCGTGTGCCTTTACTCGTATGTTTTCCTTAGTATGGGCGAGAAAGTTTGGGAGGTAAATAATATAACAGCTCGTGCCGCCTCGACTAGAGTCCCCCTGGCTGGTCGAGGTGTAGGGGCGTGAACACTACACATACTGTAAATAACATATTAAAATATATCCAGGAGTAGTCATGTACTCAGTAAGGTAATAAAGTAAAAAGCCAGCAGTTGGTGTATACTTCACAAAGCAGATCGGCTCCCAAAGCGGTAGGGCGTCATATTTTATTCTAATTTACAAGTCCGTGGGGGTGACTGATGTGGTCGCCTGCTGCCGCTTTGGCCCCAAAATGTCGTACAGCACCGAGACCGAGGGAGAGGGAGGGTAGAAGGGTGAAAGATAGAGAGAAAATTCACTTTATGTTTTCCATGTAACTTGTTAATCAGCTCCGAGGGAGAAGTTTACTCGGTATCCAGCTCAAAGGAGGATGTTTAGTATCAAAGTAAAAATATTAATGAGATGCTTAAGGGCTTCACGTGCACGTAGGGAGAGGAAGCTAATTATGTCGCCCGATGGTCATCCTTAAACCATCCAGAATATGTTAAGCAAAGATAAAAAAGCGAATTCTTCCAGCCATCGACCAATCCTATACATAGTAGACAATACATCAAGGTATAGTTTATAAATATAGAGTTGTGTTTACAATCTTCTGTATAAATAACAATTACCTGTATAAAAATCAATAATAATTTCCTGTTTTTTTCTCAATTATCTTTTTATGGGAGTTATGGTCAGCACAGGAGGAGATTGAGAGTTTTTCTGTGGTAATTTTGAGTATGGCATTAGTGGGTTGTGATACTGTACCAATTGGTCAGTCACTAGCAGATAACAGCATCA
The DNA here is from genome assembly GCF_018991925.1 of Homarus americanus. NCBI lineage: Eukaryota > Metazoa > Arthropoda > Malacostraca > Decapoda > Nephropidae > Homarus > Homarus americanus. Next base: position 40,204 of record NW_024714126.1, on the reverse strand, counting down.
AACAGATTAGTCACATGTGGGTAGTGGTACCGGTTAGTAAGGTCACATGTGGGTAGTGGTACCGGTTAGTAAGGTCACATGTGGGTAGTGGTACCGGTTAGTAAGGTCACATGTGGGTAGTGGTACCGGTTAGTAAGGTCACATGTGGGTAGTGATACCGGTTAGTTAATGCACTAGTGTGATCTGGTAGCCGTTTGAGACACGCAGGGTCCAAGTGGTACCTATTGTGTGCAGTACAAGTGGCCTGACTAGTGAAGTAGCTGGGTGTTACGAGTGAGGGTAATTATGAGCTGAGCACCGTAATGGCTGTGTTTTGCGGCGACAACATCCTCAACACACGGCCAGCACTGACCTTTCCTCAAGAGCGTCTGGGGTCCTAAAAAATACAAAATTTAAACACGTTTTCCGTGCCATTTTTTTTCATTTCGGTGTTATTTATATATCTCGTAGACTTAATAATTATTCTTAGCTTTAGGGAACATAATTATTACAGTGTTTATTTTTCTGGTCCCACTCTCTTCTCTTTCTCGTGTTTTACCAGTCATGGCGTCGACCAGGACTGCTGTTTCGTGCATATTTCACACCCCCGTCTCGTCTACCTTACTGGTAATGGATACCTGTTTGGCTATGCAAGTGACCCTAAGACGTAACTTTTCCACCGCCGCTGTAGACCTTGGGAAAAGCTTTATTATTAGTTATTCATAGAGGGATAACGAGGAGGAGGAGGAGGAGGGAAGAGGAAGAGGAGAAGGAAAGAGGAAGAGGAGGAGGAAAGAGGAAGAGGAGGAGGGAAGGAAGAGGAGGAGAAAAGAGGAAGAGGAGGAGGAGAAAAGAGGAAGAGGAGGAGGAGAAAAGAGGAAGAGGAGGAGAAAAAAGGATGAGGAGGAGAAAAAATGAAGGGGAGGAGGAAAGGTGAATAGAAGAAGGAGGAAAGAGGAGGAGGATGCAACAAGGAGAAAAGGGGAGACAAGTTTCCATACAAACCCCCCTTTTTCCCCTCACCCTCTCACCCTCCTCCACCATAACCAATTCATAAGCCTTAGTATTTTCCCTTATCACTGACGTCACTTTTCACAAGACTTAAATTTTTCAGGCATTGGTGTGAAAGGATTGACCAACAAATATTAGATCGACTCGACAACACCCCAAACATCTTCATTTCGAACTATTAATTCTTTTTAGTTCAGAATAATCAGTTAGTATATAAAAACAGATAAGTTCACGGAGTCTTTGCACCTATGTTGAATACGACTCATAAATTACTACAGTTTGACCCTCGTGAGTCTGTTCAGCTCATTTACATATTTTACTTACAATTCTCCCAAAATATCAACTTGCCTCCACAGCATCTTTCCTTTTCATCGGCATTTTTTCTCTATCTCTCTTTCGTCTCTCCTCCATCTCTCCTACATCTCTTTCCGTCTCTTCTCCTTCTCAGCGTTTGTCTCATAATTTTTCATCTTGTCTCATTACACTAGTCTTGTCTTAGGTTACCTCTGAGTCTTTATTGTTTCTCGATTCTCTCCGTCACCTCTACGCCAGCCACCTAAGCATCTGCCTTCAACTATATCTTATTTCACCTTCATCTTACCTCACTTTCATCTTACCTCACCTTCACCTTACCTCACCTAAACCTTACCTCACCTTCACCTTACCTCACCTTCATCTTACCTCACCTACACTTTAGCTCATCTTCACTAACCCTTTGAGATAACTTTACCATGTTATTTTTTTTCCTATTTCCTTCAGCCTATTTATTTTATTAACATCTGCTTGGCTTATTTCCTCACTATCATCGATCGCTCCCCCTCTCTCTGACTTTAAAGGCCCCACTTTGTCCTTGACCTTTGTCCTATATACCTGGAAAAATCTCTTGGGATTCTCCTTGGAGTCTCTTGCTATCCTTATTTCGTAGTCCCTCTTTGCCCTCCTTACATTTTTCTTAACATTCCTAGAGTGTTCATTATACCTATCTCTGACCTAACCTAACTTGACTGGATGGCTCCCAAGAGTACAAAGAGGATTATAAGAACATAATAAAAAAGGAGTCTGCAATAGGCCGGTTGGTCTGTGCATGGCAGCTCCTGTCTAGAGTTACAACCACTCTCTATCATCCGTGGATCTAGCTAGCCACCTTTTATAACTTTCCAGCGTTCCAGCACTTGCTACAAAGTTGAAAAGCTTGTTCCACTCGTCCACCACCCTATTTGTAAACCAGTTTCTTCCTATCTCCCTCCTAAACCTAAACTTATCCAACTTAAATCCGTTGCTACGAGTCCTATCTTGCTTGGATATTATAAGAACTTTATCTATATCTCCTTTATTGATTCCTTTCACCCACTTAAATACTTCTATCATATCTCCCCTGATTTACAGTCAGGAAATTTTTGGTCCATGGCCCAAACATCCACCATACATACATCTTGTGGCCCAAACTTCTGTGGCCCAAACGTCGGAAAAACCCTTCCCTCCTGCTCTCTCCTATCCTCCCTCTATCTTTCTTCCATTCCCCATCCTCCCTCCCGCCCTTACCCCTTCCTCTCACTTCCTACCCCTCTTACATCTCACATCCCTCCTCCCTCCCAACCCGTCTTCCCTCCCTTTATAAGAACATAAGAACATAAGAACATAAGAAAGTGGGATACTGCAGGAGGCCGACTGGCCCATACAGGGCAGATCCCTTTCACACCCATCCCAGCACTTCCATGTGCCTATCCAACTTCGTCTTGAAGCTCCCCAGCGTCCCCGATCCTACTATAGCACTCGGTAGCCTATTCCACATATCCACAACTCTATTACCAAACCAGTGCTTGCCTATATCCCTTTCTGAATCGGAATTTATCTAATTTAAAGCCATTTGTTCTAGTTATTTCGTTATTACTGAGCTTCAGAACATCTTCCATTTTACCCTTGTTAATCCCACTTACCCACTTGAACACCTCTATCATATCTCCCCTAACTCTACGCCTCTCTAATGAATGCAAGCCTAAGCTTTTCAGTCTTTCTTCATATGGAAGGTTTCTAATATTATGGATCATTTTTGTCATTCTTCTTTGTACTCTCTCCAAAGAATCTATGTCCATTCTATAATAAGGACACCAGAATTGAACCGCATAATCCATGTGTGGCCTCACTAATGCTAGGTAAAGTTTCAAGATAACGTCAGCAGTTCTGTTACTCACAGACCTAGATATGAACCCAAGAATCCTGTTTGCTTTGTTGCGAACGCTAATACATTGTTTTCTAGGTTTCAAGTCGTTGCTAACAAATACACCTAGATCTTTTTCACAAACTGAGTTTTCTATTTCCGTGTTACCTAGTTTATACTTAACGTTTGTATTCGTCTTCCCTATCTGTAGTACCTTGCATTTATCAGTATTAAAATTCATTTGCCAGTCTACTGACCACTCATGTAAGGTATTTAGATCTCTTTGAAGGTGTTCAAAGTCACTGTCTGAATTTATCACTCTCCCCATTTTGGTATCATCTGCAAATTTACTAATCCTACTAGTTATGCCTAAATCAGACTCATTAATTTAATATAACAAACAGCAGAGGGCCTAATACGATCCCCTGGGGAACTCCGCTTTGACCGCACCCCAGTCTGACTTTAATCCATTTATGCTGACTCTTTGTTTCCTACCAGTTAACCATGACCTAATCCATTTTAATACTGATCCACCTATTCCATGTGCTTCTACCTTCCTTATCAATTCTCATGAGGGACTCATCGAATGTTTTACTGAAATCTAAATAAATTATATCATATGACTTATCATTATCTACCGCTTCATATACTTCTGAGAAAAAGCTAAGCAAATTTGTGAGACAAGAACGTCCCTGGGTGAACCCGTGCTGAGAAGAATAGAATTAAGTTGAATGTTCTGGTGGCTTCTGATTTTTGTAGCACACTGACTCCTAGTAACTTGCCTATGATTGACGTGAGACTAATGGGACGGTAATTTGATGCTATTGATTTATCACCCTTTTGAAAATCGGAACTACATTTGTAAGTTTCAAGCTTCTGGCACTAGGCCCGATTCTAATGACTTATTAAATAAAACTGCTAATGGATTACTCAACTCATCTCTACATTCTTTAATATTCTAGCATATACCTCGTCTGGACCAGGCGATTTATGAGGCTTCAGTTTGTTAATTACTTTAAGCACATCGTTACTAGTAATATTGATATTCATCAACATATTTTCTATACTGTCGTTATATACCTTATGAACTTCTGGAAACTGTGCTAGGTTTTCATTTGTGAATACGGAGCGAAAATGACTATTTCACGTACTACACATCCTCTCCTCCCTCCCTTTATCCTCTCCTCCCCTTCCCTTCCTACTCCCCCTCCTACCCCAGCTCTCCTCTTCCCCCACCTCCCCTCCTCCCTCACCTCTCCTCCTCCCCCACCTTTACTCCTTCCCCACCGCTCCTCCTCCTCCCACCTCTCCTCCTCCCCCACCTCCTCCTCCCCCACCCCTCCTCCTCCCCACCTCCCCTCTCCTCCCTCACCTCTCCTCCTCCCCACCTTCCTCCTCCCCCATCTCCTCCTCCCCCACCTCTCCTCCCTCCCCCCACCTCTCCTTCCCTCCCCCCACCTCTCCTCCCTCCCCCACCTTTCTCTCCCCTCCATCCCTTCCTACTCTCCCACAGTTCATCGACGCACCATCCTTTCATTCCTCCCGCGCCCGCTCATCATTATTAACACTGCAGTGGATCATCAACACGAGCCGACGTCTCCCATTTCAAAGGTTTGATGATTTCTTTCCTTTTCTCGCCGTATTTCACTTTACTCAGGTGTTTCCTCATCGAGGCCAGGTGATTACTTTTTCATGGATTTTGACGTGTGTGTGTGTGTGTGTGTGTGTGTGTGCGCGCGCGCGTGTGTGTGTGTGTGTGTGCGCGTGTGTGTGCGTCTCTGTCTGTTTGTCTCTGTCTCTCTTTGTTTATGAGTAAACAGGAAACACTAATACTACCAGCCCGCCCGCAAATGGAAATATTCTAAGTAAGGATGAGAGTGAAGGCAGGTCATAGGGGTTGATTCTCGGTCATCTGCTACACCTGGACACTTATTAGAACATAAGAGCGTAAGAATGGAGGAAACTGCAGCGGGCCTAATAGCCCATACTGGGCAGTCCCATTTACACCCAACCTCTATCGCTCATATATCCATCCAACCTATGTTTGAAGCTATCCAGCGTATTCGAGTTAATGATGATGTTTGGTAACTTGTTCCACTCATCCACTCATCCACTACTCTATTTCCAAACCAATGTTTACCTATCTCGCGCCTAAATCTAAATTTGTCTAATTTAAAACCATTGTTACGAGTTCATTCCTGTTGGATAGTTTGAGTACCTTTGTTATCTCACCTTTGTTTAGCCCTGACTTCCATTTATACACCTCGATCATCTCGCCCCTCACTCTGCGTCTCTCGAGGGAGTGGAGATTAAGATGCTTTAACCTGTCTCTGTACTCAAGGTTCCTAATGCCCGGGATTAGTCTTGTCATTCTCCTCTGAATTCTATCTCGGGATTCTTTATCCATTCTGTAATACGGTGACCAGAACTGAACCGCAATATATAGTTTTAGGATAGCCTCACTAGTCTTGTAACTAACACTCCTTTGTATGAACCCTGTTTATAGACACCCGTTCTTGGACATTTGTTCTTAGACACATGTTCCTAAACAGCTGTTCTTGGCTACCGATTCTAGGAGACCGGCGATATTGTTCAAGATTAGTCAAGATAAAGAAATTGGAACATCAAGGACCATATCCACAATGTTATATTTGAAAAAGATTCCTCAATTTTTTTTATTGTTTCTTCTTGATCAAAATGAAACACTTGAACATTCTAAGAAAACAATAAAAAAAGTGAGTGAGCCAAGATTCATAGATTGTTCCTCATGATGGCAAGATGTACACTTTTTTGTACAGTATGTTAATGGATCTGTTTGGCCCTGGAAATTGAACAATCAGACATAAACACGGCACAGAACTGAACATGTACTGAACATACTTTGGCTCTGAATATAAACAAGAACACAAGTCTCTCTTCACCTATATGGGATTTATTCTTTTAACCTAAGATATATTTATCAAAGATCATCTGTGACAGGATTATACACACTAGATGCCCAGTAGCAGGACGACGTTCGCTAATACACACAAACATATATCAATTTTGGATTCTTTAAATAACTTTCAAATTTCATTGTAAACATGAATAGCCGATGAGCACCACTACACCTCGTATAGTTTAATATTCCAATATATGGTTTTGTGAGTAAATGGCAGGTAATAGGGAGCTTTTTCATTAATGTAGTAGCTCCAGATTCCATCAGTCTCTTCCGGCTGGTGAAACATTGATCATTCATGGAAATATTTTATATGAAGAGTGGTCGGGGATCAGTGTGTGTTTTTTGTTCCTTCTCACCTAAAGTTGGTGTGTATGTTAGCGGGTGTGTGGTAGTGATGCTCTCTGTCCGTCTATCCGTCCGTCTTTCCTCCCGTAGTGACGTTATCTGTCCATTTGTCTGCCCGTTGTGATAGTCCCTGTCTTGTCCGGACGCCCGCCTGACAAATGTATTCTTGGTGCGTTATGTGTTAATTCTAGTGTGTCTCGGGTCATTGGTTTTATGGTTATAATGAGAAAAAAAACTTATTATTTATCGTGGTTTTGTGTGTTTTGGTATAGTTTCACCAAAGAAAATCCGGTTCCTGTTTATAAATCGAGTTTCAAACACCAGGGTAAATACTTGAGGTGTACGGTTAGTGTCTGCGAGGAAAACTATTTGTACTACAGTATTAAGAAGAGAAGGCAATTATATCGTTCTTATTTACAACATAACACTCTGGTTATATAACGTAGGGAAAACATTCTTGTTACTTAATAAAAAGAGTGGGTCTCTGTTTTGTTTGGGCTCGATCAGATGAACAGCAGGATGCCACCGTCCGAACCCACAGTGTCCACCACGACGCCTCTCAACAGAAGCCTCGTCTGACATCGTTTATGTTGATCAGTAACACCAATAACAAGAGCTCAACATATAGAGTGCATCCGTAACGCCACTAAATAAACACAACGACAACGTTATCATTTGCCGGTCATTATAACAGCTTTGTGAACACATTTCGTTGATATTGGTCAAAGAAAAAAAACAGATTATATACAGTACACAACACCTCTTACACGGACTGAGTCATTTATGTATTTACATTTATAAACGATAACGCACACAAATTATACCCAGACATCTAAACACCAAGAAACACCCACACACACACGCACGCACGCACGCACGCACGTACACTAGTATATTAAGATATATTTGCATTCACTCCTTTACAGGTTCACACATTACTGGAAGGTATCGAGAAAAGGTGTGTAGGGATGTGTAAATGAATGTGCGGGAATCCTTTGGCTGATAGTGAAGCAAAATGTTCTTAAACCATCTTGGTAGAGTGAACACCGTCTGTATGTGTGTGTGTGTGTGTGTGTGTGTGTGTGTGAGTGATGGACTAGAAGAGTTTATGTGTCAACTACTGCCTGGCCACGTACTGCACAGTCACGGACAAAAAGTCGTGTCTCTCGTCCATGAACCCTGAGACTCCTGAACCTGCGATCGTGTGACACCAGAGCGCTACTGAGCTTAAACAAGGCGCCACAACCATGACTTAATCAGTTTTTTCGATATTACTGTCCATGCACAGAGGGTCCTTCTTGCCTTGATATAAACCCTTCCTCACCATATGTCTTTCTCTGTCTGTCTGTCTGTCTCTGTCTGTCTGCCTGTCTTTGTTTGTCCGTCTGAGCCCACACTCTCCTCCTCCACCTCTCTCAGACGCTCAAGCTTCAGCACAACATGTTCTTTGTACAACCAACAACACTGCCTCACTATTATTTAAAACTCTCGGCCACTTCCTCACTCTGTCCATTCTTAGACAATGTTCCTCAGACCAACTCTCGCTTTTTTTCAGAACACAATTGCCTAAATTTTATGTGCATTTACCATTCACTTTTTTCTTTTCTTTTCTTTCTCTCTCTCTCTGTTACTATCTCTATTTCTGTCTGTCTCTTTCTTTTCTCTGTCTGTCTTTGTTTTTTGCCTTTCTCTTTTTTGTCTATATATTCTTGCCCCTGTCTGTCTCTCATTTTTATCTCTGTCTCACTCTTTCTCTCTTTTTTGCCTCTGTCTCATAAACAACCTCTGAATTATATCTCCAAGTAACCAACAGCAGCTCGAGGAGTGAGAAAAAAAAACCCCTCTATAATTCAGCTTATTATTGATATATTAAATTTTCTTTTTCTACTCGGCTGCTGGTAAAACCTTCCCTTCGCCACCTTTTCATTCCCGCTTACTCACTTCACCCCCAGTCTCAGTGTGTTGGCGCACCATCAGGCACTAATCTGAGTGCCTCTTCACGGGTCATGAAATATGTATGGGAGAACGCTTGCCCCCCCTCTCTCTCTCTCTCTCTCTCTCTCTCTCTCTGTGTAGGTCTTTCACTCGTAATTAGAAGGTGCTTATGGGTTATCTAGTGAATTGTATTTACAAGGGAAGTGTAAGATGGATAACATTAACCATTTTAATGAAACTGGGCATAATTTACCCTTAACCAACTTAATCTCGTATAAATGTATTTAACCTGATTTACGGTAACCTGAATTAACGTAAATTAACTTTTGTCTAACTTATCTTAGTCTAATTTTACCTAATTTATCCTTAGCAAACTTAAACAAATCAAATTTAATCTAGCGGTTTCTAGCCTAATTTAACCTTATCATTTGCTCATTTACGCTAACTTAACGACACCTAACCAAACCTAACCTAACCTAACCTAACCTCACCCAACTCTTACCTCAACTAACTTAATCTCGCCTACCATAGTTTTAACCAACTAAATGGGGTATTAGTTTTCGTATACTGTACCTGGCAGTATCAATGAGATAAATTGTAGACTTAGCTTATCAACGACACACGTAGACCGTAGACTCGGCTAAGTAAGGTTAGGTTAGGTTCGAATATCCCATTTTCTTTGCTTATGAATAGTTAGGTCCGATAGTGTTAAATTTGTCACTTTTGGTTGAGTCATGATTGATTATATAAGAAAGACAACATCAAGTACCAATTATTTTATCTTTTCTCAACCAACATTTCAAAAATATGATACTACAATTTGTTATGAAGTTATATTAACATTAAATAGCAGAGTCTGTCGTAGGTGTTAAAGTCTGTGATACAACTAAACAAAATCTCTGGGCTGAACATTTTACCTCGTACCTGTGTCTTGCTGAGCCTCCTATTGTTTGTGAGATTCATTGAAAATATGACCCATTGTACCAATTTAATATATATAACCTGCCATAATGCATAAATTGGCGTAGCTGCTCCTGTCCTGCTCGATGGACATTGAATTCATTGGGTTTTAATGGGTCAACATAGGTCAGGTCAGGTCACGTTTGGTTCGAATACATTCAATTAGGTTATATATACAGTATATAGTTCATGTATAATTTTTTTTTGTACTGGTGAATGGTTAGGATTAATAATTTTACGTTTAGTTATCCTTGCAGTTAAATTTTTAGTATACCTGTACTTGTACTGTCTATGTACAGTGTCTGTTTACTCTGTCTGTCTGTCTGTCTGTTTGTCTATTCCCTCCTCCCTACCCCTCTTCCTTCCTTCCGTCCTATTCCTCATCCCATCCTTAATCCGCTGTCTCCCGTCTTCCCACTTCCTCTTACTTCCCAATATTTTACCTATGCTGTTCCTCCTATAGGTCGTTCCTCCTCTTCCTTCTCCCTTTCCCTTTTTACACTCCCCCCGCATTCTACCCCTCCACCCCTTCCCACCTTTCCTCTTCCCTCGCCTTTCCCATCTTTCCTCCCTCTTCCTCCCCTCCTACTCTCCCTCTTTTAACCCCACTTCACTCCCCTCTCCTTCCTCCTCCTCCTCCTCCCTCCTCTCCTCCCATCCCCCCTCTCCTCCCTCACCCCCATTTCCCCTCCCCCCCCCCTCCATCTACATTAGTAAGATCACTCAGGTATTTTGCTATCTCCATTAATAATAATTTTCCTCCATTACTGTCTTCTCATTTTTTTCTCACCTATTCTCACCTTAATGTTTCTCTTCTCTCTATATTTTGTCTTTATTCCTTTCTTTATTTTGAGTCTTATTTCTTATTCTTTAGTTCTTATTGTTTTCATGTGTTTTATCCCGTTTATCAGCTTTTATCGTTTGTCATTATTCGGTAATTTTTCTTTATCGATTTATTCTTTTTTTTTTGTTTTAGTTTCCACGTTATTTTATTGATATTTTGTGTTTGTAGTTTATTTAACTCTTGTGTGTTTTAGCTTTTGGTTTACTTCGAGTTTATCTCCGGGTTTTAATTGTTTTTATTTTTGCTTTAATTCTTGATATTCGAGAGTTCGTTTTATACAATTTTCTGTAACTTATTTCCTATGTCTAATTCCCCAATATTTATTTGTTTTACTTCATTTCTCTCTTTATTTTATTCTTTAGCCTTTCAATTTTTTTCATGTTTCAGTATTTTCCTATTTTATTTAATTTCTAATTTGTTCTTCTTTTTATTCTTTCCTTAAATTTACCTATCATATTTATTGTTAATTCTATCTGTTTGTATATTATTTTATTTCCGGGTAATATAGTGAGCCAGTGAAGCCTTCAGAAGCCTCAAGTTACTTTACCAGTACGAGACTTTAATAATAAGTGTCCCTTAAAAGCTTCAAAAGATGTGTCAAAGCTTCATTATTTTTTGTCGTATTGTTTATTCTCCTATTTGTATGTAGCATCCAGCCCATACGAGCATGAACTGATCGCTCTAAGAACAGCCCAGTCCCAACCATTGTAAAAATTATCAATAACTTGTAATCAACCAGTGTATTCACGCCTAGTCAATCTTTCCTTTTACACTGTCACTATGTTGAAATGCCCTGTAGTTTGAGCTTCTCCCCACCTAGTTATTATATATCATATTTGTATCACTTATGTTTCTTGTATATTATTTGTAAATCAAGAGACCCATTCTCCAATTATGTAACTGCATATTTTCAGCATTCCGGCTGCCATGCTCTTTTAATAAACCGTTAATTAATTATTGTTATTATTTTACACAATCATAATTTTACACACGATCATAATCTTCATAAGAGAGAGAGAGAGAGAGAGAGAGAGAGAGAGAGAGAGAGCAACAAAGAGTGGGTTAGGTTGAGATGGTTTGCATGTATCCTGGAGAGTGGTAAGAGAGAGGCGGCGGGTGTGTTAAGTGATATCCCTGGTCCCCTCCAACCAACTTCCAGCATCTCTCTCGCGTTTTCTCTCTCCTTACACCTCCTTTCTTTCACTTTCCTTTCTCTTTTGCTTTCTTTCAGATTTTATAACTCTATTTCTTTTCTTTCTTATCTCTCAGTTTTTCCTTTATATTATTATGTCTTAATGTAATATATCTTTCCTCTATCTTTAAGGCTCATTTAGCGAAAACATTGTCAGAAATTATGTAAACAAAAGATCCAAATTATGGTATTTTTTTTTTTACATATTAAATGATGTGTCTCTTTTTGTTATCTTAAACCTGCTGAATATTTTGACCTGCTGAATATTTTGAACTGGTGAATATTTTGACCTGCTGAATATTTTGACCTGAATATTTTGACCTGCGGAATGTTTTGAACTAATGAATATTTTGATGTTTTGAACTGATGAATATTTTGACCTGCGGAATATTTTGACCTGCGGAATATTTTGACTGCTGAATATTTTGACCTGCTGAATATTTTGACCTGCTGACTATTTTGACCTGCTGACTTGCTGAATATTTTGACCTGCTGAATATTTTGACCTATTTTGACCTGCTGAATATTTTGACTATTTTGACCTGCTGACTATTTTGACCTGCTGACTATTTTGACCTGCTGAATATTTTGAGTTAATACTTTGAATTTTTTTTAACGTTGGAATACTAAAAAGGTCATCCCCTGAAAAAAATTACTCTCATATTGATCTTAATTATATTAGGTCAAAGGTCAGATGTTATGTGTAGTGGAGACTTGTCATTTATGTCAATTTGCTGTCTCTGTCTGTCTGTCTGTCTGTCTGTCTGTCTGTCTCTCTCCTATTGTTCTCCTTTTTCTCTCTTATCCCGAAGGTCTCGTTTTCCTGTCTTCTTAATGCGCTCCCATATCTCCTCCCCTCTTCTTTCATCCCTCCTCTTCTCTCCTCCTCCTCCATATTTCCTCCTACCCGCCTCCTCCTCACCTCCTCCATGTCTCCTCTTCTTCCTCTTCCATCTCTCCTCTCCTCTTTTATCTCTCCTCTTCCTCCTCTCCCCTCCAGCTGTACCCTTCAAGTTCTCTCATCCTCCTCCACCTCCTACCCCTTTATCTCTCCTATCCCCTCCTCGTCTCCCCCTCTTCTCCTTTCCTCCTCTTCCACATGTCCTCTCCCTCCTTTTCCTTCTAGTTCCTCCTCCTTCAACCTCTCTTCTCCTCCTCCTCCTCTTCCTCTATTTCCTCTATCCTCTCCTCCTCTCCTCTTCTCCTTTTCTTCTTCTCCTCCTCCTCCTGTTCTACCTCTCCTTCTCCTCCTCTCCCTTCGAGCTGTACCCTTCAAGCTCTCCCAGCAGTGCAGAGGCGATGCATCAGCAATGATATATTTCATTAGTGAGGGGGACCCCCGGTGGCTACACGCAGCGGGCCGTCTAATAGCTTTCTCTTGTTTCCAATCCGCGCGTCAAAGCTGCGGCCAATCTAACTCATCAAACTATCCTGCGGTGCTGTCTGCTGCTGTTATTGCTGCTGCTGTTGCCTGCTGTTGTTGTTGTTGCTGCTGGTGTTATTGGTGGTGCTTAGTGGTGGTAGTGGTGGTGCTGTTATTGTTACTGTCTAGTGGTGGTGATGGTGGTGCTGTTATTGTTACTGTCTAGTAGTGGTGATGGTGGTGCTGTTATTGTTACTGTCTAGTGGTGGTGATAGTGGTGCTGTTATTGTTACTGTCTAGTGGTGGTGATAGTGGTGCTGTTATTGTTACTGTCTAGTGGTGGTGGTGGTGATGCTGTTATTGTTACTGTCTAGTGGTGGTGGTGGTGATGCTGTTATTGTTACTGTCTAGTGATGGTGATAGTGGTGCTGTTATTGTTACTGTCTAGTGGTGATGGTGGTGGTGATGCTTGTGCTGTTATTCTCTGCTGCTGTTATTATTGGCTGAAGCCCCTGTTCCTATCTACTGTTACAACCTGATGCTGTTTTTGTGGATTTTAACATTGTCATTCACTAGTGCTGTTCTTTCTGTTTTATGCTGTTATTTTATCTCCGCTGTTTTGGTATAATGATTTTTTTTACATTGTCACAGGTGTTATGCGTGTGCTGTTAATTTAGTCATTATCGATGCTGTTAGTGCTGTCTCTAGTCACTGTTGATGCTTGTTGATGGTGTTACTGCTGTCTTGGTCTCGTTAAACAGCTGTGTACGCGGTGCTGTGGTGCTGTCGTACTCGGTTACTTGTCTGGTTGTCTGTGGTGATGGTGAGAATGATGGTGATGGTGATAATGATGGTATTGATGGTAATGGTAATGGTGATCCTTTTATAATTTAATGGTGATGGTGATTAATGATGGTGATGATAATGACAATGCTTATAATAGAGATACTAATAATAATAACAATAATGATAGTGAAAACAAGAATAATAATGAATAATGAAGATAATAATGAAAATAATAATAATATTGATAATGACAATAATAATGACGATGATAATGACAATAATAACAAAGGTGGTGGACACATTGTTACCTTACCCGTAGCCGTTCCGTCACACTGTACAATAACACACGCTAATCACCTTTAAGTTTACATGACCATAAACCTTGGTAACAATGACCAGGTTATTGATTTAGTTGAGGTTAGTCGTGATTTTATTCTGTGTTGGTAATGTTAGGAGAGAGAGGGAGGGAGGGAGGGGAGGCAGGGAAGGAAGGAAGGAAGGAAGGAAGGAAGGGAGGTGGGTGGGGGTGGGAGGGAGGAGGAGGAGGAGGAGGAGGAGGAGGAGGAGAGATCCATGTTGATTGGGTGAGAGAAGGGGACGAAAGGGAGTGGAGGAGAGAGAAAGATGAATGAGGGAGAGAGAGAAGGGGGAATGGGGGAGGTAGGGAGGGAAGATGAAAAGAGAGGGAGGGAAGAGAGAGAGAGAGAGAGAGAGAGAGAGAGAGAGAGAGAGAGAGAGAAAGAGAGGGAGGGAAGAGAGAGAGAGAGAGAGAACGAATAAAGGGGAAGATGAAAAGAAGGAGATAGGTAAGGTAGGGAGGGAGGGTTAAACAGATTTAAATAGCTACACATCTGGTCTCAAGTGATCTACCAATCAACTAAAATATCTTGATTGATCCGTCGACTAAGTGACCTTCATTACCATCTCCACTTCGGGTTACCATCATCTTCCTCCAGGGGCTGTAAACTGTGTACAGTACAACAGGTGAATAACACACACACACACACACACACACACACACACTAACTAATAACGATAGATTAAGATATTTAGACCAACGAATGAGCTTTGTTGCAGCGTAATCACCCTAATTTCACTACCCCTAATAGCTTAGTTCTGTTGGGGGATGTTAAATTGGTTAGTCTTGTTTGGCATTGTGTCTTTCTTCCTCTCGTTCAGCGCCATATGTAAACAAGGACTTGACCGATTTACTTGATATTTTTTTTTTTATATATTTGAGTCTCGATACCATATACGGTGTTGTGTACAGTAGTGTAGTTAAGGTGATGACAAGGTGACAACTCCAACTCATGGCCAATTATAGGACTAATTTTGTACGTTTTTTCTGAGGTGTTTTATCACAGGCAAAACTTCGACAACGCCACAGCTGATTCGCTTCGAATTTTTAAACACACACACACACACAAAGTCTGGCACCAGGTGAAGCGATATTGTTCTGGGGTCATGTTCCCAGGTGGCAGTTTTGGGTGCTGGTTATTTTCTTGTTTTTTTATAAGGTGGGGGGAGTCTTTGTTTCAGCAACACCCAACGATTTGTTTCAGATTCAGAACACCGGCGGTCTGGTAACATGTAGTATTTTCCCCTCACTATTTAGGTATTTGACCCTCTGTAATATACTAGTGATCTGTGCACCGTCATCAAGACAATATATCTATCTTCTATTTACCTGAACTTGTTTATATCCCTCATCAATGGAAACATGAGGTCAAAAGGTCACAGAGTCTCCTCTTCAGTCTTTGTATTGCAGATCAGGTCATTTGAGGCACTATGTATTATTTCATTATACTGTCGTCATGTATAATATTGTTGTATATGGAAATATTTATATCTCTATCTTATAAGGTTATCCTCATCTTCACCTGTGTTCTAAAGGTAACATACAAGGAACTTTATTATATAGTATGCAACTCGGATTTTAGGGGGGGGGGTGTTACTTAAATCTGTTGCAGAATTATTGCAACTTTCTGTATTGCAACTTTAATGCAACTTATTCTTCATTATTTTTTTAACTTTGAACCTTTTGTTGAGTTCACGACAATTATACACCTGCAGTCAAGTTCACTTCATTATATACACTTACAGTCATTCAAGTACATTTTTGACTGTATACTCCTACAGTCAAGTTCACTTCATTATATACACTTACAGTCATTCAAGTACATTTTTGACTGTATACTCCTACAGTCAAGTTCACTTCATTATATACACTTACAGTCATTCAAGTACATTTTTGACTGTATACTCCTTCAGTCAAGTTCACTTCACTGTTATACACCTACAGTTAGCTACGGACCCTGCACATTACTTTCAAGGTGACTTATATAAATTACTGTGTGTCTAATAATAGTTTGGTGTTTACTATTTAGGTTATTAACACGGACATTCATAAGCAGTTCATGGATTTAAATTGTTATGACCTTATTTGACCTTGAATAAATTCCCATATTCGAAAATAATCTCACAAGATGACTATATTTTATGTCCAGTTTGTCACTCCTACTGAACTTATTTCCAACCTTTGACCTTGTATATAAAGGTCATTTCTTCACTGCCTGTACCTCACTCACCTTACACGAGTATAATTGACCACTATAATTATAGGTCACTGAAGTCATTAGTTCCTGACCTCTTGACATGTGACCTGACTGGTAGTTTCTTGTACCTGATCGATCACAGTTTTTACAAGGTCATGTTTGTAATGTAGAACCGTGTACCATCATCACCATCATCATCATCATCATCATCATCATCATCATCATCATCATCATCATCATCGTCATCATCATCATCATCATCATCATCATCATCATCATCATCATCATCATCGTCATCAGCTGTGTAATCATGCTGGGTGTTGTGAGCTCACTAAACAGAATAACTTGTTGCAATATATCCCACAGTTTATCAAAAGTACAGTATGTCATATAAAATAATATATTACAATATGTTTTAATAGAAGTAATGAAGCCTTCGTGTCAAACCTCCCTCTCTCTCACGAACCGGAAGCTGCCGGAAATCACAAATACAATGACCATGAACAAAAATACTTGTAATGTTTTTTTTTTCAGTAAACGATTGATGTAAAAAAGATGTATTTATTTTTAATTATAAGTTTTTTGTAACTAACAATTAATTTAATGTAAGTACTGGGGGTAAGTGACGTTCGTGATAACTCAGGAGAGATGACGCATTGGTGATTATTTCAAGGGGTAGCCATTCATAGTGAGCCTTCTTGGTATGGTGGCACCCTCGACTTGTCTTAAGAGATGGCATTAAGGAAGGTGGCACTATGGTTAATTTCAAGGAGTTGTACGTCTTAATTGTAGCTATAATCGATCATTTTAGGGCAATCTAATGTAGGATTATTCTAACCACACGTGATAATTACCAGGAGTTGACATGAGGGATAATTTACTAGGAGTTGACATAAGAAATAATTGATAGGAATTAACATGTTTGACAGTCCACGCGAATTCCCGGTATAAGTGGGTGGATGGGTTGGTGGGTGAGTGGGTAGGTTGGATGTGCAGGTGGATAGATGGATGGGTGGGTGGCAGGGATGGATAATTGAGTGGCACATCGAATAGTAGCACAGTCTTCTCTCTCTCTCTCTCTCTCTGTCCCCCCTCTCTCTCTCTCTCTCTCTCTCTTTCTCTCTCTCTTTCTCTCTCTCTCTCTCTCTCTCTCTCTCTCTCTCTCTCTCTCTCTCACGGGACCAACTCATTCATTGACGAGTTAATGACAGATTCTGTGAAGCCTCTCTCTCTCTCTCTCTCTCTCTCTCTCTCTCTCTCTCTCACGGGACCAACTCATTCACTGACGAGTTAATGACAGATTCTGTGAAGCCTCTCTCTCTTTCTCTCTCTCTCTCTCATGTATTCTTTATCTTTTTTCTTGTGTCTCCCACACCCTATCGCTCTTACTCCTTCTTTCTCTTCTCTTCCATCTCCCTCCCCTTCTCTCTCTCTCTCTCCCTCTGTCTCTGTCTTGCGTCTTTCTTCTCTCCTCCACTTTTATTTATTTTTTTCTATATTTTTTCTGTTGACGTAACTAGACGTGTGGGCGTTACATTACTCGATCACGCAAGCACATCTATTCATTAGCCAGAGGAAAAACAGTGCGGTGTTTTGGGCCAGTTTTTTCCTGCTCTCCTTGGATTTGATATAATAATTGATGTCGGAGGAGAAATGCCTTTTTCGTGTTGAGCAATCACGCGCCAACCCCGGTATACTGGCGTCCGGCAACTTTTTTTGGGGGGGGAGGGGGCAAAGCTTTCTTGTTTTTTGTTTTTTTTTGTTCTTGCGTGTGTGTGTTTGTTGGACAGTATGACACAGGAAAGAGAAGATATAGACATAGGGAGGTTATGTCTTGATGAACACTTTACACCAATGTACCATTACCGCCATTGTTCGTACCCTCCACCCCCCTCGGTGCCATTAACGTATCTCTGACGAAAATATCCCCGGGTAAAAGATGTGTACGTCTGACGTCCGGTGAGAATAAGACTTTTATACGAAAGAATCTGGGATGGTGTCATATTGCGCGGGAAAATTTCAAGAGAGTGGTCCACCCTCTCGTATCCACAAAAGCTTTTACCACAGAGAACGGGACCCACTGGCCAGGGATGGAAGGAGGGGTTGTGACGTCACGCACTATGCACCACCCCGAAGGATTATAGCACGAAACTGTGCAACATTAAGCAACATCCTATTACGGCGAAAGAGAGTTTAAAACTTCTGAGGCAGTAAACGGAGTCTGAGAGTACGGGAAAAAAGCGAGAGAGATATATATTGTGTCGTGCGTCTGTTCACTTGGTTATATTTTGTGTTTTCGTCTCCCTGAACTCTTCCTTACTTTAATGAGAAATAATGATAGGTTTAAAAGAAGAAAAAATACATGTAATATAATCAAAATTCCGTAGCATGATGTTGTCAAAATACTAACTACTACTACTACTAATACTATATTCAATACTACCAATCTACTAACTATTATTACTTCTGCAACTACTTACTTTTTTTACTACTACTATTACTACTATCATTATTTCTACCATTAACATTACTATTATTTTTTTATTATTTTTCTTTCGGTTTATCTAGTTAGTCCGTCAGAAGCAACACGTCGAGGGAATAGAAAATTTATATTTTTTAATCCGACTAAGAAATATGTTACGTTTAAGCTCGTGTTTTTTTTTATTCACAATTACTATTTTTCTTATTTTTTTCAACTTTGATTATGTACCATATGTCATAATTATAAAACGTAGGGGAAAAAACAACGATAATGACAATGTTTTTTATTAGCTTGAAATAGGTGAATGTGCATCTGTCCGGTATTTTTTAAATCAATTATAATTCACTATGTCAATTGTCGATTCGGTAATTACTGATGAGTTGTATGAATATAATCTAATTACTGGAAACATTCAGTTGTCTTTAATAGTATAACGACTGTCACAATTGCCGTAATTCAATTCGCAAATACTGTTTATCATAATACATCACCGATAGATATTTTGGCTGTAAAACACACACACACACACACACACACACACACACACACACACACACGTTAGTTAAGCCGAGTCCTGTTACGTTAACTGTGTACGAACTGTCTATATTAAATTACGATTCCTGGCTCGTTAACTGTGTACTAACTGTCTACGTTAAGGTATTCATTAACCGTGCTTTAACTGCCTACATTAACCACTTTACTACTGGGACGCCACTTATAATATTTTATTTGGTTAATGACAAATGATTTTATTCAGCAGACAAGGGAACCAGTACACGAGGGGTTTGTAGACTACCTCCCCCAAGGTGTTCCTGCTGTTTTATTAGTGCTCTGCCATGTATGAGAGAGGAGGGGCATATATAGTATTTATTACCATTGTCTGTCCGTGTGTAAGTATGTACTGTATATATGCATTATATTTGGTTAATATTTGAGTTTAATTTCGTAAAGAGTAGAATCTATATTTCTTATTTAACTTACTTAATAAAAAACCTAATTAAAAGAGATTTTAGGTGATTAATTTAGCCGTATCAGGTCAGTGTAAAAGGTATACCTGGTGTTGAGTTAATTGGCTCATAACGAAGTGATTAGTCCATTGTTTGAGAGATGTGAAGAGCACTTTAAGGAGAAACAATCTGTCTGTCTGTCTGTTTCTCTGTAAGGAAGACATAATGAATGTACAGGTGTAGCGGTAATAGCGTATTAAATAGCTTAATAAACTCGTATATGCTTTCGTTCCACTATGATGAATGAAGAAATTATTAGATATTTGTCTCTCAGGAAAATCAAATAATAATCGTTAATATTTTTCTTTCGTTCATCTCGGGGCTTAAGCATAAGATACATACAGTACTTTAAAAAGATAATTCCTAATATAAAATTATCTAACCAGAGCAAAACATTTATAAGATACAACCTGGAATAGATAAGTAGATAAATAAGTACAGTATATAAGTAAATAAAATAATAAGTGGATAGATAGATTCCTAGACATTCGTGTAGGTATGAGAGAATAAACAGATACTTATAATAGTTAAAAAAAAAAATAGTTTCTAAAATAAATTCCTTTAAATAATTTCGGTGCAGTGTCGTCATTCTTTTTCCTCGTCGTTGTCGTATTCCTGTTCGTCGTCTTCTTCCTGTTCTTGCTTCTTCCTCGTCCTGTTTCTCCTCTCTCTCCTTGTCCTCTCATCCTTTTCCTTCCTCTTTTCGTGTCGTCGTTATCCTCTCCCTCTTTTCTCGTCCTCCTGTCTTCCTCGTCCTCCTGTCTTCCTCGTCCTCGTCCTCCACCTCCTCCTCCTCCTCCTCCTCCTCCTCCGTTCCCCTCTCCTCCTCCTCCGACACAGGACGGACGCGAGGCCTGATGTCCACCCTACAGAGGCACGTGGCGGATCAGAGAGAGGATCACTGCAGGGAAGGAGGAGGAGGAGTCCATTTCCTCATTGGCGGCTCTGTTTATCACTTATCTTGGCCTTCCTGTAATGGTACCTCCCCTTACTGCCTTGTGTCGCTGATAGGGCGAGAGAGGCCTGGCTACCCCTGGCTTCACCTCTGTCTTCACCCCTGGCTTCACCCCTGGCTTCACCCCTGGCTTCACTCCTGTCTTAACCTCTGGTTTCACCTCTGGCTTTACCTCTGTCTTCACCCCTTCTTGACTTCATTCCCATCCCTGGCTTCACCCCTCCTTCCTGCCTTCACCCCTTGCTTCACCCCTCCTCCCTGGCTGTACCTCCCTCCCTGTCTTCACCCCCATGCTTCACCCCCTCCCTCCAGTGTAAGGGGGTAGATGCTTTGCTTACATTTGCTTGGTTGTGGTTAAGTTAGGTTAGGTTAGGTTAGGGAAATACCCATGATTCATATACGTATATTTAAAGCGATCACTATCATCATCCTCATCATCACTTCCACCATCAACACCACCACCATCATTATCACCACTCTCTTCACCACCACCACCACCACCACCACCACCACCACCACCTCCACCACCACCAGATATTTGGCTATCTAATCAATGCTAGCAAATAATGACCTACCATTGACCACTCCAACATGGGGGGGGGGGTGTAAGGTGGAGATACACAAGGGTCTTACAACACCACACGCGATAATGAAAACTATTACATTGCGTGTGGCAGTAGTTTACTATCGATGACGTCAGTACGGATATGACCCATCTATGATTACCAAATGGTCTCTTTTAACCCCAAATATGTGTATTATGATTCGATATCTTAATCTGTTAGGTGAATGGCCAGATGATCTGAATTATAGATGGAAATGTTAGTATTAGTCTTTACTTAGAGTAGTTTGTTGATTATAAGCTAACTTCGTGCCAATGTGTGTGTGTGTGTATGTGTGTCTGTATGTGTCTGTGTGTGTGTGTGTGTGTCTGTATGTGTGTGTGTGTGTGTGTTATAGGACATTACACATGGTGAAGTTGTTGGCACCGTGGAAAATGGATTGAGTGCCGCGTTAACAAGTGTGGCACCCCAAAACGCGACGTAAGGGGGAGAGTTAACAGGTGTGGTGTCCTGGACTGAGTGCCTGCTGTAAAATAGTTATAAGCATTACTCACGGCTCATGTGCCTACCCCCCACCTCTCCCCACCTCCCTCCCCACCACCTCTCCCCACCTCCCTCCTCACCAGCTCTCCCCCGGCCCAAGAATAATGTATATTAAGATCAATTGGACAAAATCCGGGGGAGACATTTTGGCGAAATCGAAGAACCAGGTAGTGTATTCTTGCAGGCTTTTTCGTCTTTTGAGAAGGTACTTATAACGGTACATTAGTGTAATGTGGTGGAATGGGCGCAATCTGCAATATTAAAGGGGCCTGCGTGCGCTCTCCTCCCTCTTGCGTCCTTCTCTGCTTTTCTCCTCCCTCCTGCATCCCTCCCTGCTTCCCTCCTCCCTCCTGCGCCCCTCCCTGCTTCCCTCCTCCCTCCTGCGTCCCTCCCTACTTCCCTCCTCCCTCCTGCGTCCCTCTCCCTACTTCCTCCTCCTTCATGCTTCCCCTGTCTCTCTCCCTTCTCCCTGCATACATCGTCCCTCCTCCCTTCGCCCTCCTTCCCTGCATACCTCCTCTCTTCCTGCCTCCCTCCTTCCTCCCAGCGTCCCTCCCTTCTCCATCCCTGCTTCCCTCCTCCCTTCTCCATCCCTGCTTCCCTCCTCCCTTCTGCGTCCCTCCCTTCTCCCTTCGCCCTCCCTCCCTGTCTACCTCCCCCTCCCCTCCCCCCCTGTGTCCATCCCCCCACAAGCTCAGGGTTTACTACACAACGATGCATTACGCAAGATTCAATATCTGGAAATCTATATTTTTTCTTTGATTCGAGACTTGGTAATATTTGTGCTGGTTGTTTAACTCTGCTGCCCGCCTCTACCAAAGTTAAGGCATCGTATTTCATATTTATGTGATGGATTACGTTGGCTGTCCCTCCAACAGGTGGCTGGGCTCTCAGATTATCCTCCTGCTGTTTTCTTTAACAAACGATATTGTAAAAGACCTTTCGACCTGTAAATTTTATCTCAGATTTATTGTAATGGATTGTCGTTCGATAGAGATGTCAAATATTGGTGTGAAATATTAGTGTCAACTACGACATGAGAACGGTGCAGCTAGTCATCGTTAAAAGGTTTTGCTTGATGTAAGTACATACTTCAGTAGAGAGCTTTTGATGATGGCTATATCAAACACATTTTCTATACGTAGAATAAAATAGTTACCGTAATTATACCCCATATTTTATAAGTGCTAAAAACAGGACGATGCATTTGTTGAAATTAATTTTCGTCGTTATAAACGTTTGTAAGTGACGTCATAGTTCACAGTATTACATGTTGTATTTCAGAGGAATTGGTGAAGTTGGTCGACTGACTTGTGTACTAAAGTAATAATAATAATAATAATAATAATAATAATAATAATAATAATAATAATAATAATAATAATAATAATAATAATAATAATAATAATAATAATAATAATAATAATAATAATAATAATAATAATACAGTGAAGAGATATATATCGTTTACATCTGTAGTGTCATAAGAGTTTTGTCTCCTTATCACGTTAAGTGAATCCCACCAGTGATCCAGCGCCCTGAAGACCTGACCTCACCCATAGACGTCAGGGGAATGTGCTGGCCGTACTGTGGAGTAGTAGTAGTAGTAGTTACGAGAGAAAATAAGACGACTTGAGTTTTGGAGAGTGTAATTGATATTGTGTTGTTAATGATGGAGGGAAGTAAATAGAAGATAATTCGAATAGCAATACGAAGTCACACACGCACGGACGCACGCACGGACGCACGCACGCACACACACAGTTTATTTCTCTCTGGATAAAAAATGAATAACTGTTTCATTTATTATTTTTGGTTAGAAATGTGAGGAAATTACGTTTGTCAATTGTGATCAACATTTTTAGTTCATACTGATTGTTTATGAGGGCGAGCTATTACAAGGACGCTACATTGTGTAAGGACGCTACATAGTGTAAGGACGCTACATAGTGTAAGGACGCTACATAGTGTAAGGACGCTACATAGTGTAAGGACGCTACATAGTGTAAGGACGCTACATAGTGTAAGGACGCTACATAGTGTAAGGACGCTACATAGTGTAAGGACGCTACATAGTGTAAGGACGCTACATAGTGTAAGGACGCTACAGTGTAAGGACGCTACATGGTGTGGAACGCTACATGGTGTAAGGACGCTGCATGAATGTAAGGACGCTACATAGTGTAAGGACGCTACATAGTGTAAGGACGCTACATGTGTAAGGACGCTACATTGTGTGAAGCAGCTACATAGTGTAGGACGCTACATAGTGTAAGGACGCTACATTGTGTGAGACGCTACATAGTGTAAGGACGCTACATAGTGTAAGGACGCTACATAGTGTAAGGACGCTACATAGTGTAAGGACGCTACATAGTGTAAGGACGCTACATAGTGTAAGGACGCTACATTGTGTGGGACGCTACATAGTGTAAGGACGCTACATAGTGTAAGGACGCTACATAGTGTAGGACGCTACATAGTGTAAGGACGCTACATAGTGTAAGGACGCTACATAGTGTAAGGACGCTATAGTGTAAGGACGCTACAGTGTAGAGACATACATTGTGTAAGAACGCTACATAGTGTAAGGACGCTACACAGTGTGGGTGAGACGCTACATAGTGAGACGCTACATAGTGTAAGGACGCTACAAGTGTAGGGCTACATAGTGTAAGGACGCTACATAGTGTAAGAGACGCTACATTGTGTAAGGACCTACATAGTGTGGGACGCTACATAGTGTAAGGACGCTACATAGTGTAAGGACGCCAGTGTAGGACGCTACATAGTGTAAGGACGCTACATAGTGTAAGGACGCTACATGATGAGACGCTACATAGTGGCAAGACCGCTACATAGTAAGCCTACATAGTGTGGGGAGCCAGCATAGTGTAAGGACGCTACATAGTGTAAGGGCACATAGTGTGGACGCTACATAGTGTAAGGACGCTACATAGTGCAGGACGCTAGCATAGTGCAGGGACGCTACATTGTGGGGAACGCTACATAGTGTGAAACGCTACATAGTGTAAGGACGCTACATAGTGTAAGGACCGCTACATTGTGTAAGGACGCTACATAGTGTAAGGACGCACATAGTGTAAGGACGCTACATTGTGTAAGAAGCTACATAGTGTGGAACGCTACATAGTGTAGGACCAAATTGTGTAAACGCTACATGAAGAACGCTACATAACGAAGGACGCGCTACATAGTGTAAGGACGCTACATAGTGTAGAGACGCTACATAGTGTAGGGACGCTACATAGTGTAAGGACGCACATAGTGTAAGAGACGCTACATAGTGTAAGGACGCTACATAGTGAAGAACGCTACATAGTGTAAAGGACGCTACATTGTGTAAGGACGCTACATAGTGTAAGGACGCTACATAGTGTAAGGACGCTACATAGTGTAGACGCTATAGTGTAAGGACGCTACATAGTTAGGACTACATAGTAGGACGCTACATAGTGTGAGACGCTACAGTGGAGACGCTACATAGTGTAAGGACGCCACATAGTGTAAGGACGCTACATAGTGTAAGAACGCTACATAGTGTAAGGATGCTACATTGTTAAGGACGCTACATTGTGTAAGGACGCTACATAGTGTAAGACGCACATTGTGTAAGACGCTACATAGTGTAAGAGACGCTACATGTGTGGGACGCTACATAGTGGAAGGACGCTACATAGTGTAGGACGCTACATAGTGTAAGGACGCTACATAGTGTAAGGACGCTACATAGTGTAAGACGCTAATAGTGTAAGGACGCTACATTGTGTAAGGACTACATAGTGTAAGGATGCTACATTGTGTAAGGACGCTACATAGTGTAAGGACGCTACATTGTGTGAAACCTACATAGTGTAAGAACGCTCCATAGTAAGGACCTACATTGTGTAAGGACGCTACATTGTGTAAGGACGCTACATTGTAAGAACGCTACATAGTGTAGGACGCTACATAGTGCAAGGACGCTACATAGGTAAGGACGCTACATAGTGTAAAACGCTACATAGTGTAAGGACGCTACATTGTGTAGAGACGCTACATAGTGTAAGGACGCTACATAGTGTAGGACGCTACATAGTGTAGGACGCTACATAGTGTAAGGACGCTACATTGTGTAAGACGCTACATGGTATGAGACGCTACATAGTGTAAGGACGCTACATAGTGTAAGGACGCTACATAGTGTAAGGACGCTACATAGTGTAAGGACGCTACAGAAGACACGAAGAAATTTAATGATAACGGGAGGAATAAAAGGCAATAAGAAATGAAAACTAAAGATAAATAACAAACAGATACGAACCTATGTTAAATCCTCCAGGTGAACGTATCGTATCTTTAAGAGAACGTGAATGTTCCTCAACCATCACCATCACCATCACCACCACCACCACCATCACCACCACCACCACCATCACCATCACCACCACCACACACACCACCACCACCATCACCACCACCACCACCATCCACCACCCACCACCATCCACCACACATCACCACCACCACCACACACCACCATCGCCCACCACCACCATCACCACCACCACCACCACCACCACCACCACCACCACCACCACCATCATCACCATCACCACCATCACCATCACCCACCACCACCACCACCACCACCATCACCACCACCACCACCACCACCACCACCACCATCCATACCATCACCATCACTACCATCACCACCATCACCAACCACACCACCATCATCCAATCACCACTACCACCACCACCACCAACATACACCACCACCACCATCAGTACCATCACCATCACTACCATCCACCACCACCACCACCATCATCACCATCATACACTACCACCACCACCACCACCACACCACCACCACCCACCATCAGGTACATCACCATCACTAACATCACTACAATCACCACCACCACCAACTCCACCACCACCACCACCACCATCCCCACCACTACACCACCATCAACCCTCAACTCACCAACCATCCTCACCATCCACCACCATCCACCACCACATCAATCCCTACCACCATCACCACACCACCACCATAACCACTACAAATCACTACTACCACACACCATCATAATCAAACAACCACATCACCATCACACCATCACATCACCAACACTCAACTCACCACCACCATACTAACACACCACCACCACCACACCACCACCCCACCACCACCACCACCACCACCACCACCACCACCACCCACCACACACCACCACCACCCACCACCACCCACCACCACCCACCACCACCACCACCACCCACCACCACAACCACCACCACCACCATCCAACACCCACAACCACCACCATCCAACACCCACAACCACCACCATCCAACACCCACAACCACCACCACCGTTGCCAAAACAGAGTAACAACAAACCTTCGTGACTTAAATAATTAATTCCAATGACTCTTAGATTTCTTCCCAATTATCTAAGTTAAGTGATGGTAGAAACTAATTCACGAGGCCCCCAAGTGGTGGAATTCTGAACAAGGAGACGAGGTAGGTTAATTTATTGAAAGACTCGGTGATTAGCAGGTGTTGAGTTAGCATGGATGGTTCCTGCAGGTGTTAGTGACGGAGTGTGTGGGGAAGGTAACATGTGTTGTGGTGATTAGTTTAGGGCATTTGTTCATCTATTGTTCTTGTTTTTTTGTGTGTGTGGATTTAAGAATTAAGGAAGGGAAGGAGGAGGTGGGTGAAGGGGAGGGAAGAGAGAGGGCGATGAGCGGATGAAGGAGAGGGGTGTGAAAGAGGGGCAGAGGGTGGGTGAGAGAGAGAGAGAGAGAGAGAGAGAGAGAGAGAGAGAGAGAGAGCGAGAGAGAGAATATGACCAGGAGGGAGGGATGGAGGGAAAATGAGGGAGTGAAGATGTGAGTCAGGTACACACGTAGATCAATCAAAACTTTGACTTTTCACATTGTTATGGCCTCGCCTTGGCGGGTGCCATATAGTGATTGCTCTTTCCTCGGCCGTTCTTCCAATCCTTCGTTCAGACCGTTCATCTATACGTTCGTCTATCCTGCCGTTCATGTGTCTGATCGTGTATCCTGCCGTTCATGTGTCTCTTTGTCTATCCTGTCGTTCATATGTCAGTTCGTCTATCCTGTCGTTCATGTGTCTGTTCGTCTATCTGGCGTTCATGCTTCTTTTGTATATCGGTCCGTTAATTTTTCCGTTCTTACCCTCGTCCGGTCCTTTGTTTTCCCGATTATACCGATAGGAAACACCCCATTATGAGTTCTTTCCGAAGTTGATAGAACTGTGTGTGTGGTGGGGGGGAGCTGTGTATACCCGTTTCCAGGTATTTTCTGGGTAAAATATGGACCTATGTGTACTTTGGTCTCTGATATTTTTTGTTGTATGTTTCTCCTATTTTATAGATGTGTGCGCGCGTGTGTGTGTGTGTGAATACATGTTGAATGTGTGTGTTGAATGTGTGTGCGTGTTGTAAATATATGTGTGTTGTTTGCGCGCGTGTGTGTGTGTATGTGTTGTGTTAATGGGTGTGTGTGTGTTGTGTGCAATATTGTTTATGTATGTATGTGTTGTGTATATGTTGCGTAAGTGTTTCTGTGTATTTGTGTACACGTTGTGTGCGTGTCAATTCCGTGGGTATACGTGTTGAATGTGTGTGTGTGTGTGTGTGTGTGTGTGTGTGTGTGTGTGTGTGTGTGTGTGTGTGTGTGTGTGTGTGTGTGTGTGTGTGTGTGTGTGTGTTGAATGTGTGTGTGTGTGTGTGTGTGTGTGTGTGTGTTATAAAAAGTTGCCCATTTGTACACACTGATCGGCCCGTTAGGTAATATACCATCCTCAATTGTAAGGGGTTGGCGGCCAAGGCTTCCTCTCTAAACGGTTCTTGGGTCGTTTTTACCAGTCCACACCTTTTAATTTCACTCATCCACCCTAGTCCTCGCTTTCCCCTGGTCCTTTTACCTTCTATTTCACCTATTAATATATATACCTT
Organism: Homarus americanus; assembly: GCF_018991925.1. Taxonomy (NCBI): domain Eukaryota; kingdom Metazoa; phylum Arthropoda; class Malacostraca; order Decapoda; family Nephropidae; genus Homarus; species Homarus americanus. The sequence continues at coordinate 11,582 of NW_024714126.1, read as the reverse complement.
TATCCCCTCAATCCTAATTATATATCCAAAATGTTTCTCTCGTTGCTAAAGACAATCTGAGTATTTCATTTGTTTTTTGGGTATAATTTACTTTAACACTTTCCTACAGCACCACATTTCAAAGGCTTGTTTGTATTTCCTTGGCACTATGCATTACAGCACCCTTCCTTTCAAGCTGTAATCACAAGTTTGTAAAATGAGCTCTCGCCATTGGTTTTCAGATGGAATTTCACGCCACTTGATACAAACGGCGTGTTTGGATCGGTGATGTGCATTTGCCAAGATGGTTTCGCTTCGGTGGAGTTGGCTCGAGTTATGTTCCTTTGTTGTGTAGTAAGCCACTGGCGGGGTGTCGGGTGTTCCTCATTAATTGTGTTAATGTGTATAATATTTGTGTGTGTGTGTGTGTTTATATTCAGTCTCTGTCTGCTTGTGCGTCTGTCTATGGGTGTCTGTCGCTATAAGTGTATGATTGAGAATCTGTCCTTTTGAAAGTTTGTGTGTATTTTCCTTTGTTTGTTTCTGTATGTTTCACCGTATTTGTTCTCATACACAAGGGAATTATACCGCTTAAGCATGTCATACTTCATTCATGGACAAAGAAAACTAACATTTTCATATTTCTTCCTTTACAGTGAAGAGGAACACCGGGACCTCACCAGCGGCTCTCTGTCCTGTGAGTACTGTTTTGGCTTCAGTTAATTACTCTACAGTATTACTACTGGACTTACTGCCAAGAGGGGAAGTACCCGTGTTTGTTTACAAGTGCTGCCAAGGGGGAAGTGCCTGTGTTTGTTTACAAGTACTACCAAGAGGGGAAGTACCTGTGTTTGTTTACAAGTACTACCAAGAGGGGAAGTACCTGTGTTTGCTTACAGTACTGTCAAGGGGGAAAGTACCCGTGTTTGATGCCAAGTATTGTCATGGGGGAAATACCCGTGTTTGTTGACTAGTAGAGCCAAGGAGAAAGTACTCGTATGTGTTAACATGTGATGACAAGGGAGGAAAGTACCCGTGTTTGTCGACAATATTGCCAAGGGGGAAAATATCCGTGTTTATTGATTAGTACTGCGAAGGAGTGAAAGTACTCGTGTTTGTTGACAATTACTGCCAATGGAGAAAGTACCCACGTATGTTGATATGTTCGGCCAAGGGGGGAAAGTACCCTTATTTGTCAACAAGTACTGCCGAGAGAGAAAGTACCCACGTATGTTGATATGTTCGGCCAAGGGGGGAAAGTACCCTTATTTGTCAACAAGTACTGCCGAGAGAGAAAGTACCCGTGTTTGTTGACTGTTTCTACTGAACGAATGCTTTCATACGAGGTGATTGAAGTTTTTCGGGCGAGTTACTGAATCGGGCGAGGAGGGGGGAGTAGGTACTGAATCAGGATGGGGTTAAGAACAGAATCGTGCGGTCTATTGTCATTCCTTAGGCAGTAGTTAAGTCTTAGCTGGTGGTGATACAGTACGATATGCAAATTATACCAAAAAAAATATTAAATGTCATTGGCAGTTTATAGCTGAAAGATGTCGCGATTCACAGTTATTTACAAATCAGAATCGCTTCTCCCCCTCCTCGTCATATCCTGCTAACACCGAGTTGATTACTCTTGCAACTCTTCCCTACACACCACCATGAACACCAAGTGATCTGCGTGCAGGTGTTTTATTTTTCTTCTTCATAATTTACTGTTGTATTATCTTTTGGTTGATAAGTTGATAAATTGCATTCGCATAATAAACAGGAGAGGCCCCAAGGTACTTCCCTGTATGACTCCGACTCCCGCCTCTTCAACTGTACCAATAAATCTATCTTTGAAAGTTGCCCATGCAATGTAAACTCTCCCCATTCCTTCTTATGTATTTTCCTTCCGTTTTCACTACACTTCAGCCGCCTAATCATCCTCCTCCTCATCCTTGGTTTCTGTCTTTCCCTTCCCAATTATCACCTCAGACGCCACTGGTTTATGCTGGGGTGCGCTCTCCTCCCCAGTGATACCCGTCCTCTCCCTCACTCTCCACCCCTGGCTGCTCGCCCCAGTCAACAAGTCAATCTCAGTCCGGCTGTTGCCACATTTGTACAGTACGTCACCTTGTGTGGTTCCCGTGTTTACAAGAGAGTTTAGTTTCCCATTGGTAAGCCATTCAGTGTTAACTTCTTTACCGATTCTTACCCTTTTCTGTTTTTATTGCCCCAGACATGATTGCCAACTGACGGTTTCTTCAGTCCTCATACGGATATTATAGTTCCCTGCTGTTATCCACACATTCTCCAAGTCTACCCCTACGATAACTTCTTCCATTCTTAAGTCCTTCTTCAAAACCTCCTGGATATTTTCCTGACAGTCTGCACTCAACCAGATATGGATATTCACACTGCATTTATCCTTTCGTTCTTTTCTACGTCGATTACTTCCCTAATTTATTGTCCTATGTGTAATTACTTCCATACCATTTGTTCTTCCATCTCCTCCTCCGCCTCCCACTCCTCCCTCTGCTTCTCTATCCTCCCCGAGTTTCAATTCTCTATCAGCCATAAGAGGAGATTCCACTAGATATATCTTCACTTGGTCTCTATCTCACTTCAACCAATAAATTCATACGGCATTTATAGACGAACAAAGGAAAATGATTCCCACATATTTCCAACGATAGGAAAACGTCGACTCCTTCCATGGTGAGCGAGCGTGGGCGGTTCATAGTGTTCTGTTTAGATGAATCTTATATAATAACCTAGCTGTAAAGTTTCGACCAAGGTGAGATAATGAGGCCTCGAAGCCGTTGGTGATGAAGGTACTGTATGAGATGATTGTATCGGTGCAGGTGTTCCGGAAATACTTAAAATCTTTACAAAAACGTGAAGCATCCTACAGGTGTCTAATGAACACATCACAACACCTGCAACACATCACAACACCGGTAATATGCTACAATACCTGTAACATAAGAGAACACTTGCAACACACCACAATACCTGTAACATATCACAATACCTGCAACATGCCATAATATCCGCAACACCTCACAATAGCCGCAACATACCACAACACAATACAACACACTACAAAACACAAAAACACACTCCAATATCCCACGACACACTCCACCACTCACTCCACCACTCAAGTAATACTCCTCCATATCAGTCAACACACTGACACGATAAGTTACACTTCATAAAACTCTCACTCACACTTATAACACCACTCGATGACGTGATGATGCACTTCAGGGAAATATGTTACATTAAATAACGTCCAATAACACTCAGTAACAGACGAGACCATTGGAACCACGACGCGTTACATTACCCTCTTAAGTGCCAATAATAACACTCACTGGAGAATGTTTGGGGACACTGCTCTCTATTGTGTTACGTAACGGATGAATAACGCTGAATAAATCTTATGGTATAGTAAAGTAACGTAAGTAACATCGTACAAGTCTTTCAGGATTATTTTCAGAATCCCTTGCAAGTCTCACTTTAATGTTTTAATTAAATGAATTAAGCCGACGAGAAATAGGATAACTTGTCATAGTCTTACAGTATAGTAGAATATAATAAAATAATATAATTTATATGGTTGTAACATTTCATAACGCCCCCATGACAAATAACATAACATAACATAACAGAATAACACAACGGAGGACAGCAATTCAGAATATCGTCTTGTTTTTATCTATTTTACGGACTGTATTTATATTAATCAACAGTAATCACAAAATGAACTTGTTATAAAAAAAATATCAGAAGTAAACTATCTAACAAAGACGTACTTTATCATTCTGTTGTTGCTGTTTTTTTCGGGAGGAGGGGGGGCGGGGGAGGGGCAACGATTACAACTTTCAGAACACATATGAACAATCCGAAACACTGGAAGCAACTTTTAACAATACGTCACAATATTTCAAAACACTCCGTTGTATTTCAAAACGAGACTCAACTTGTATCAATACGGAAGAGAGAGAGAGAGAGTTCGTCGCCACGTATAGTACACCCTACAGCATTCTTCAAGATACCACAGATGCTACAGTACACCTCAGCATTCTTCAGTTCAACACAACATTCTACAGTACATCACATTATTCTACAGTATACTTCAGTGCCCGAAATCACTTCCCAACACTTCAACAATACTTGCCAGCAACTAATGTAATTCCACAGGCCAGCATATTACTCTACAGCAATTTACAGCTTTGCATATCCCTTTACAGTATTTCCAGAACAAACCACAACACTATCACTCTACAATGCTCTACAACTGCCTAACGTTTCTAAGCATTTCCTAGCATTTATCACTGCATCCCACGTCATTCTTAAAAAAGTAAACACCGCAATATTTCACAGCACGTTGCAGCATATGACAGCAGTTTACAGCATGAACGCAACAATACCCTCATGGCGTCACCTTGTTCCGCCACGCCATCCATCACCCACCTCCCCACCTTTATGCAATTCTTTACAACTCCTATATACATTAATACAACACGGCTCGACCACACTCCATAAAATTTTCCCACAGCCTCGTAAAATTACTCCCCGGGCTGCTTCACAATACGCGACAAACGACCTTCATCTGCATTCTCACATACACTCGCCACCTCTTCAGGGTAGCAGCAAATCTCTCTCTCTCTTTCTCTCTCTCTCTCTCTCTCTCTCTCTCTCTCTCTCTCACGCACACACACACACACATGTACGGCGTAGTAGTATCTTTTAAGAGTTATAGATAGATAGATAGATAGATAGATAGATAGATACTCAGTAAAATTGTTACACGAGATCATGTTGATTCAGTATGTTCACAGAGTCACAGGCGGTAATGGCATACATATATATTGACCAGGTATACAAACAGTGTACCAAGACAGTTCAGGTATACAAACAGTGTACCAACAAGTTCAGGTATACAAACAGTGTACCACCAAACAGTGTACCAAGACAGTTATACAAAACAGTGTACAGGTATACAAACAGTGTACCAAGACAGTTCAGGTATACAAACAGTGTACCAAGACAGTACAGGTATACAAACAGTGTACCAAGACAGTACAGGTATACAAACAGTGTACCAACACAGTTCAGGTATACAAACAGTGTACCAAGACAGTACAGGTATACAAACAGTGTACCAAGACAGTTCAGGTATACAAACAGTGTACCAAGACAGTTCAGGTATACAAACAGTGTACCAAGACAGTTCAGGTATACAAACAGTGTACCTAGACAGTTAGGTACAAACGGTTGTACCAAGACAGTTCAGGTGTGCAAACCCAAACGTGTACCAAGACAGTACAGGTATACAAACAGTGTACCTAGACAGTTCAGGTATACAAACAGTGTACCAAGACAGTACCGTATACAAACGGTGTACCAAACAGGTACAAGGGTACGGGTATACAAACGTGTACCAAGACAGTTCAGGTATATACAAACAGTGTACCAGACAAGTACAGGTATACAAACAGTGTACCAAGACACAGGTACAGGTATACAAACAGACGGTATTTCGGTATGCAAACTAAGACAGTACAGGTATACAAACAGTGTACCAAGACAGTTCAGGCATACAAACAGTGTACCAAGACAGTACAGGTATACAAACAGTGTATGTTCAGGTACCAGTAGACAGAATTGCAGGTACAGGTATACAAACAGTGTACCCAGACAGGTATACAAAGGTATACAAACAGTGTACCAAGACAGTTCAGGTATACAAACAGTGCACCAAGACAGTTCAGGTATACAAACGGTGTACCAAGACAGTACAGGTATACAAACAGTGTAACAAGATGGTACAGTGCCACAAACAGTGTTACCAGACAGTTCAGGTATACAAACAGTGCGCAAGACGGTTCAGGTATACAAACAGTGCACCAAGACATTACAGGTATACCGACAGTGTACCAACGCACAGTTCAGTATACAAACAGTGTACCAAGACAATGCAGGTATACAAACAGTGTACCAAGACAGTTCAGGTATACAAACAGTGTGTGCCAAGGCGGTTCGATATACAAACGGTGTACCAAGACAGTTCAGGTATACAAACGATGCATACCAGCAGTACAGGTATACAAACGGTGTACCAACACAGTTCGGAATCATACAAACGGTGTACCAGACAGTACCAGGTACAAACGGTGTACCAAGACAGTTCAGGTATACAAACAGTGGCACCAGAACAGTACAGGTATACAAACAGTGTGCCAAGACAGTTCAGGTATACAAACGGTGTACCAAGACGGTTCAGGTATACAGAGCAGTGCCAAGACGGTTCAGGTATACAAACAGTGTGCAAGACAGTTCCAGGTATACAAACAGTGTAACAAAGACAGTACAGGTATACAAACAGTGCACCAAGGCAAGTTTCAGGTATACAGAAGCAATTATTGCCAAGACGGTACAGGTATACAAACGGTGTGCCTTACAATTTCAAAATTATACAAACAGTGCTTGCCAAGACAGTTCAGTTACATACAAACAGTGTGCCAAGACAGTACAGGTATACAAACGGTGTAACAAGACAGGCAGGTATACAAACAGTATGCCAAGACAGTACAGGTATACCAAACAGTGTACCAACACAGTTCAGGTATACAAACGGTGTGCCAAGACAGTACAGGTATACAAACAGTGTACCAAGACAGTTCAGGTATACAAACAATTATTATAAGACAGTTCGAATGTAAAACCGGTGTACCAAGACAGTACAAATTATACAAACTGGTGTATAACACAGTTCCAGGTATGCAAACAGTGTGCGCAAGACGGTTCAGGTATGCAAACAGTGTACCAAGACAGTACAGGTATACAAACAGTGTAACAAGACAGTACAGGTATACAAACAGTGTGCCAAGACATTTGAGTATACAAACAGTGTACCAACACAGTTCAAATTATGAGCAATTAATACCAAGACAGTACAGGTATACAAACAGTGTACCAAGACGGTTCAGGTATACAAACAGTGTACACCAAGACAGTTCCTTCTGAAGCAGTGTACCAAGACTTAGTACAGGTATACAAACAGTGTAACAAGGCCAGTACCGGAAGTATACAAACGGTGTACCAAGACAGTTCAGGTATACAAACAGTGTAAACAACACAGTTCAGGTATGCAAACAGTGTGCCAAGACTTGAATACAGGTAGCACAAACAGTGTACCAAGACAGTTCAGGTATACAAACGGTGTACCAAGGAACAGTTCAGGTATACAGAAGCAGTGTGCCAGACGGTACAGGTATACAAACTGATTGTAACAAGACGGTACAGGTATACAAACGGTGTACCAAGACAGTTCAATTATACAAACAGTGTAACAGCACAGTTCGGGTATACAAACAGTGTAACAAGACAGTACTGGTATACAAACGGTGCACCAAGACGGTACAGGTATATACAAACAGTGTACCAAGACAGTTCAGGTATACAAAAGCAGTGCACCAAGACAGTTCCAGGCCTGAGCAATTATTACCAGACGGTACAGTATACAAACGGTATTGCCAAAGACAGTTCAGGTATACAAACAGTGTGCCAAAGACAGTTCAGGCCATACAAACAGTGTAACAACACGGTTCAGGGGCGCACAAAGCAATTAACAACAAGACAGTTCGGGTATACAAACAGTGTAACAACACGGTTCGGGTATGCAAACGGTGTAACAAGACAGTTCAGGTATACAAACAGTGCACCAAGACGGTACAGGCCGCACAAACAGTGTAACAAGACAGTACAGGTATACAAACGGTGTAACCAGGAACGGTTCAGGTATACAAACGGTGCCAAGACAGTTCCAGGCCATACAAACAGTGTACCAAGACGGTTCAGGTATACAAACAGTGTACCAAGACAGTTCAGGTATACAAACAGTGTGCAAGACAGTTCAGGTATACAAACAGTGTGCCAAGACAGTTAAGGTATGCAAACGGTGCACCAAGACGGTTCAGGTAGCACAAACAGTGTGCCAAGACAGTTCAGGTATACAAACAGTGCGCAAGACAGTTCAGGTATACAAACGGTGTACCAAGACAGTACAGGTATACAAACAGTGTACCAAGACGGTACGATGTAGCAATTGTACAAGACAGTACAGGTATACAAACAGTGCACCAAAGACAGTACAGGTATACAAACGGTGTACCAAGACAGTTCAGGTATACAAACGGTGTGCACCAAGACAGTTCGGAGTATACAAACAGTGTACCAAGACGGTACAGGTATACAAACAGTGTACCAAGACAGTTCCAGGTATACAAACAGGTGGCACCAAGACAGTACAGGTATACAAACAGTGCACCAAGACAGTACAGGTATACAAACAGTGTGCAAGACGGTACAGATATACAAGCAATTGCACGCAAGACAGTACAGGTATACAAACAGTGCCAAGACAGTACAGGTATACAAACAGTGCGCAAGACAGTTCCAGGTATACAAACGGTGTACCAAGACAGTACCAGGTATACAAACGGTGTACCAGACAGTACAGGTAACCACAAACAGTGTACCAAGACAGTACAGGTATACAAACAGTGCACCAAGACAGTACAGGTAGCATACAAACAGTGTGCAAGACGGTTGAGTATACAAACGGTGCACCAAGACAGTTCCAGGTTATACAAACAGTGTGCCAAGACAGTACAGGTATACAAACAGTGTACTGCAAGACAGTTCAGGTATACAAACAGTGCACCAAGACGGTACAGGTATACAAACAGTGTACCAAAGACAGTACAGGTATACAAAACGGTGCACCAAAGACAGTACAGGTATACAAACGGTGCACCAAAGACAGTTCGGAAGTATACAAACAGTGCACCAAGACAGTACAGGTATACAAACGGTGTACCAAAGACAGTTCGGGTATACAAACGAAGTGCACCAAAGACGGATTTCAGGTATACAAACGTGTACCAAGACAGTACGGGTATGCAAACAGTGTACCAAGACGGTACAGGTATACAAACGGTTAACAAGACGGATTCAGGCGCCTGAAAACTGGTGGCCGCAAGACAGTTTCAGAGTATACAAACGGTGTACCAAAGACAGTTCGAGAACATACAAACAGTGCACCAAGACGGTTCAGGTATACAAACGGTGCACCAAGACAGTTCGGGTATATGACAATTGCACCAAGACAGTTCCAGGTATATACAAACAGTGCACCAAGACAATTTTAGTATACAAACAGTGTACCAAGACAGTACAGGTATATAAACAGTGTACCAAGACAGTTCAGGTATACAAACAGTGTGCCAAGACAGTTCAGGTATACAAACGAATTGCACCAAAGACAGTTCAGGTATACCGACAGTGCACCCAAGACAGTACAGGTATACAAACAGTGAGGTGCACCAAGACCTTGGTTCAGGCCATACAAACGGTGCACCAAGACAGTTCAGGTATACAAACAGTGCACCAAGACAATTTCAGGTATACAAACAATGCACCAAAGACGGTTCAGGTATACAAACAGTGCACCAAGACAGTACAGGTATACAAACAGTGTGCAAAGACAGTTCAGGTATGAAGCAGTGTGCCAAGACAGTTTGGTATACAAACGGAGTGCTGCAGACAGTTCAGGTATACAAACAGTGCCAAGACAGTTCAGGTATACAAACAGTGCACCAAGACAGGTACGGGTATACAAACAGTGCACCAAGACAGTTCCAGGTATACAAACAGTACGCAAGACAGTTTCAGGTATATACAAACAGTGTACCAAAGACAGTTCAGGTATACAAACGAATTGCACCAAGACAGTACAGGTATACAAACAGTGTACCAAGACAGTTCAGGTATACAAACGGTGTACCAAGACAGTTCAGGCCCATACAAACAGTGTACCAAGACAGTACCGGTATACAAACAGTAGTGAAACAACAGTGGCAGATTAGATATAGGATAGTCCAACAAAGTCAAGTTCATAGTGATGGGTCGAGTTACCTGGTTCATTGAGTTGGGTTGGCAATAATAATAATAATAATAACAATAATAATAATAATAGTAATAATAATAAGTAATAGTAATAGTAATAGTAATAGTAATAATGATAATGATGATGATAATAACGGTGACCAAGTAGAGCTATGGCGCAGTCAGTCAGTCACATTTTCACGTTTATTTCAGCTATAAACTCTTAAGTTATTTTCTAATTAATCGTTCATATTTAGTTATATTTGAATATATACAAACCAGATTTTATATTAATATATGACACTGCTGAACACACACACACACACACACACACACACACACACACACACTCTTCTCCCTCACATGTACCACGCCCAAATATCTCACAATTTTCCATAGTAAACGAGCCACAGCAACAGACTGAGGACACAGACACAGACTGAGCACACCACAGTACACAGACTGAGAGCACACCACAGTACACAGACTGAGCACACCACAGTACACAGACTGAGCACACCACAGTACACAGACTGAGGACACCACAGTACACAGATTGAGCACACAGTACACACGACTGAGGACACCACAGTACACAGACTGAGGACACCACAGTACACAGACTGAAGACACACTGAGGACACCACAGCACAGACTGAGGACACCACAGCACACAGACTGAGGACACCACAGCACAGACTGAGCACACCACAGTACACAGACTGAAGACACCACAGTACACAGACTGAGCACACCACAGACACAGACTGAGCACACCACAGTACACAGAGACTGAGGACACCACAGTACACAGACTGAGGACACCACACACAGACTGAGCACACCACAGTACACAGAGTGAGCACACCACAGACACAGACTGAGGGACACAGTACAGACTGAGACACCACAGTACCAGACAGGCACCACAGCACAGACTGAGCACACCACAGTACACAGACTGAGGACACCACAGTACACAGACTGAGGACACCACAGTACACAGCCTGAGGACACCACAGACAGACTGAGGACAACAGTGCACAGACTGAGGACACCACAGTACACAGACTGAGGACACCACAGTACACAGACTGAGGACACCACAGCAACAACACAGACTGAGGACACCACAGTGCACAGACTGAGGACACCACAGTGCACAGACTGAGGACACCAAATACACAGACTGAGCACACCACAGCACACAGACTGAGAACACACAGTACAGACTGAGGACACCACAGACACAGACTGAGGACACACACAGTACACAGACTGAGCACCACAGACAAGACTGAGACACCACAGTACACAGACTGAGGACACCACAGTGCCACAGACTGAGCACACCACAGTACAAGACTGAGGGACCACAGTACACAGACTGAGACGACACGAGGACACCAGTACACAGACTGAGCACACCAGTACACAGACTGAGCACACCACAGTACACAGACTGAGCACACCACAGTACACAGACTGAGGACACCACAGTACAGACTGAGGACACCACAGTACACAGACTGGGCACACCACAGTACAGACTGAGCACACAGTACACAGACTGAGGACTACAGTACACAGACTGAGGACACCACAGTACAGACTGAGGACACCACAGTACACAGACTGAGGCACCGCTGAAGTACAGACTG
>NW_024714125.1:0-2500 GCF_018991925.1 Homarus americanus | reverse complement strand
ATAATTGTATTACTAGTAATTGCAACAGGTTAACTCTGTTGACTCCATACATTTTGTGACGAACAGTGAACCCCAGAACATTATTACTACACCATCACAACGCAGCTAAATCAGGAACTTTTTTTTTTAGTTTCCTCTGTTGTGATTCTGATTGACTGACTGGCTGTGACTAACTGTTATCTGATTGACTGACTGACTATTTAATGGATTGACTGACTGGATGACTGTGTTTGATTGATTTAATTATCTAACTGATTATGACTGATTGTGAATGTCTTAATGATCAACTGACTGTGACTGCCTTAATGATCAACTGACTGTGACTGCCTAACTGACTGACTGTGACTGATTGCCTAACTGATATATATATATATATATATATATATATATATATATATATATATATATATATATATAAACTGTGTGTGTATTTAATATTAAGAATGAGAATATACTTAGATAAGACTTATGCTTCATTAATTTAATATTTAATTTAGGAATATCAAGGGAAACGAATTACACCGTGGGATTATTATTTATTTAATATTTTGTGATGAAATTCTAATGTCCGATGATAGTGAGGCGCCTTACACACACACACACACACACACACACACACACACACACACACACACACACACACACACACACACACATACACACACACACACGCACACACATACACACACACACACACAGAGTCGCCAAAACCTCTCGAAATATCTTAAGGTAAATATATAAAGTAAAAAAAATAAGAGACCATCTGACTTACGATTTTTGTTTATCGTCTTAGATGTTAAAGTTTCGTCTTAAGAGCACAGTAGAGTAGAGTAGAGTAGAGTAGAATGAAATAGACTGAACTAGAGTAGAGTAGAGTAGAGTAGAGTAGAATGAAGTAGACTGAACTAGAGTAGAGTAGAGTAGAGTAGAGTAGAATGAAGTAGACTGAACTAGAGTAGAGTAGTTCATGGAGAAGACAATTCACCTCAACACACAACAAACATCTCATCTGCTCTGCTACATTTAATACAACATAAAACCCCGATATATAACTAATCGTGACGTCACAGCTCTTAACCCGTAGCTAGTCGTGACGTCACAGCTCTTAACCCGCGGCTGGCTGCTCTGGTAACGATAAACAATAATGCATCAGTGTTAGTAGTGATTACATTAACAGGTAACCCATCATGTTGATTATCTTAATTAGCATTGTGTTTCATCATCACCTGAGCTGGAAAATGTTGCCAGCCATTTAGCATCTGTTTAGGGGCCATTGATTCAGGTGGCCGTGTGGGTATTCTGGTGGCCGTGTAGGTATTCTGATGGCCATGTAGGTATTTTGGTTGTCGTGTATGTATTCTGGTTGTCGTGTATGTATTCAGGTGACCGTGTAGGTAGTCAGGTTGTCGTGTATGTATTCAGGTGACAGTGTAGGTAGTCAGGTTGTCGTGTATGTATTCAGGTGACCGTGTAGGTAGGTTGTCGTGTATGTATTCAGGTGACCGTGTAGGTATTCTGGTGGCCGTGTAGGTATTCAGGTGGCAGTGTAGGTAGTAAGGTAGCCTGAGAGTTTATGTATTGTGTGGTAATCGTGTTTCTGTAGTCATTATTGTATACGTTGAAATACAATGTAAACAATATAGTGATCATTATATGCATAGCAGACCTATAATCACTATCATCATCATCATCACTACAAATATAATAACACATCTCAGTAGCGGACTAAATGGTGCACAAGATGACGGTAGTGGTAGGGAAAAAGGGGGAAGTGGGGTAGAATAGGTAAATAAAAACCTCTACAATTATCGTAATGGTCACAAGAAAATGCCATCCATAGCCGTGAGCTTTATAAAAAAAAACGCAGTATAAAAGGTATAATTGGTGTTATTGATATTTTAAAAGAGTCCACAATTAATGTATCATACCTTAGTGGCTAGGTGGGGTGAGCAGGAGGGGTGAGCAAATGAAGTGGTCAGGTAGAGTGAACAGGTGGGGTGAGGTGAGCAGGTGGTGTGAGGAGGAGGGATGAGAAGGTGGGGTGAGCAGGAGGGGTGAGCAAATGAGGTGGTCAGGTAGAGTGAACAGGTGGGGTGAGGTGAGCAGGTGGTGTGAGGAGGAGGGATGAGAAGGTGGGGTGAGCAGGAGGGGTGAGGCAGATGGGGTGGTCAGGTGGAAGTGAACAGGTGGGGTGGGGTGGGGTGAGCAGGTGGTGTGAGGAGGAGGATGAAGGTGGGGTGAGCAGGAGAGGTGAGCAGATGGGGTGGTCAGGTAGGTGAACAGGTGGGGTGGGGTGAGCAGGTGGTGTGAGGAGGAGGGATGCAGAAGGTGGGGGTGAGCAGGAGGGGTGAGCAGATGAGGTGGTCAGATAGAGTGAACAGGTGGGGTGGGATGAGGTGAGCAGGTGGTGTGAGGAGGAGGGATGAGAAGGTGGGGTGAGCACGAGGGGTGAGCAGATGAGGTGGTCAGGTAGAGTGAACAGGTGGGGTGAGGTGAGCAG
>NW_024714124.1:0-12656 GCF_018991925.1 Homarus americanus | reverse complement strand
TGGTTCTATATGTAGTGATGGTGGATGGTGTTATATGTAGTGATGGTGGATGGTGTTATATGTAGTGATGATGGATCGTGTTATATGTAGTGATGATGGATAGTGTTATATATAGTGATGATGGATAGTGTTATATATAGTGATGATGAAGGATGGTGTTATATGTAGTGATGATGGATGTTGTTATATGTAGTCATGAAGGATGGTGTTAGTGAAGATTGTGAAGTGAGATGTAATGAAGATTGTGAAGTGAGATGTAGTGAAGATTGTGAAGTAAGATGTAGTGAAGATTATGAAGTGAGATGTAGTGAAGATTGTGAAGTGAGATATAGTGAAGATTGTGAATTGAGATGTAGTGAAGATTGTGAAGTGAGATGTAGTGAAGATTGTGAAATATGATGTAGTAAAGATTATGACGTGAGATGTAGTGAAGATTGTGAAGTGAGATATAGTGAGGATTGTGAAGTGAGATGTAGTGAAGATTGTGAAATAAGATGTAGTGAAGATTATGAAGTGAGATGTAGTGAAGATTGTGAAGAGCTATAGTGAAGATTGTGAAGTGAGATGTAGTGAAGATTGTGAAGGAGATGTAGTGAAGATTGTGAAGTGAGATGTGGTGAAGATTGTGAAGTGAGATAGTGGAGATTGTGAAGTGAAATGTAGTGAAGATTGTGAAGTGAGATGTAGTGGAGATTGTGAAGTGAGATGTAGTGAAGATTGTGAAGCGAGATGTAATGAAAATTGTGAAGTGAGATGTAGTGAAGATTGTGAAGTGAGATGTAGTGAAGATTGTGAAGTGAGATGTAATGGAGATTTTGAAGTGAGATGTAGTGAAGATTGTGAAGTGAGATGTAGTGGAGATTGTGAAGTGAGATGTAGTGAAGATTGTGAAGTGAGATGTAGTGAAGCTTGTGAAGTGAGATGTAGTGGAGATTGTGAAGTGAGATGTGGTGAAGATTGTGAAGTGAGATATAGTGAAGATTGTGAAGTAAGATGTAGGAAGATTGTGAAGTGAGATGTAGTGAAGATTGTGAAATAAGATGTAGTGAAGATTATGAAGTGAGATGTAGTGAAGATTGTGAAGTGAGATATAGTGAGGATTGTGAAGTGAGATGTAGTGAAGATTTTGAAATAAGATGTAGTGAAGATTATGAAGTGAGATGTAGTGAAGATTGTGAAGTGAGATATAGTGAAGATTGTGAAGTGAGATGTAGTGAAGATTGTGAAGTGAGATGTGGTGAAGATTGTGAAGTGAGATGTAGTGAAGAGAGATGTAGTGAAAATTGTGAAGTGAGATGTGGTGAAGATTAGAAGGAGATGAAGATTGTGAAGTGAGATATAGTGAAGATGTGAAGTGAGATGTAGTGAAGATTGTGAAGTGAGATGTAGTGAAGATTGTGAAATAAGATGTAGTGAAGATTATGAAGTGAGATGTAGTGAAGATTGTGAAGTGAGTTATAGTGAGGATTGTGAAGTGAGATGTAGTGAAGATTGTGAAATAAGATGTAGTGAAGATTATGAAGTGAGATGTAGTGAAGATTGTGAAGTGAGATGTAGTGAAGATTGTGAAGTGAGATGTAGTGAAGATTGTGAAGGGAGATGTAGTGAAGATTGTGAAGGGAGATGTAGTGAAGATTGTGAAGTGAGATGTAGTGAAGATTGTGAAGTGAGATGCATGAAGATTGTGAAGTGAGATGTAGTGAAGATTTTATAGTGAGATGTGGTGAAGATTGTGAAGTGAGATGTAGTGAAGATTGTGAAGTGAGATGTCGTGAAGATTGTGAAGTTAGATGTGGTAAAGAGTGTGAAGTGAGATGTAGTGAAGATTGTGATGTGAGATGTAGTGAAGATTGTGAAGTGAGATGTAGTGAAGATTGTGAAGTGAGATGTAGTGAAGATTGTGAAGTGAGATGTGGTGAAGATTGTGAAGTGAGATGTAGTGAAGATTGTGAAGTGAGATGTAGTTTAGATTATGAAGTGAGATGTAGTGAAGATTGTGAAGTGAGATGTAGTGAAGATTGTGAAGTAAGATGTGGTAAAGATTGTGAAGTGAGATATAGTGAAGATTGTGAAGTAAGATATGGGGAAGATTGTGAAGTGAGATGTAGTGAAGATTGTGAAGTGAGATAGAGTGAAGATTGTGATGTAAGATTATAAAGTAAACTGTAGTAATTGAGGTTAAACGAACGCGGGTTATTCTGTAGTGTATCCGTGCCTTGTTAACGTGCAACCAACATGGCGGTGGTTCTCAATATAGATACGTTATTTTGCCGAGAATTTCTGTCAAAACAAAATATGAATCAACCATATTTAGCCTAAATTAACCTAGCGGCTTTATTATATATTCTAAGATGTTTAAGTTGGATAGATCAGATCAGGTTAGGTTAAGTTAGGTTGGGTTAGGTTAGGTTAGTTTTGTTTTGTTAATTTTGCCACTTAGAGGCTAGTTTATTGTGCCCCCCATACTCATCCTGTGAGCGGTAGCGCAAAGAGATTACAAAGTGGTGTTAGATGAGGTAGGTGGTTAAGTTAAGTTTCAATAGGTTAGGTTAGATTACGTCAGGTTGGGATAAGTTAGGTTAGGTAGGTATTAAGTAGATAGGTTACGGTTGGTAGGTGGGAAAGTTAGGTTTGGTTAGGTTAGCTTATGCCAGACGGGGAGGTTAGGTTAGATTATGTCAGGTTAGGTAAGATTATATCAGGTTAGGTTAGATTATGTCAGGTTAGGTCAGATTACGTCAGGTTAGGTTAGATTATGTCAGGTTAGGTAAGTAGGTAGAGGTGGGTAAAAAGGGTTAGGTTAGGTCGGCAGGTTTTAGTGTAGGAGCTTAAGTAATCCCGTAAAAATTTCATGTTAATTTTTGACACCATACATCGTAATAATCCTTATAAACTATATTATGGAACTGTGGTGTCATTTTTTCTGAACGGTTTATTATAAGTTTTATGCCACTAAAGAAGTTTTATCAAAGAGCGGCGTAATGAACCACAGACGTATTACCATTAAGTCCTAAGTAACTTAAAACATGACTAATAACCTATGAACATGTAGTATTATATGATTACAATTTAACATTATATATTATGAATGCTGTTATAATATCTTAAGTGTGTTACAAACATGGCTGCTCATATATGCCATCCTGTCTTTAGCAAAGAAGAGATTGCAGTAGGTAAAATTATTTGCTAAAGACAAATACTGGAAATTAAACATATACATATTACCATTATCTGAAAAGCTTAGAACCACCATTTTATATTTATTAAAAGTTTGTAGTGTTATACATCATGTGTATACAAGTCACAAGTTATTATTTACGACATTGCTTCATTCCTCGTCATCAGAGTCTTCTGTGTACAACAGATTCCTTCACTTTGTTTAGGCATTTCTCATCATCTGCTTGACAGTTACACATCTCGGTGCATGTCTTGCTATTCTTTCTGATTCTTTCTGTATGAACATGACAATGATCCACATTTCCTGACGCCACATCCACATTTAACAAGTTCTGTGATTGCTTCTGGAGCTGGTGGTTGGTCTGATATTACTTGTATGAAACAGTCATTGTCAAACTTCCAGCCATGCTCTAATTGTGAAATCATTTCACTGTCTGCATCACAAGACCACAGAAGAGCTTGATACCTTCCTCTCAATATATGATACTTTAGAGTTGCTGCAGTCGCTGGTAGTTCTCCAGCTTCTGCCTGCGTTTTCTTGAAGAGATGCCATCTAAGTTTTGACAGTTTAGTGAAAGTCATTCGTGGACAGTAGAGCTTAAATACAAATTCCTCTAGACCAATATACATGTCTGCTGGAGGCATTTGGTCTACTCAGCATCTTGAATGCATCTAGGACTTTTGTGTTAGATTTCATCAAAGTGCTCCACAGCTCCAACATGCTTTCTTTCCTTTGCCAACAAATTTTCCAATGCAGTCAGATCCTGTGAAGGCATGGAAACCTGTAAGGCTCTCTGCCCAATGTGTCGTCGCTCACCAGTTCCTGTTTTCATACAGTACTTGTATTTTCTCCAAGTTGAGGCTGCTTTAATATGCCAAACACATCAGTGTCTGGTGATTTGATATGTACAGTGCTGCCCTTCTGTGATGCATATACTGTATGTCCTGCTTAAGTTCTATAACTTGTGATAGCAATTTGATGGTTGAAGTCTTATTAGCTGCTTTCCACGACAGAAGATTAACCTTGGACATCTTTTCCCAGATGCTCAATGGACCAACAATACGTTCCTTGATAAAATTTTCATAATTTTTTCTTCCAACGTCATATGCACATAGATTGTCATATTTGGCATTTTCTGGCATTACAGCTCCAGTTACCAAGTTTATAAGAGCATCATTTTCCTGGGATTACAGTCACCAATAACATTGTGTAGCTTCTGTACATCAGCATATTGACGGCTGACAATAGCTGTAGAGAGCTCACGGTGTTCTGTTCTTTTGTAATGTTTATGAGTTTGATATTTTATGTAATGAACTTAATTTGAAAACCCAAATGGTAGTATATGATCTTTTATCACCTTAGACACTCTGTGCATCATGCCTCTCAAGTGATTTTTTCCTCTCTTAGTTCTCTGGACAAATACGACCTTTATCCCATCAGAAAAAATACCACCATTTATTTTCTTAATCTACAGGTGCCAAGGTTTAAAATGACGGATGGTGTTAAAAATTAACCTGAAATTTTTATGTGACCACATATTGTCTTGTTGGGTTTCTGAGAGAACTTCACGGCTAAATAGCGCTTCTGTATTGATAGCCGGTACATGTCGTAATATCCACCGCTCATAGTTAAATCTTTATGTCCGTTTATTTTGTCCTAATTTAAGTATCAAAGAGTGTTTTCATTTTTAAGTATCTTAAGTATCTTTTTTCCTCACTCTTAAGTGTCTAAGTATGATTTTTTTCATTTTTAAGTAACTAACCATATTTTTGTTTTCATTATACAATGTGATTGATATAGACAACAGAAGTAAATATCAGCTGGAGGTCGTAAACGAAGCTGATGTGAAGTATTTTGACTCACTGTTCCCACGAACTAATTGCTTCACTGGTTTATACCGAAGAAATAAAACCGTCAACGAACCATCCGATTCAAATGTGTCTTAGGCAATACAGGGTGTTTATGCGTCACTCTGATACCAAGAATGACTTTGTGCACTGTGGTGAAGCTGAGGGTAGGATAGGGTTGGGTTGGGCTGGGTTGGGATGGGTTGGGATGGGTGAGGATTACGCATGTGTGGGTATTAGGGTGTCATACGGAGGCGATTTTTTTTTTTTTGAGTTTGAATAATCGGCCCATGGTATTAATGATGTAGTTCTATGTGCAGAATCATGTGATATCTTCAGATTTGAAAAGTTTTCATTTTTTGCTATGTAAATTTTAACTTGAAATCTTATGAAAATTCAGTATTCCCACCCTTTTACCAACACCACTAAATAGCTTATTTAAAGTAAAGTAAATGTATCAGGTTAATTTATGAGGATGAAAATGATCCAGAATAGTGAAACGAATGATCTTGACACATTTATTAAATTTAATATTCCTTTAGAAAACAAAATTATCAAATACAAAAACCGGTTTTACTACTACGACCCGGTGTTGCTGCACACCATAGAGACGACCCGGTGTTGCACACCATAGAGAACATGTCTTTCTTGGTTTTATTTTTACTCATCAATTTCTGCTGGACCACTGGAGTCGGATGTAGCCTTCCTCCTCTCCCTGGCTGTACACGCACTGCTGGCCTCGCCACTTGCTGTACACAACGCCTATACTTGGTGTGCGAGGGCCAGGCAGGGACATGGCGAAGTTGCTGTCCAGGAAAAAAGCTCTGACTTAAACATTGGTGAGGCTGCAGGTAAGAGGGGGTCACCGCTGTAGCCGCCTGATGTTATCCAGATCTATGAGATCAGTGAGGGTCTTGGCAACTAGATTGATCTCCCCAGGAGTCTTCCTGACCCCTGAAGGAATCGTCACCAACTGATTCGTCATGCCCAGATCCTCTCATAAGTCTCATATCCAAGATCTTTTTGACTGCCACTCTTCTCTCCTCCTCATCCTTACTGCAGAGCATTGTCTGCAGAACTGCCTCGGATGAGCATACCAGGAAGGTCTCCTCACAGTCTGCTCCACAATCTGAACAACCTTCCTTGGCTGACTCCTCAGGAGCTCAAGTTGGAAGAGAACATGCCTCGGACCTTCGGAGAACGATGACTTGACCTTGGTGTTGAACCAATTTGGCACACCTACGATGAGTTGACAATAAGTCTCAGGTTGGGTAGCTGGTTCCCTTTCAGTTTATGATGAGCGACCCAAATTTTGCAGAACCTGAGAGCCGTTGTGAGCCACCTAGAATGTGAGACTGGACCTATCTGCAGGTAAGCAAGTCTATCAGGCATGACCCCAGTTTTGATGGCACTGCAAATCATGTAACCATAGTACTGGTCAGTACTCAGGTCGTCAATGACAGTATGTGCAAGCTCAACGAGTGGAGGGCCAACTGTGATTTTTTTCAAAGCTCGGATTTATTTCTAACTCAGTGGCAGAGTCCAGCATCTTGCCAAGAGGACCAGACCATCTGTTGTTTGAAAGAGTCTTGCCATCCAGCTCCTGGACCGGGGATGTCTGGAGTGGCAACTCTGCTTGGTGTGTGTGGAGGCCTTCAAACAATCCAGACCAGCTTCCTCCCAATCTTCCGCCTATCCACTGTGGCATGACCCCCCCTTGCCACACCCTGTGTCTGTGTTGGTCCTCCTTAACACGGCCTGCAGGGTCTGGTCTATTGTCTCTCTCTCTGAGCCAGTTCACAATGTTATCTGCCACTATCTCAGCTGGTTTCCTGATGTCATCTTTCTCTGGAGTGAATTGCCACAAATACTTCCCTCCTGGTTCACTGCAGCAGGAGTAGTGTTCCTCCTTCACCATGGCAGGGAACAACTTGTCAGAATCTCCAACTTTCATGAACACTTTAGTGTCATCCCTTCTCCCATCAAAGAACAAACAATTGATTCCATTTTCTTTTATCCCCTTATCAAACTCCTCTTCTAGGTTACTGACAAGTTTCTCCTGAGCTCTTCTTACTTTGTTATGATCTATCACCAGGTGAACATCATCAGGTGTTATCAAACCACCGTCAACCCAGGCAGCTGTTGCTATCTCTGCAGTTTCTCTGAGACCAGTGTGGTGTCGCATGCTGGCCAGAGCTATGCTCGGGATATCTTTCCTACTTCGAATCTTATGCCTGGAAGGTTTGGGATCATTATTTTCTGGGTAAGGGACAAAGTCACCATTCTCCTGGTCAGCACTCGGATCAGCCATGGGGAAGTCATTAAACTCTGAATCAGCTTGACTCCAATCATCGGCCTTTTTTACCCTCAAATTTGGCCTTCATGTCTCTCTTTTCCTCGGCAACTCTTTCTCCTCTTTGTGGCAGCCTCTCCTGTCTTTTGGATAAATGCCAGTTCGATCACAGGAATTCATAGTTCACGCTGCAAATACAGGAGATGGGCCTGGATTTACAGTCACGATCGCATCCAAACTCAGGACAGAGAACAATTGGGCACTTGCAAGCACTATAAATAAATAACTGGTCCAGTTGCTTGAAAAGCTGTCCTTAACTGCAAGTTTTCCTCTCCCAAGAGAGATATCTCTTGCCTTTTCCCAACTGGCTAGCAGTCTCTCACTAATCTTCTTCTGACTTGTTATGACTGGAGGCTTGAACTGAGCGATAGCTAGAGTGTACTGTGCCAAGACAGCTTTGGTCATATCACTGGCAATGTCTTTGTTTGTGTAAGTTCTTTGGTTCTTTTCACTGATTTGCCTGATTAAAACACAGTATCTCAAAGCATCTCTCAATGTAGGCAACTCCGACTTCAGGAGCTCTCTCCCAGACCCAAGATAGTGACTGAGATGGCTGGATTTTTGGTTCCTCGTCCTGACACAAGCAGCCATCGCAAATATTATCAACTTATAAATGCATCAGAATCTGAAACAGAAAAAGATATTGTTAGTTGGGTTGCTAAAGAATGAAGTCAGAAAGCAATGTTCACTATTTAATTGTAATGCACTAATGCAGCTGTACGTTAGATTTTCGATAAATTTCACGCTAAAATTTACCTAGCAAAAGGTTACAAAATATTGAAACTGAAATTATTTTCTGTTTATATACACTAAAATCTACCAAAAAAGTGATGGGCCATTAGTTTTAGCTGATCTTCCCTCCTATGACACACCCTAGTGGGTATATTCTGTTGCATTTTATAGGTATCTTGCGTCTTTCTCATTATTCCTTCTTTATCATGAGTATCTGTGTCTATTAATACACCACCTCGCAGGATAGTGGAAGAGAAATGGATAGTAACGAGATAATATTCTTTTTGCATATACCTTAGCTTGATTACAGGTAACACCAGGTACAAGTTACAAGTTTTCCTCGACTTGGCTGATTCAACTGTAGGACTTGCTTAATTTATCATTATTAAAATCCTCCACCTGTAAGACCCTCCACTTGTAAGACCCTCCACCTGTAAGACCCTCCACTTGTAAGACTCTCCACTTGTAAAACCCTTTAGGGATTTGAAATGCCTTCTCGTCTTGGCTCCACTAGTACTGTACACACCCTCTCTAGCCTTAGTTTACAGTAATGTTGAAGTATATAATGAAGACTCACAGCTCATGGGTTAGAAAAACAAAAGTGCTTGTTTTATTTATTTATTTATTTATAGCTTATTTTAGAATCCCCGAAAGTTAGAACAAAATGGCTGACGGGACTCACAAGCGGGCGGTGTTTACAGTATGGACCAAGAATAAAAAAATAAATGAAAAATAAAATAAATAAATCGTAAATTGGTGCATTGTTTCTCCAGGGGTAATTATAGAAGTACAAATGTTCTCCAGCAGTGGGTGACGATCATAGTCACGTATAGAGCTTCCGACGCAGGTAGATTGATATAGATGCATTACCTGGAGTTAGTGGGTTACAGGGGCCTCTTACACGATAATATTAAAGGTGTTTTTTTCCTTCTGTTTGTGGCACTTGAGGTGTTTAGGTTAGGTTTAATTAAAATGGTTTAGTTATAATAGTTATATTACGATAAGTTAAGTTGAATTTAGAACTATTTATTTGCATATATCGTGTTTTAGAAGGATTTGTTAGCTAATAAGTTTAATTTGGATACGTTTAGTTTAATTTAGATCATTTGATTTTACAAGGTCGTATTATAATGACTGGGAACCATATAGAAACCTGTTAGAGAAGAAAATATTTCTACGGCAGTGAATGAGTCGGTCAATAAGTGGTGTATAGAGCTGTTGACGCAACTTAAACGGTATATACTGTACATTATATGTTATCAGAGCTTTCCTGTTGTACGTAACCGCCTCCGTCAAAGTGTCTTAGTGGCTCATGTGAAGATTAGCCTCTAGTTTATTTAACCTCAAGATTAACTACACTGGCACTGCCTGACCTGACCTGACCTGACCTACCCTACCCTACCCTACCCTACCCTACCCTACCCTAACCTAACCTAACTTAATCTAACCTAACTTAATCTAACCTAACTTAACTTCCCAGGTAGCGTTAGGTTAATCATTATTTGAAATAAGCTGGGAGGGTTAATCTTCAGGTAATATATCTTAATTAACAATTTTGGTCAGGTGAGGCCTTCCTTACCTTACTCGAGAGCAGGAGGAGGACGACTTGCTAACGTCTACAGATCATCGTCAACCAAGGCAGATATTGAATACCTTTTGTTTACCTTCGTTGCTTAAGAACACATCTTAACACCATAAGACTATTCGCCTCAATGCAATAATACAGTAATTGATTATTGTATTCTAATAAAATTTACGGTGTATCTTGTGAACCAGATTTATTGTTTGACCTTAGTGAATGAGAAACTGGTTGATGTGTATTGTGGTAAACATCCTTAAGAGCAGCTCTGTGTGTTCTTACGACCTCAAAGTAACACAAAAGGTAGCCAATATCTACCCCTGGTCAGTCACTTTATGTAGATGTCAATTGTGTCATTTTTCTAGACTTAGTGCCCCCTGGAGGAGAAAGTAAATACAATGTTGATTTATTTTGGTCACAACACACGCTAGTAGATTATTTTTCCTATTTAACTAAATAATTAACACTATGTAGCTAACTAATTATATGACTCAAAGATGGTAACCAATATGGTGTCGATATTGTTCACATACTCTATGATTAATAGATGTATTGTCTGTTTAATTTTAGGGAAGAATTTAATTTATACACTTTTGAGAATCTGGATACAGGAGTTTTGTCTTTGCGCGCGCGCGTGTGTGTGTGTGTGTGTGTGTGTGTGTATGTGTGTGTGTGGTGATGATGATGATGACGGATACTTTCCTCTGCAGTGAAAAAAATATCTTGACATTGCAAAGTTTAACTGTAAGCCGAAGGAACGTTTGTAATGTGACTTATTACGTGAAATTGTAACTTGAAATTCTTTGTGAAAAAATATTTCCCTATAAAGTTTGGCAGTAAATGAAGTATTACATCAAGGTGTAACTTGTAGTTCCTAGTGGAGTAATTACCTATGTGGACGATACAGCTACTCGAGGGTGTAAGACCTAGAGTAGAAAGTCTTAAGACCTTACCTGAGGTTGAAAGACTCTTATAGTGGAACGTCTTAGGTATTGAAACTGTAATTACAGTAAATAAAATATAATCTACCAAAACATTCCTTCACCTGGCGACAACTAATGATACAGGTGGTGTAATAGCTCTTTAAAATTCCTCCGTTTGATATAACAATGACCACACATGAACTTATAATGTGCTATATCTTGATAACACATTAGCTGCAACATTACACATAGTCCAGTGTATGTGTAGTGAGGGACATCTACCTAAATGAGTTACAGAATGTGGAGTTGAGGCAAAAAAATGTTGGGACATGTTTGAGATCATCAGTTGAGCCAAACGTTTATACTCAATATTGTTTTAATGGTATTTTAGAGTGACCGAAAAATGTAAACAAAATGGCCGGCTAGGCTCGGGGGATCCACGAGTCCTCTTATAAAGGATCGACAATAAATGAAAACAAATCAGATTAATTTAAACACATTTCCAAGAGGCAGCTCCCTCTCACTCCCTCCCCAGCATGACAACATTATGCAGCTCCCTCTCCATCCCTCCCCAGCATGACAGCATAATGCAGCTCCCTCTCCCTCCCTCCCTCCCCAGCATGACAGCATAATGCAGCTCCCTCTCCCTCCCTCCCTCCTCAGCATGACAGTATAATGCAGCTCCCTCTCCCTCCCTCCCCAGCATGACAACATTATGCAGCTCCCTCTCCCTCCCTCCCCAGCATGACAGCATAATGCAGCTCCCTCTCCCTCCCTCCCCTCCATGACAGCATACTGCAGCTCCCTCTCCCTCCCTCCCTCCTCCCCAGCATGACATATAATGTAGCTCCTCTCCTCCCTCCCCCAGCATGTCAACATAATGTGCTCCCTCTCCTCCCTCCCAGTATGACACAACATTATGCAACTCCATCTCCTCCCTCCCCAGCATGACAGCATAATGCAGTTCTTTCCCCTTCCCTTCCCCTGGAAAGTACTTTTACAGCATAATGCAGCTCCCTCTACCTCCCTCCCCAGCATGACAACATAATGCAACTCCCTCTCCCTCTCTCCCCAGCATGACAGCATAATGCAGCTCCCTCTCCCTCCCTTCCCAGCATGACAGCATAATGCAGCTCCCTCTCACTCCCTACCCAGCATGACAACATTATGCAGCTCCCTCTCCCTCCCTCCCCAGCATGACAACATTATGCAACTCCCTCTCCCTCCCTCCCCAGCATGACAGCATAATGCAGTTCTCTCTCCCTCCCTCCCCAGCATGACAGCATAATGCAGCTCCCTCTCCCTCCCTCCCCTGCATGACAGCATAATGCAGCTCCTTCTCCCTCCCTCCCCAGCATGACAGCACAATGCAGCTCCCTCTCCCTCCCTCCCTCCCCAGCATGACAGCATAATGCAGCTCCCTCTCCCTCCCTCCCTCCTCAGCATGACAGTATAATGCAGCTCCCTCTCCCTCCCTTCCTAGCATGACATCATAATGCAGCTCCCTCTCCCTCCCTCCCCTGCATGACAGCATAATGCAGCTCCTTCTCCCTCCCTCCCCAGCATGACAGCACCCTGAAGTTCCTTAATGTGTTGGGCTCCAGACTTATTGAAACTACCAGAGACTCCAGGGCATCGATCTACTATTTACAAGACAACCAATTGGGAGATGATGGTAAGGGAAGGCGAAAGACATCAGGTAGATTTTTACAGAACTTAATTTGGTTGGGACACAAAGACAGGCTGGAAGGGTGAGGTATGAGGATCTGGTAGGGTGGAATATGAGGGACTGGAATGGTAGGGTATGAGGGATTAACAGGGTAGGGTATGAGGGACTAACAGGGTAGGGTATGAGGAACTAGAAGGGTAGGGTATGAGGACTGGCAGGGTGGGGCATAAGAGACTAACAAAACTGGGTAGAAGGGTGTGACAATCTCCTCTTCTACACTAATCACGACACACGTTCTCCCTAAGTCATCAAAAAATATACATTTGTCATGGTGTTCAAAAATTCCTCTTTTACTAACACAAGCTCTCGTTCTTG
>NW_024714123.1:0-17892 GCF_018991925.1 Homarus americanus | reverse complement strand
TGTTCTTATGTTAATGAGATTTTCTCTGTTTGACCGAACAAAATCGAGTATATTAATACCCTGGTGGGTTCGCTGGTATGTTGACTTAGGAAACAGTCCTGAACTGTTTAAAGAAAATCCCCTGATTATGAGTTACCTGTAAGGTCGATCCAATCTATTTGGCTAAAGTTAAAGTCTCCTACTATACAGACTTTGCTATGTCTGGAAGCCCTGCGCATTTCAACCCAAATAAGTCGTTCATTAACGCTATCAAGATTAGGAGGTGTATATATTACTCCTGCTATTAATTTTTCTCTATCATCGATTAATTATATCAAAATTGTTTCTGTATCCAGTTCAGCTTTTATTTCCTTATTTATTTCACACTTCAGATTATCCGCCTCCTTTCCTATTCTGCCTATCGGTTTGGAATAATTTTTAACCTGCACTTTGGTATTCGGCAGGTTACTCTCGTGAGTTTAAGTTTATCCATGTTTCGGTGAATGCTATTACATCGATTTTTTCTTTACTTACTAACGCACTGGTTTCATCCATTTTGTTTCACAATTCCTAATGTTTGCATAGTAGACATTTAAGTTAGTCGTCTTCTGAGTCCTCTCTTTGACGCATATAAGTTTTAATTCCCTTACCTAATTTATTTTTGTCATCATTCCTAGCACTATTTCCCTGTAACCTTTCACTCTGCTTACCCGCTCCCACTGTAGTCTCCCCCACCTTCGTGCCCATATGTTCTCTTGCAGTTTGAAGACTTCGTCATCTTTTGAACTGCCCTCTCGAGAGAACCAGCGAGGGTTGTCACCCCATCCCCAGACAGATGCACCCCATCGCTTGATAAAAGTCCCTTCTGCCGTAAAATTTGTCCCAGCTGTCAAAGAATGGGACTGATATTGACTTGCAATATCTGTAGAGATGGCCGTTGACACAACTGCCCTTGGCAACTATTCATTGCCAACTCTCATTTTAGGCAGGACACCACATATGATAGGGATCCCTCCCTTCAACCTAATACGTTCTATAGCTATCTTGAACTTATCAAGAAACTCTTCACTCCTACACCGCCCAATATCATTACCTCCAGCACTAAGGTAGATAATGGGTTTGTTTCCATTACCAGACAAGATATTGTCCATCCTGTCAACTATATCCCCCACCTCAGCTCCTGGTAAGCACACCCTCATCCTATTTGTATTTCTGCCACAAAAAGCTCTATCTAGGTACCGTACCTGGGAATCGCCAACAATTAAGGTTTTATTACCTTTCCTCTCAGCCCTGTCCCTGTCTCTGCTAACGTCCAATTCGCCTATCAAAGGACTAAAAGTGATTTTATACCTAGCTGTTTTCGTTTCCTTGGTGTCTTTTCTCACTACCATTTTGTTCGTTCCTCTCCTCACAACCTTGCATTCGCCTGAGATTTCGTGAGACACGGGCTTTCTTTGTCTCGTGTCTTCTTCCTTCATCTTCGCTATCACTTCCTTTAATTTCAAGTTTTCTTCTTTGATCTAAATATGCATCAATAATCGGGGATAAATATGCACTTTAAATTTAGTTAATAAGTTACGTTTCAGTCAATTTAGTGACCTAGAGAGGATGTCGTGGTAAGCACGACTCCTTAATGTAGGATTAAATACAAGAAACAATATACGGACATAAATTACATTTTTGTAGATTACTGATATAATAAAAAAAAATTTCAGAAAATAGAAAAAAATAAGTTTTATTGCTCAAATAGTACTTAACAAGTGATGGTGGGCACTTCGTGCCCTGTGGCAAGTCCGGTGGTACAGTTTACCAAGGTTGTTATAATCATGGTCGTGGTTGTTATAATCATAGTCGTGGTTGTTATAGTCATGGTCGTGCTTGTTATAATCATAGTCGTGGTTGTTATAATCATGGTCGTGGTTGTTATAATCATGGTCGTGGTTGTTATAATCATGGTCGTGGTTGTTATATTCATGATCGTGGTTGTTATAATCATAGTCGTGGTTGTAATAATCATGGTCGTGGTTGTTATATTCATGGCCGTGCTTCATATAATCATAGTCGTGGTTGTTATATTCATGGTCGTGGTTGTTATAATCATGGTCGTGGTTGTTATAATCTTGGTCGTGGTTGTTATAATCATAGTCGTGGTATTTTTATTCATGGTCGTGCTTGTTATAATCATGGTCGTGGTTGTTATATTCATCGTCGTGCTTGTTATAATCATAGTCGTGGTTGTAATAATCATGGCCGTGGTTGTTATAATCATGGTCGTGGTTGTTATAATCATATTCGTGGTTGTTATAATCATGGTCGTGGTTGTTATAATCATAGTCGTTGTTCTTATATTCATGGCTGTGCTTGTTATAATCATGGTCGTCGTTGTTATAATCTTGGTCGTGGTTGTTATAATCATAGTCGTGATTGTTATAATCATAGTCGTGGTTGTTATAATCATGATCGTGGTTGTTATATTCATGGTCGTCGTTTTTATAATCTTGGTCGTGGTTGTTATAATCATAGTCGTGGTTTTTATAATCATGGTAGTGGTTGTTATAATCATAGTCGTGGTTGATATTATCGTCGTCGTGGTGGTTATAATGATGATCGTGGTTGTTATAATCATAGTCGTGTTTGTTATAATCATGGTTGTGGTTGTTATAATCATGGTCGTCGTTGTTATAATCATGGTCGTGGTTGTTATAATCATAGTCGTTGTTGTTATAATCATGGTCGTGGTTGTTATAATCATGGTCGTCGTTGTTATAATCATGGTCGTGGTTGTTATAATCATAGTCGCGGTTGTTATAATCATGGTCGTGATTGTTATAATCATAGTTGTGATTGTTATAATCACAGTCGTGGTTGTTATAATCATGGTCGTGGTAGTTATATTCATGGTCGTGCTTGTTATAATCATAGTCGTGGTTGTCATGGTCGTGGTTGTTATATTCATGGTCGTGCTTGTTATAATCATAGTCGTGGTTGTTATATTCATGGTCGTGGTTGTTATAATCATGGTCGTGGTTGTTATAATCTTGGTCGTGGTTGTTATAATCATAGTCGTGGTATTTTTATTCATGGTCGTGCTTGTTATAATCATGGTCGTGGTTGTTATATTCATCGTCGTGCTTGTTATAATCATAGTCGTGGTTGTAATAATCATGGCCGTGGTTGTTATAATCATGGTCGTGGTTGTTATAATCATATTCGTGGTTGTTATAATCATGGTCGTGGTTGTTATAATCATAGTCGTTGTTCTTATATTCATGGCTGTGCTTGTTATAATCATGGTCGTCGTTGTTATAATCTTGGTCGTGGTTGTTATAATCATAGTCGTGATTGTTATAATCATAGTCGTGGTTGTTATAATCATGATCGTGGTTGTTATATTCATGGTCGTCGTTTTTATAATCTTGGTCGTGGTTGTTATAATCATAGTCGTGGTTTTTATAATCATGGTAGTGGTTGTTATAATCATAGTCGTGGTTGATATTATCGTCGTCGTGGTGGTTATAATGATGATCGTGGTTGTTATAATCATAGTCGTGTTTGTTATAATCATGGTTGTGGTTGTTATAATCATGGTCGTCGTTGTTATAATCATGGTCGTGGTTGTTATAATCATAGTCGTTGTTGTTATAATCATGGTCGTGGTTGTTATAATCATGGTCGTCGTTGTTATAATCATGGTCGTGGTTGTTATAATCATAGTCGCGGTTGTTATAATCATGGTCGTGATTGTTATAATCATAGTTGTGATTGTTAATCATCGTCATGGTCGTGGTAGTTATATTCATGGTCGTGCTTGTTATAATCATAGTCGTGGTTGTTATAATCATAGTCGTGGTTTTTATAATCATGGTCGTGGTTGTTATAATCATGGTCGTGCTTGTTATATTCATGATCGTGGTTGTTATAATAATATTCGTGGTTGTTATAATCATAGTCGTGGTTGTTTTTATCATGGTCGTGGTTGGTATAATCATGGTCGTGGTTATTATAAGCATATTCGTGGTTGTTATAATCATGATCGAGGTTGCTATAATCTTGGTCGTGGTTGATATAATCATAGTCGTGGTTGTTATTATCATGGTCGTGGTTGTTATAATCATGATCGTGGTTGCTATAATCATGGTCGTGGTTGTTATAATCATAGTCGTGGTTGTTATAATCATGGTCGTGGTTGTTATAATCATAGTCGTGGTTGTTATATTCATGGTCGTGGTTGTTATAATCATAGTCGCGGTTGTTATAATAATGGTCGTGGTTGTTATAATCATAGTCGTGGTTGTTATAATCATGGTCGTGGTTGTTATAATCATGGTCGTGGTTGTTATAATCATAGTCGTGGTTGTTATAATCATGGTCGTGGTTGTTATAATCATAGTCGTGGTTGTTATATTCATGGTCGTGGTTGTTATAATCATAGTCGCGGTTGTTATAATAATGGTCGTGGTTGTTATAATCATAGTCGTGATTGTGAAAGTCATAGTCGTGGGTGTTATAATCATGGTCCTGGCTGTTATAATCATGGTCGTGGTCGTGATACTTATAGTATCTAATATACTATAAGAAGGAATAGAATAAAGGTTAGAATAATTAGTTAAAGAAATATTCGCCATAATTAGAGGTTAAAATCATAAAAAAATGTATTATGAATCACCGATGATCAATTCGAGATAAATTATATAATGAAGAGAAGTGACCTTAATTCTGGTTTGATTAGTCACCAACTGCTTAAGTTATCACCTGTGTTAAATCATCATAGTCATCATCTACCTTATTCAGTTTTAGGCCCATCTCACATGACTGACCGACCATCGATGTTCTTTCCGCGCGTGGGTGTTAGTTTTCAATGTGCCTTATTTACACTTGTGGATGTAAGACCGCCTACCCTCACTGACGCAGCTATGGTCAATTTGGTGTTATTCTTGTTTATAAATGCCTTCTAATCTGTCTCAAGTCTATCCGTCCTGTCTATTGCCATCCCAACTGTCTGTTCGTCTGCGTGGTGTTTGAATGTAAGCCCGTCTGTACTAATGTGAACCAGTCAGTCAGCTGTCTGTCTGTTATGTTAGTTATCATATTGTCTATTTGTGTATGTATGAATCTGTCTATTTTTTCAACCTCCTGTCTGTTTCACTGTCTATATGCACCCTGTGTCTATTGTAGTCATTTTCTCCATGCATTGCTGTTATTATCTTTTTATCTCTTCTCCTTTTCCATGTACAGTCAGCCACAGGAATAAGCATACACTCTAGCTGTAAGGTCGTTCGGTAACGTTGAAACTGCGCATCTAGACGCATGATGAAACTCAGCTCCCCTCCACCTGTTATCTCTAAGTATTTTCTTTTTCCCCCTTCTTTATTCTTCTATTTACTCATCTTCCTTCCTTTACTAATCCAAACAACATTATAAAATGTATGCTAAGAAAAAAGTGGGGGAGGAGGAGGGAGCCGTATGATAACTGCAATCGTTGGCTGACAGCATCCAGCGAATGAGGGTGCGCCAAGTCTGTAGACTTGCATCGTAATGGCTTCCTAAAGAAACCATCGATATGGGACCAGGCTTGTTCCACTGTACGAATTTTTTGCGATTTTTCCACCAAGTTTGATGAAAAACGATTGTACCGTTTCGGCTGCCCAGACACATACACACACACACACACACACACACACACACACCTAGCGCTATAATATATTAGATATACAATATTTATATATATTAACTAAATGCAACGATTATGATACTTATGCTACTTTTCATGTTTATGTTGAAACTTAAAATAATTGTATGAAAATTAAATCTAATTCTTTTTATGAATAATAAAGAACTAAAATGATAAAGAAATAAACATCATAGAAATCAATAAACTAGAAGAATGGCACTTGACGATATGTTTATCTTACAGTACTGATTATGTTAGGAGGCGTAAATACAGATAACGTCACGGCGTCACCAACACATCTGCTGCTTCACACAATATTGCATCATAGCGTCACCAACCCATCTCCTGTTTCAAACAAGGTTACATCACGGCGTCACCAACACATCATTTCTGGTAATGGGAACAAACCCATCGTCTGCCTCAGTGCAGGAAGGAGGCAATGGTTTTGGCCGGTGTAGGAGTGAGGAGCTCCATAATAAGTTCAAGACTGCTTTAGAACGTATTAAGATGAAGAGAGGGATCCCTATCATATGTGGCGTCCTGCCAAGAAGGAGAGTTGGCAATGAATGGTTGTCAAGGGCAGTTGGTGTCAACGGCAGTCTTAACAGCTATTGCAAGTCAATATCAGTTCCATTCGTTGACAACTGGAACAACTTTTACGGCAGAAGGGACCTTTATGCTAGAGATGGGGTACATTTGTCAAGGGATGGGGTGGCAACCCTGGCTGGCTCTTTCGAGAGTGCAGTTCAAACGATATCGAAGTCTTTAAACTGCTGGGGGAACATATGAGCACGGGAATCGAGGAGACTGCTGTGGGCGCGGGTAAACAAAGTGGAAGATTACAGAGAAATAGTGCTAGGAATAATTACAAAGCGAAATTAGGCAGGGAGTTAAAACCGAAATGCTACAAAGACAGCACTCAAATCACGACTAACTTAAATATTTACTACACAAACAGTAGAAGTATGAGAAATAAGATGCATGATATCAGGGCGTTAGTATGTACCAAAAAATTCGATGTAATACCATTCACCGAAGTATGGATAAACTTGGACTCACATAAGTTACCTGTCGAGTACCAAATTAAAGGTTACAAAATAATTACTCCAAAGCAATAGGTATATTAGGAAAGGAGGCGGTGCAGCAATCTATGTCAGGGATAATCTGAAGTGTGAAATCAATAAAGAAACAAAAAATTAACTGAATACAGAAACAATTTGGACAGAATTAACAGATGGCATGGAAAAATTAATCAAAGGAGTAATATATATACCTCCTAATCTCGATAAGGTTAATGAGCAACTTATTTGGCATGATATAGGCAGGGCATCCAGAGATAGCAAAGTCTTTATAATCAGCGATTTTAACTTTAGTCAAGTAGATTGGACCTACCTTAAGGGTGACTCAAAATCAGAGGATTTTCTTGAAACAGTTCAGAACTCTTTCCTAAGTCAACAAATATCCGAACCCACCCATGGTAATAAAAATACCGTGCTAGATTTAGTTCTGTCAAACAGAGAAAACCTCATAAATAATGTCGAGGTAGTAATGTCGAGGTAGGGAGCAAACTAGCTAACAACGATCACAAAGAAAGTCGAAAGAAAAATTTCATTCAACTCCCATACACAGAATCTCTACCACAATCCCTGCCGTACACCATCTATACACCGACGGTTCCCTTCAGGCAGACAGGCGTGCGCGGTGCGTTTTCTTCTCCCTGGATGTGGACCCACCGACGGGAGGTTGGATCGGCCATAGACTTTCGAACTGTTCGAGTTCAACCTACCTTGAATTACTAGGACTCTTGGATACACTCGATCTCCTCCTTCAGAGCAGATTGAATGATATAATCATGTGTGAGTCTTACTCTGCTTTCCAGGGCCTCTACTCCTCTAAGCCTTTATGCCTCTATTAGCTTTAGCCTATGATAATTATCTTGTCATACATATTCTGTCATACATCTCATGTTGGAATAACAAACAATGTCACTGTTGACCGTCTCGCGAGGAGTGCCTGAACACTGGCCCTTTCTGGTGCAGAGGCTACACCCTCCCTCCTCTGCGACCGAAAGAGAATACGTTCAGCCGCTCTTTTCCCTACAATCCATCACAGGGATAGTGAACGAGCTGAGAGTATATCCATCCAACATCATGATCACTTTCTTCCGTATCCACACAAGTACCGTCGACGTGGACTTACGGTCCGCAGACATAATGTTGGCTCGGCTAGTATTAGGTTAGGATACATAAAAACATAAGAACATAAGAATAGAGAAAACTGCAGCGGGCCTATTGGCCCATACTGGGCCGTCCCATTTACACCCAACCCCTATTGCTCATATATTCACCCAACCTATGTTTGAAGCTATCCAGTGTATTCGAGTAAATGATGATGTTGGTAACCTGTTCCATTCATCAACTACTCTATTTCTAAACCAGTGTCTAATTCAAAACCAATGTTACGAGTTAGCTCCTGGTTGGATAGTTTGAGTACATTTGTTATGTCCCCTTTGTTTAGCCCTGACCTCCATTTATACACCTCTATCCTAATCGCCCCTCACTCTACATCTCTAAATTCTTTCTAGGGATCTATATTCATTCTGTAATAAGGTGACTAGATTTGAATTGCTTAATCCAAGTGAGGTCTAACAAGCGCAAGGTATAGTTTAAGGATGACCTCACTAGTCTTGTAACTAACACTCCTTTGTATGAACCCAAGTACTTCATTAGCCTTGTTTCGAGCAAATTCACATTGTTTACTTGGCTTAAAATTCCTACTTAACAATACTCCTAAGTCTTTCTCACAGTCGGATGTCTCTATAATATCGTTGTTCATCTGGTCTCTGGTTTCCTTGTTTACATCTCCTAGACTAAGTACTTTACATTTGTCCACATTGAATTTCATCTGCCATTTTCAGACCATTGAAAAAATTTGCTTAGGTCTTCCTTTAGTTTTGCGGAGTCATCGTCAGATTTAATTACACGCCCTATTTTAGTGTCGTCAGCAAATTTACTTATGTTGCTGTCTCAGCCGATATCTATGTGGCTTATGTATATAATAAATAATGGTGGTCCAAGTACTGAACCTTGGGTACTCGACTAGTGACTTTACTCCAATCGAATTTAGTGCCGATAATGCTCACTCGCTCTTTCCTGTCCTGTAACCACGCCCTAACCCATTTTAGATTTTCTATTCCAATGCCACGAGCCTCCACTTTTCTTATTCGTCTTTCGTAGGAGACTGTCGAAGAATTTGCTGAAGTCAAGATATACCACATCATTGTGAAGCCTATAGTCCACTTTTTTCTTTTTTCTTTTTATTGGGCACTCCCCTACATCCTTGTGTAAGGTGAAGCGCAGAAGCGTTTAAAGTGCCCAACAGGGAAGCATGCTAAGTTCATGCTTGCCTTTATGTCTCATGAGTTAAGGGCGTAGAAGCCTGAAGAGTTAAGGGCATAGAAGCCTGAAGAGTCAATGGTTTATGTCATCAAGTTATTGGAAGCTCCAACAACTTGTCCCTGAATACGAATTCGCAACTTTCGATTTACACCAGGTACCTACTGTACTGCTAGATGAACAGGGACTAATGGGGGCTAGGAAGTATGTCCAAACAACTTCCACCGGCCAGGGAATCGAACCCGTGACATCTCGCTTGCAAAGGTAAGAGCGGTACCACTCTTCCACCAGCACCCCCCCCCCCTCTCGTCGTCCACTGATTCGAAAACAGAATAAAAGAATGTTAACAAATTAGTTAGACGTAAACGCCTGCTTGTGAATCCATGTTGGGAATCATTGATCAACTTTTGCTTCTCCAGGTGATTTTTTATAGAGTTTAAAATTATTATTTCCAGTAATTTGCCTACAATTGATGTTAAAATATTTGGACGGTAGTTAGAGGATAGTGATATTATATCTACCTTCTTGAAAATCGGTATTACTTTCACTATCCCAAAGGATTTTCGTACTACACCCGTTTTTAAGGATATGTTAAACAACTTTGCTAAGGGCATACTAAGCTCTTCCTTATATTCCTTTAATACTCTGGCAAATATCCCATTGGGACCTGGCGACTTATTTGGCTTTAGTTTGTCTATTTGCTTACTAACATCGTAACTAATCACTATTATCTCGCTTAATCTATTTTTTCACTACCTCTCTATGTATATAGTCGGTGCCTCGGTTAGTTCGCCGGTGTCTGACTGTATTGGTCCAATCTTGTCTCGTGTTTTAGTTTGATACATTCGAAAGAATCCCTTGGGGGTTTGACTTCGCTTCCCTTGCTACCTTCAGTTCATTGTTCCTCTTTGCTTTTCTTATCTCGGTATTAACCCTACTGGCCAATACCTTATAGTAACCTTGGGGGTATACTTCACCACTATTTATTATCCTACCAATATATAGTCTCTCTTTGTCCAATAATTTTCTTTAAATAGTTAATTATCTATTTAGGGTCTTTGTTGTTTGATCTGAGTTTTCTGTATGGTATGTTCTGCCTTTGTGCATTAAGGAACTCAATTTTTAAATTGTTGTGGAACTCGTCAACGTCAGATATCGTGATCTGCAGGATGTCCTACACTTCTCTTCTTGTAAACTCTGCTGTCCCAACGCTTACACCCTTCAACACTATTGCCTTGACTGTCTCACTGTCAAGGACCTCCCACCACAGGAAGTGTCACTAAACACTATATTTCACCACTTACTTCTACATAATAATTTAGATATAATTCTTGTACTCTACCCACACTTTGGGGGTGCTAAATCCCATTGTTCTCAACTCACATCAATGTCTCCATCTCATAAGTCATAGTGTGTCCTGCGAGACACGAGTACCACTGTATTAGTTTCTGATTGCACGACCTTGTGACTAGGCTTGTCGCTCCCTGGGGTGTAATAAATTATTTAAATAAATAATGATGGGGTAGTACGTTTGAGAGTGAATTACATGACCTCACATGAGGTGACCTCACACAATGTACTCACAGAGGACAACCTCACTTTACCTGGAGACAAGACAACGATAACCTCACAAAATATGATTGTTGACTTAACCACGAAATCTGAGGTTGACGAGTTCCAAAGCAACTTAAATAATGAGTTATTTAATGCACAAAGGCAGAATATACCATACAGAAAACTCAGATCAAATAGCAATGCCCCCAAATGGATAAATAATTATTTGAAGAATATTATTGGACAAAGGAAGGCTATAGGTAGGAGAATAAATCGTGGTGAAATTTACCTCCGAGATTATTAAAAAGTGTTGGCCAGTAAGGTTAAGACCGAGATAAGAAAATCAAAGTGGAATAATGAATTAATGGTAGCAAGGGAGGTGAAATCAACCCCCGAGGGATTCTTTCAAATGTACCAAACTTAAACACGAAACAAGATTGGACCAATACAGTCAGATACCGGCGAGCTAACTGATAACGACAGAGAAATGAGCAATAATTTGAATGGATATTTTTCAACAGTTTCACCAGCGAGAATCTAAACATGATATCCAAGGCACCGACTATATATGGAGATCGTGAAGAAATAGATTAAGCGAGATAGTAGATGCTAGTAACAACGTTAGTAAACACATATACAAACTAAAGCCTAATAAGTCACCAGGTCCAGATGAAATATTTGCCAGAGTATTAAAGGACTATAAGGAAGAACTTAGTATGCCCTTAGAAAATTTTTTTAACATGTCATTAAAAATTGATGTAGTACCAGAATCCTGGAGTATAGCTAATGTTTCACAAAAGGTTTCATCATGGTGTGGCCAACACATCAGCACATCTGCTGCTTAACACAACACGTTTCTCTTACACACACACACATACATACATACAAACATATATATATATATATATATATATATATATATATATATATATATATATATATATATATATATATATATATATATATATATATATATCTTGATAAAATCACGCAGGGAAAAGGGAAACAATGTAGCACCTTAGATTTCGTCTTTATTCAAGACTTCTTCAGAGGCAACTTCAGTTGCCTCTGAAGAAGTCTTGAATAAAGACGAAATCTAAGGTGCTCCATTGTTTCCATTTTCCTTTGTGGTTTTATCGAGATTTATCTTGTCCACATTTCTATTGTGGATCTACATGATATATATATATTTTTTTTCCCCAATTATCAGTCGTAGAAAATAGCAGTATTTTTTTCACCAACTACGCACGTTATAACCAGTTTCTTATCAATAACCAGTTATCTATACACATTCTATACTTATATACGTTCACTAACAAATGAACCACTGTTATTAGATCATATTAACACTTTAAATATCAGAGAAGGATAAATAATTTATTATAATGACTTAGTGTTTACCCAAAATATGCCTTATAAAACAAAAACTATATAAGTAAATACTTTAGCTCAATAATGGCTAAACTGTGCATTTGTATATGCACAGTACAGTACATATGCAAATGCATAATTATTCGGACCCTAATTATTGCTGTTACCTGGTACAGTTGCGGAAATGATTCCTACACCCCCTGTGTTTGCCCTTGTCTCTAAACGGCAACTTAGTAGTAGTAGTAGATATTGACTATGAGGCTACAGTCACTGAATGCCGCATAGATCTGCGGCTCAACTAATTTAACACAGATAGGATAGCTTCTTATGTATTAGGATATTTAATATTAAGGTAAATAAATGGTGGCGAAGGTGTGGCTATTGGGGGAGGCTGGAGGCCACGTTTAAAAAAAAAAAAAAAAAAAAGTAGTAGTAGTAGTAGTTGTAGTAGTATCATTGTTTATGAATGAATGGGTATTGGTCGTGTAACGACGGACGTGATTGGTGGATAGGTTTGCTATGGGTCATATAGGTTGGCCATTTGGAAACACGGTTACCACAGGGGGTGTAGGAAGACATTTCCGTAACTACCACAACTATTAATACTGCTGCTATTACTATTATGAAAGCTACTGATATTATTACTAATACTGCTACCCCTACTACAATTTATACTACTCTCTACCTTTTTTATACTAGTAATACTACTACTACGATACTGCTAGTACTTACACTTTTTCTACCACAAATATTATTAGCCACTATTATTGCTACTAATTGCTTCTTCAACTGCGACTACTTTTACTTCAAGTAATATTATTTTTATCTTTGCTGTTACAAACACTACTATTATCACTATTACTGACACCACTACTCCCACCACTATTAGTACTATTCGTATCGTTACACCTATTGTTGAAACAACCACTACTAATACCGCTGTTACTACCATTTAATAGTTACTACAGTATTATAGCTGCGACTGGTAATATTACTACCACTACTGTAATGGCTGCAACCATCATTTTTGTGCTGTTGAAGTTACCACAGCTACCACAATATCAATTATCCTACAGGTGCAACGTGATCTGCCCGTCTCCTGTTGCAACACCAAGCTACTCTGAGAGAGCACAGGACTTGAATGACTCTGACAAGGTGAGCCAAATAACTAACTCAGATTATGTAAGTCAAATAAATGACTCAGACCAAATGAGTCATATAGAAATGCGACTCAAAGAAGGTGAATCAAATATGTGACTCAGACAAGGCGAGTAAATTACAACACAACTGGAAGACTCAGTGTTCCAGCAAAATATGGAATACCACTACAGGCAGAAGACTGCTGCCTTCAGTCATTACTTCAGTAAAGTATTTAAGATTACAGGTACAGATGTTATCATCGTCGAGTCTTCCTTTACGGGTGCCTATGAACGCTGTCTACGATAATATATTAAATAATAACTTGTAGTATTGTACTTGAAGAAGCTTACAATGCTTACAATTTGTCTGTAGAGAACATAACTTTTCCGTGTAAAACCAATAATACATAATGGTAGCTTAGCTGTGACAGTTAATATTTACAGGTAAACATTAGCCTTATACACCTGACAATCACGTAGAGACAGTGTTGGTACAGTGTTCTCTATACTAAGCCTTCGGCACACTAGGAGGCAGCATGACCGACACTGCCCGTATCCAGTCACAAGGGAGTGTTCAGAGTACGAACTTTACAACAGGAGATAAACATAGTATCTACTCAGCTACCTCACACCTAAAAATTCCATTAATATGTTCTCTTTAATGAGCTTAATCTAGTACGCCCAATTTTGTATGCTCAATAATTTCTTTCAAGACACATTCTCATTTCTACTTCTGTGTCCCAGAGTCATATTTATATACCTGTTGTCATTAGGTTGTATATTTCAGACGCATATTGACTACATGAGGGACACAATGATCGGTCGCCTGGCTTACCCCGAGGAAGTGGCTAACCTATGTGTCTACCTGGCCTCTGATGAGGTAGTGTTACAGTGCTCTTTACTGCTGTGTTCTCATGTGCTTTGTTGTGATGTCCAGTTTCTTAGAGCGGTGTACCATGAATACAATGTTGCGATATGCTGTAAAGATATTTGAAGTGCTATGATGTATAAGGCAGCGATCCAGAATCCAGAGACTTCATTATCGCCGGTACATCGTTATAAGCAGCCCGAACCAGCAACCGGTAGATTGTTCCACGGTTCCGGTTTGGCTCCACATGACTTTAATTTTGATGCATTGTATTATAAGAGCATAACAACATAACAATGGAGGAAACTGCAGCGGGCCTATTGACCCCTACTGGGCAATCCCGTTTACACCCAACCCCTATTGCTCATATATTCATCCAACCTACGTTTGAAGCTATCCAACATATTGAATTAATGATGATGTGTGGTAACTTGTTCCATTCATCCACTAGTCTATTTCTAAACCAATGTTTACGTATTTTGCGCCTAAATCTAAATTTGTCTAATTTCAAACCATTGTTACGAGTTCGCTCCTGGTTGGATAATTTGAGTACCTTTGTAATGTCCCCTTTGCTTAGCACTGATTTCCATTTATACACTACTATCATATCGCCCCTCACTCTTCGTCTCTCGAGGGAGTGCAAATTAAAATGCTTTAACCTATCTCTGTTCTCAGGTTCCTAATGCCCGGAATGAGTCTTGTCCTCCGAATTCCTTCTTGGGATTCTATATCCATTCTGTAATTCGGTGATCCGAATTGAACCGCGTAATCCAAGTGAGGTCTCACAAGCTCAAGATATAATTTTAGGATGACCTTGCTAGTCTTGTAACTAACACTCCTTTGTATGAACCCAAGTACTTTATTAGCCTTGTTTCGAACAAATACACATTGTTTACTTGGCTTAAGATTTATACTGATCATTACTCCTAAATCTTTCTCATAGTCGCATTTCTCTATAAGATCGTTGTTCATCTGGTATCTGGTTTCTCTGTTCACATCTCCCAGACTAAGTACTTTACATTTGTCCACATTGAATTTCATTTGTCATTTTTAAGACATTTCGAAAAGTGGTATGATGTGATGTATAGTGATGTGTAATGCTGTGTTGTGCGTTGATGTATCGGGGTTTAGAATTGACGTTCTATGTGATGGTGTGCTATATTGTACAGATACGAGTATGTGCTGTGCTATGTTGTGATGTGTTCTCTATTTTGTGATGTGTTCTCTATTTTCTGATGTGATCTCTATGCTGTTCTTTATGTTGTGATGAGTTCTCTATATTGTGGTTTATGTTGTGATGTGCTATATATTGTTACAGACCCTTTTCGCCGCTTCCCAGCTCCCACCGCTCGTTACCGGCGGCCAGGTCGTATATACAGAAGCAGTAGATATATCACAAGTGTCGTTGAAGTACCACTGGATATCCCGCCAGTTTCCGGTAATTTCCCGACGATCGGTATCAGTGTACAAACAAAACAGCAGGCAGGTTTCAGGACGGTTTCATTCCGCCAATATGTCATGGAAGCCACACATCCTCAACATTGCTAAAGCTGCCTCCCGAAAGCTGGAAATGCTGTACAGATGACGTAGCTACTTCACTCATGAGTAGTTGCTTCAGGTATATAAAGGATTTATTCGTTCTAACTTGAAATACTGCTCTCAAATCTGGGGTGGGTCTTCTTCTGTCCAACTGTTAGTTAGGGCGGTATCAAAGGCATTTTGTCTTATTAACTCCCCTACTTTAGTTGACAATCTTTCTTCCCTTTCTCTTCGCCGCAATTTTGCTTCACTCTCTCTCTCTTTTACAGGTACTTTAACAGTGGATTTGCCATCCTGTGTACCGCCGGCAAGGCCGTGGGTTCGTAACACACGTCTTGCCCGCAATGCCCACCATTTTTCTCTGTGGATGTCGGTCACACTAGAATAACACGTTATAGTATATCCTTCTTTCCTCACACAGCCAAACTCTGGAATGCTCTGCCTTCTTCTATGTTTCCACACTCACACAATCTGTCTCACTTTAAAAAGCTGGCTTTCCGGCATCTTCGTGGTGTAAATTAATATAACCTTTGTCTTTTCTATTTTTAATTTCGTTTTATTCATATTTGTTCGCCCCCCAGCCCTCGATGTGGTTCGATGACCTGTGCCCGGGTGGGCTATTCTCCGTAAAAAAAAAAAATGAAATAAAAGGTAGAATTCCTCCAGGTCACAGAAACACACTTGTGAACTGTATTCCTCTTCAATAATCATTAAATCTTCACAACACTTGTGAAGGTGTCTTTTCCACTGGACTTGTCACTTCGAATACTACCAGTGTACAATTCCTTAGTCTTTTCACTTTATCTTACTCACACAATTCTGCGATTCTTGAACACCAATTATCTTTAGCTGTCACTAGGCATGTACTTCACACTCTGAGCAGGAATGGTCGACTACTCCCTTGGCTCAGCTGTCTGGAGCATTTTAGTGTCATCTAGGCGTTGCAGGTTGGAATGAGATACGCCCAGAAAGCTCTTGAATGATCTAGGCTTAAAATGCGTGAGTAAGTCATAAAAAATAGGTGCAATACTTTCTAGAAAATTCTTACATAAGTAATACATCAATATATACATTAAAACCTCCCCAAACTTGCAAAAATAACTGCTGCTTGGAATAGAAAATAATCAGAACACCTAGTTCAAAAAAATTATAATACTAAATTATGCCTCAGCATAACACTATGTTGTGGCTTATGTTGTGATTTTTTCTTTGTTGTGAGGTGTTCTATATGCTGTGGTGACCTTGGGTATAATGGTCAGCAAGCTCGCCTCGCAGGCGAGTGGTCCCCGGTTCGATCCCAGGGCAGGGTGTAACTATGGGCAAGTTTTGTTAAGTCATTTGCCTCTGTCTACCCAGCAGTAATTGGGAACCTGGATGTTTATCGATTTGCGGATCATGTTCCGGGGTTATGGTTATCCAGTCTAGTTGGCGAGTTGTCTGATCTTCTCGGACTGTTCCTTGGCACTGGATCATGCAACTCGTTAACTTAGTGTAGTTGTTGTTTGGCGACAGCTTCTACATCTTAAACAAATTCACGCCCTTGGGCCGGCCATCCTCGTTACATGGAGGGCAATCATTATTATTATCATACTGTGGCTTATGTTGCGATGTGTCCTCTATGTTGTGGTTTATATTGTGATGTGTTCTCTATGTTGTGGTTCATGTTGTGATGTGATCTCTATGTTGTGGTTTATGTTGACATGTGGTGTATGTGTTCATCCGTGTTGTTAGTAATGTCTGTTTCGCAATATTTATTGTAATATCCACCCTGTAGTATTTATTGCCTTACTTAAAATACAATTATTTCTTACCGGAGCTTTTCTATTTATCATTTTCTCTGTGGAAATATTTACTATGTGTAAACCGCCCCGTAATGTCGCCATACACTGTTCATCATAAAAAGAAATTTGACTTCTCACATGTTACTGGTTTTACTGTTCCAGTCTTCCTATCACACCGGCAACGTCTTCACCATCGACGGGGGATTCTGTCTCTGAAATGCTAACTCCTCGGAACTACCACAACACCTCTGGAGTTCCTAACACTTCCAATATCCGATAACTCCAAGACTTCCAAAGAAGTCCGGATTTCGGGAATTCATTTTTCGAAATCAGAAGACATTCCTCAATCATCTGAATACATCAAGAATTCAGAACACATCTGAATGTAACATCACTTCATTCATTATGAGAACATGTTGGATAATTTGGCAGTATTCAGAGCCAGAGTAAGATTATTTACCAGGTGGAAATTAACCGTGGTGATGTACAGTACTTGACAAAATTAAACATGGAAGGACATTAATGAAAGTTTTACTCACTTTCTGGTACGTATTTGTCACCGAGATCACGTGTCCACCACTACTGTGTCACATGA
>NW_024714122.1:0-1510 GCF_018991925.1 Homarus americanus | reverse complement strand
CCCACACACTCCAGGTTCATGTCATTGAAGGGGTTCCTGGTCCTCACACCCCGGGTCATGTCACTGAAGGGGTGCACGGCCCTCACACCCGGGTCATGGACCTAAATAGTGCCAGCCCTCACACCCAGGTTTTGAGGTTGAAGCGGTTCGGCCTCACACCCCTGATCATGGCGTGACTCAAAGGGTGCCTGGCCCTCACACCCGTGTCATCTGAAGGGGTGCCTGGCCCAATAATCC
The DNA here is from genome assembly GCF_018991925.1 of Homarus americanus. Classification (NCBI taxonomy): domain Eukaryota; kingdom Metazoa; phylum Arthropoda; class Malacostraca; order Decapoda; family Nephropidae; genus Homarus; species Homarus americanus. Next base: position 1,273 of record NW_024714122.1, on the reverse strand, counting down.
CGGTTCATGGCACTGGAGGGGTGCCTGGCCCTCAACCCTGGGTCATGGTGCTGGAGAGGTACCCGGACCTCACACCCCGATTCTGGCACTGAAATGAGCACGGCTCACATCCCGGGTCATGGTGCTGAAGTGTTGCCCGCCCACACACCAGGGTCATGTCACTGAAGGGGTGCATGGCCCTCACACCCCGGGTCATGGACCTAAAGGGGTGCCCGGCCCTCACTACCCAGGTCTTGGGGTTGAAGGGTTCCCGTCCACACCACGGGTCATGGAGCTGAAGGTGCCCGGCCTCACCCGGTCATGGCGCTGAAAAGGTGCCCGCCCTCACACCTGTGTCATGTGTGAAGGGCCCGGCCTCACACCCAGGTTCATAGCTCTGTAGGGTGCCCGGCCCTCACACCACGGCTCATGGCACTGAAGGGGTGCCCGCCCTCACACCCGGTCATGGTGCTGGAGGAGTGCCCGGCCTCACACCCCTGGTCATAGACCCAAACGAGTGCCCGGCCTCACACCCAGGGTCTTGAGGCTGAAGGTGTGCCCCGCCACATCCCGGGCATGACACTGAAGGAGTGACGGGCTCACACCCGGGTCATGGCACCTCAAAGGGTGCCCGGCCCACACACCAGGTTCATGTCATTGAAGGGGTTCCCGGTCCTCACACCCCGGGTCATGTCACTGAAAGGGTGCCCGGCCCTCACACCCCGGGTCATAGCACTGAAGGGGTGCCCGGCCCTCATACCCCGGGCAAGGTGCTAGAGGTGCCCGGCCCTCACACCCCGGGTCATGTTAAGGGTGCCCGCACCTCACACCCCGTTTCTGGGCACATGGGTGCCTGGCCCTCACACCCCGGCGCATGGGACTGAAGGGGTGCCTGGCCTGACGCCCGGGTCATGTCACTGAAGGTTCCCGGCCCTCACACCCCGGGTCATGGCACTGAAGGTGCCTGGCCTCACACCCCTGGTCAAAGACCCAACGGGTGCCTGCCTCACAGCCCGGGTCATGGGGGCTGAAGGGGTGCCTGGCCTCACACCCCGGGTCATGGCACTGAAGGAGTGACCGGCCTCACTCCCCGGGTCATGGCACTGATAGGGTGCCCGGGTCTCACACCCCGGACATAGCACTGAAGGTGCCCGGCCCTCATACCCCTGGGTCATGGTGCTGGAGGTGCCTGGCCTTACACCCCGTTTATGGCACTGAGGGTACTCCGGCCCTCACACCCCGGTTCATGTCACTGAAGGGGTGCCCGCCCTCACACCCCGGGACATGGCACTGG
>NW_024714121.1:777500-817952 GCF_018991925.1 Homarus americanus | reverse complement strand
TCGGTATAGCTGATTTCCGGTTACGTATTGCTGATTCATTTCAATGAATTTTAATTGGATGACAAACACCCTGGACTATTAAAGGGTAGCAGCTCCCTTATATGCGATTATTGTGGGTATCGACACCTGACATGTTCAAGTGTACACGTGAGAGCTGAGGACGACTCCACCTCGGTGATCATTGTCACAGTCATATAGATGAGCTCACATGATTCATCCCACCGTATGAATCAAATCATCTAAATTGCTGATGTGTATATTGACCTCTGAAGGCCTAACCCCCCCCCCAAGACCAATCAATGCTTGATTCTTACAACTATCCCTTCCTGCCCCCCCCCTCCTATCTCATACGCCCGTAAACTAGTGTCAAAATCGTGGCTGTTGTTGAGTCGTGTGATGTAACAAAACTAATCTCGAATAAAATTTCTGGTACTTGGAAAAGCGAATGAATACGCTGAAGGAGGAGGAGGAGGAGGGGGAGGAGTGAGTGGAGGAGGAGAAGAAGGAGTACTGGCCTTTTGCTTTACTGGCTCTACCCGTGAACAGTTGGAGGGAGAATTGGTGTGATAGATAACCTGGGTCTCTAGTGGAAGACATTAGATGACGATACAAGTGACGAAGGTTTTTAAGTATAGCCTGGGTGTGTGAGGCTACTGATGTGGTGGTGGTGTTGGAGGAGAGGCTGCGTGGTGTGTGTGTGTGTGTGTGTGTGTGTGTGTGTGTGTGTGGGTGTGGGTGTGTGTGTGTAAGAGGCAATATGGGAGATTTACATATAAATTTGTGCCATGTGCGCGTCTGTCATCATACCTTGGCTACAGGTAACACTCACAGAGCCACAGTGTTCCCGTGTTCCGGTTATTTTAAGGTGTAGATATAATATAAAAAAACATGTAAAAAATTTAAGCAACAAATATCAAATAATCCCCAGTGTTACATACTGACGATCATTATAGTGTAGTAAAACTGTTCTTCCTCTCAAAAAATGCTAGCAATAATTATTTCAGTAATTGCAACTTATAGATAGAATTTCAGCCTATGGCCTGAAGGGAATATATATATATATATATATATATATATATATATATATATATATATATATATATATATATATATATATATATATATATATATATATATATATATATATATATATTTATATATATATATATATTTATATATATATATATATATATATATATATATAATATATATATATACTGAATAGGGATAATTACTGAATAGTGATAACTCTATGTATTCATATTTTTTAAACTTCTGACCTGCCATAAACGATCATATACATTATAAAAAATCATATATTTATATTAATAGTGTTATGCAAAACCTAGCCTAACCTAACCTATTTTAGGTAGAATTTTGCTATCTTATATAGTAAACGGCACCTTAAAAATGGCTTAAATGAAACAGAACAAATTTTACCTTACACGAAATTATTTCCACTAGATTATATCAATAAAAACAACAAAGTTTCTCTATTTCGCAAAAAAATGTCAGTTGCTTTTCAAAATTTAATCGGCAATTATCCCTATTTAGAGTAACACACATACACGCAGTAAATTAATTATTTATTGGAAAAAGTTACAAAAACAAGTGCATAGTTTTTTATTTTGTCCTAATAAATAACTAAGCATTAAACACATAACTTCAAGTGACAAAACGTAAATCAATTAAGTTCACATTACAGTACGTTTAAAAACTGAAGTATGCAAACCAGTAATAAAGTCAATATATATATATATATATATTATAAAGCCCTACATACGCCAACATGTGTGATTATAGTTATACAGCTTTACATACACGTATCTATATACTGTATAGAACCATGCATACAGCCACACAGTACAACCATACATGGACCCTCCCTCATACACGTGTTCATGCCAGCGCTGGTAGCTGTCACACTGGCCTCCCCTCCTGCACGTCAAAATAATATATGCTGATTCACAAATTAATTAATTTCGGTAATTCGGTTGCATTAAATAGGTAGGCAGAGGTCCGTGCATTCCAAATGAACCTATTCACATGAAACATGTTCATCATAATAATGCATGATTGGGTTAACTGCGTGCGTTTTTTTTTTTACTCACAATCAGCAGTAATGCCCACTAATTACGGGTTGTATTGCAGGGTGAGGGGGGGTGGGGGTAGGTGGATACAGTGGCCTATCCCTCCCCTACTGCCAGCCACAATATAAGCTGGATTTAACGGGAGGTATGATCAATAATCGCTGGCCGATGATTAATATACACACACATACACACAACACAAGAATACAAGGTTGAGTGATTGTGTTTATGTTAAGGATTAGTTATAATCTCTACTGACATAAGTGATGTACGTGATTAGCTATATGGGTTCTTATGTCCACATGTGTACATATAGAAAAGCACACACACACACACACACACACACACACACACACACACACACACACACAGAGGATCAGTGGAGAATAAGAGAGGAAGTGAGGAACAGGGAAGGAGATGAAGATAGATTGAGAAACTGATGCCTGATTGACTGACTGACTGATCGACTGACGGACTGACACAGGTCTGACAAAAGATATCCAGGTATTCAGAAAGACACACTGTCGAACTGATTAAAACAGACAGACAAGCTGACTGACGACTGAAAATGACATGGGACGACAGAGGTAGACGGATAAGTAACAGATAGGAGATAACAGGAGAAAGAGAGACATCAGTATCATGGTAATCTGTTTTGTCTTCAGATGCCAGTTACATTAAGAATATTGTCTCTTATGTTAGTGAGTGTTGATACCGCCCCGTGTGTCCTTCCATCATTCCTCGTGTTCCAGGCAGGTGTGAGTTGGGATAAAGAGGGATGTATAGAAAGAAATGGAGGAGAAACGATTAGGACAAATGTAGAAAGTAAGAGGAAGTGAATGATGGTAGAGACTAACACATCATAATACTGTACTTGTATATAAAACAATAGGAAGTGAACTGATATAACCAACTCTAAAATGTGATATAACGAACCAAATGAAGAAAATAACAGGAAAGTGACCGATAGCAAAAGACTAACATCACACACACACACATACGCTGTAACTAGACAACCAAAGCGTATAAGCTGAAGTATTCATTCCTTAATAACACATAACACAGTCCTATGTCTTAGTCCGAATGTAATTTCACCGGGAAATAAATTGGTGCAAAAATACCTTGGCTGGCACAAAGGGCTTAAATGTAAAATTTCATGTAATGAATATATAATTACGCTGCAGAACAATGTTGATGGTGGAATACAAATTACTTTTTTTTTGTATTCTATGCCAGACAACGCTGTAATGATAGACTCCCACAGGCTGCTCCACACCAGCCTCGTCTAATACTTCTTCAGTGTGATAAACCAAAGTCACCCTTATTGGTTGTTTTGTTTGTGTGTGTGTGTGTGTGTGTGTGTGTGTGTTAGATGATATTAATAGCTTCATCTTGTATTTGTGTTGCATGCAGTGTTAATGTTGCACGTGTGGCTGTTGCAGAATTTGAAGTTTTGATGTTGCCTCAATGTTTGTGCTGGCTGTGATGTGGACGTTGTTTATACTGTATTGATGTCTATGGTGAGGATGGCATAATAATACTGACTGATGCTCGTGTTATTATGTGATGTTGGTGTTACATGTTTTTGATGTTACGTAATATTAGTGTTATTACGTGATGTTGATGTTGTTACGTGATGTTATGTGATTTTGGTGTTACGTGATACTCTCTTGTTGTACATCATCAATACCTACTGAAGCCTGCAGCTGGAGACCATTAGTAGCCTGTAGCTGGACACCACCAGTAACCTGTATCAGGACACCACCAGTAGCCTGTAACTGGACACCACCAGTAGCAGGACACCACCAGTAGCCTGTAGCAGGACACCACAAGTAGCCTGTAGCAGGACACCATTAGTAGCCTGTATCAGGACACCACCAGTAGCCTGTAACTGGACACCACCAGTAGCAGGACACCACAAGTAGCCTGTAGCAGGACACCGCCAGTAACCTGTATCAGGACACCACCAGTAGCCTGTAACTGGACACCACCAGTAACCTGGAGCAGGACACCACCAGTAGCCTGTAGCAGGACACCTCAAGTAGCCTGTAGCAGGACACCATTAGTAGCCTGTATCAGGACACCACCAGTAGCCTGTAGCTGGACACCACCAGTAACCTGTAGCATAAAATTAGTAGCCTATAGCTGGACACCACCAGTAGCCTGTAACAGGACACCATTAGTAGCCTGTAGGTGGACAGGTCGTCTCTGGGGTGTGAAGGGGGGGGGGAGGTAGAGCTGAACACATTCCCAGTAGTGAGAAAATAGTCACAACATATTTATGTCTCTCCGGTAATGAGTCGCGGCAGGATTAATGTGTTGAGCCGTCGTGTGTGGCTTCCTGTTTGTGCTTCGTTATGTGTGTCTGCTTTATGTGCCCGTTGTCTCGTTAATGATACGAATCTTTCTTTGTACTGTGTGTGTGTCTGTGTGTGTGTCTGTGTGTCTGTGTCTGTGTGTGTCTGTGTGTGTGTGTGTGTGTGTGCTTGGAGTAATTCATACATGCATTTTTATGAACCCGCATTAGCGTGGCCTCGTTAATGATTCGAATCTTTACTTTGTTTCGTTATGTGTGTGTGGGTGTGTGTGTGTGTGTGTGTATCTGCTCTACGTGTATTCTCGCTAATGGTGTGAATCTCTCTCTTTGTGTGTGTGTGTGTTTTATATCACTTCGTTACATACGCTCCCATGAACCTTGTGTATCTCAACCAGTATCTCTTTAACATATCGAATCTTTTTTCTTTTTTTTCTTTTTTTCGCTTCTTGGGTCTGCTGTATGTGATGTTGTCTCGTTATTAAACCGAATCTCGTTTTTTGTTTTATTTGTTTTTCTGTTTTGTTATATATTTGTTTTATTTTCGGCTTTTCCCTAGTGATACGATATGTTCTTATAAATGGTTCATTGTTCTTGGCTGTTATGTGAGATGTTCTCTGTTTAGTAATAGAGAGAGGAAGAAACACTTTCATTTCACAGTCCTTCTCCGCATTAGTTCTCAGTTCTATGCTTCATCATTGAAATACTTGTTCGTGTTGAAGGATTCTGAAGTTGTTCGGTAATTACGAACAACAGGTAGAAGTGGAAGTCTACAACAGGTAAAGTGTTAACAGCTGTGTAACCTGGTTCTTTGAAGTGTACAATGGTTAACTCAATGACATGCCTTTTCTGTTCGAGTTAATTTTATAAACTGCCCTTTCCTGGGTAACTCGATATGGTGGGCTAACGTCCTTAGTCTAGTGAGTTGTACGTTCTACAACCCGTGTGTGTGTGTGTGTGTGTGTGTGTGTGTGTGTGTGTGTGTGTGTGTGTGTGTGTGTGTGTGTGTGTGTGTGTGTGTGTGTGTGTGTGTGTGTGTGTGTGTGTGTGTGTGTGTGTGTGTGTGTGTTTATTTATTTATTTATTTGTCCTGATGGATGATACAATTTTCTCCTAATATGACCCGACAGATGACAAACACCTCTCCACGTGCTCGTACCCCTACCAGACCAGATGATTTTTGAGAGCAATTTACTCACCTGAAAATGTATCTTGCCTGTGATACAGTCAGACGTAACCCAAAATCAGCGAGTCGTAAACATGAGCGCTACCAAGTGTGAAGTACTAGACGTTTTTCGTTTATGAATGACGATGTTGCCAGTTCCCGAAGAGATTTGATCAGTCGTGTGCTGGAGATGACTCGTACTGTGGGCATTAAATCATGAACGTGGAAAGAGATTATCAAGTGTTTATAAGTCTACCAGATTCATTTCTACTCCCTATAAGTATCTGGTGACACTATTATTGAGAGATGATACCATAAACGTGTATTTCAGAGATGTTATTATGGCAAAGTTGTAACCTTCCCTCAGCTTGTGATGGTGGCGACATTCACTCCTATCTGAAGGGAAAGGTTAATAACTTCGACGAAATTAAATTTGGTTTATGAATGCCGTGAACAGTCTACTTCCCGGAAAGAAAATGAGATTGTGGGTCTCATTAATTGTCTCTAGTTAGTATTTTGGGACTGGTTTGGTTGACTGAGGTGAGGAAATGGTATAGAGTAGAGGTGAGGTTAGGTTAGGTTAGGTTTTAAGTTACGTTAGGTTGAGTAAGGCGATAGTCAATTCGGTTTAGTTATGAAGTGAATTGAAATATTATTTTCCTGTATAGTCTTGTACTGTACTGTAGGTCTTTGTTAGTGTCCCTCTTATGTAATCATCTTGCCGTCCGTCAGTCTGTTTGTGCGTTACACTATGTATCCGACCACATTTTTTACATTAGTTGTGTGACAGTTTACTGAAACCAAAGTCAGGACTTGCAGTTTTTTATGTCGTCATGACTGATAACTGAGTCATCAAGGCTGGATCACCCGTTGGTCTCTCCTGGGCTCGTTAAGTAGTAGGAAGCTTCTCGACTGTTTCGCTTGCTGCAGGAAGTGTGGCCACAGACTCTGACGTGACGGACACCACGTGAGTGTGTGAAATGCTGGGAACTCATTTAGGTGTGTGTTTATTACTTGAATATTTCGGCATTTTAAAATCCATATGAAGGCCAACTTTCTTGTTTACACATATGAATTATAATTATATCGACATACATTATACAACGCGCATATAATGTATATATATAAATGTTATTCAGAAAGCTGTATTAAAAAATAACTTTAGTCCCTTATCAAAGTCAAAATATAATTAGAATTTGGGTATAAATTATGTGCTCGTTGAGTTTCATGAAGATTGAGATGGCAGTGCTAACTTTTCAGTCATATACGTAATGACATTTATAACATCCATAAATTACCTCAACTAGAATATTTAATTTATCCCCCAGTCAGTGAGTCAGAGCAACGCGTCTGTGGTCGTTAACACATGCAGGTGTGCTTGAGAGGTTTGCTTTTACTGTAACAGTGGTCGGTACGCGACTTGTGGCATTTGCACATTCGTAGGTGTACAACTTGGCCTGGCGGAGGAAACAGTGACGTCAAAACAGTTTGCATTTCACTATTCCATGCATGTTTAATAGGTGAGAGAACCTCCGGCTGCTGGACAAGGTACCTCGTCCGTGATGCTGCTGAGAACTTTGCTCTCAGTACGTGTAGTGGTCAGGGGGTCTCGTAAGGAAGGAACCTCCGCGTTAGGCTTTTGGGGTCCAACTAACTTACTGTTCCTGCCATGTTAGTGTGATTTTGTAGTTTTATTATTCTTCTAAAACGAGGCAACTCGGAAAAGAAAAATCGTGGAAGGTGATAAATATTTGTCTCAGCCATCACGAGAATTAGTGTGACCAGCAACATGTGCGGACCCGTGTACTTCCACCTGAACACTCAGGCAGGATGTTGTACCACGTCCAGCTGCACTGTGCATTGCCTAACTTATGGGAGACCACCAGACCGTAACAGTCAGCTATGTCGCTCAAATCATAAACAAATATTCACTACTCTCTCTCTCTCTCTCTCTCTCTCTCTCTCTCTCTCTCTCTCTCTCTCTCTCTCTCTCTCTCTCTCTCTCTCTCTCTCTCTCTCTCTCTCTCTCTCTCTCTCTCTCTCTCTCTCTCTCTCTCTCTCTCTATATATATATACTTAAACACACAGGAAAATTTTACACAGATGTGATGCCAGTGACAAGTGTATCTGTGCCGGTGGTGTGCATGACAGTCACTGCTCACCATCACCAGCTGTACAAGACACATGCAGCTGCACTCAGGTATCAGTTTCCTCATATGACTGTGCCATCTGTAGGACCACTCGCGTTCCAGCTGGCTATCTCTCCGTGTAGACTGTGCCATTGTCCTGATGCTTCCTCCTTTGTACGTTATCTCTCCTTACCTCACCTGTCGTCCACTCTGATAGGAAACATTAGTCTGGTGCTGTTAACTGACTCACCTACATATTTCCTCCCTCCTCTAGTGTCCTCTTATGGTAACACATGTTGAATGTCTGTGATGGTATCAGCTCCCTCATGGTTTATTTCTCACATCATTTATCGTTATTAATTAGATCACACTTATGCTTGTCCATTTATTCTACTCTAACTAAAGTGATGGGACGGCATGACCAGGATGCAGCTGACGTCAACCTCACGATGTCTGTGAGTCTGTGCTTTGGTGTCCTAAGACATAAATCATGTCAGCTCGATAAACTGTCTAAAGTTAATAGCCATCGCCACCGCCGGCGTCACCTCCACCATTATCACCACCTTCGCCATCATTATCACCACTACCACCACCACCGCTATCACCACCCCATCACCACCACCACCACCTATGAAATGAAACACTGGTCAAGTTCAATCATTTTTAGACGGATTTCTTTTATTTTTTTTTTAATTTGTTGAAGAAGTATAGATTATGCCGCTGTCTTGAATCCTTCCTTGTTGTGACTGTAGGCAGGGGGACAGTTACGAGCTCCAGTGGAAAAAAAAAATATATATATTGCATACCTCATTATTTCTGCAACCGAAAGCAGTGGATTATAATGTAGCTTTGTGTATGTTGGGTATATGTTGGGTGTATGATGGGTGTATGCTGGGTTTATGCTAGGTGTATGTTGGGTGTATGCTGGGTTTATGCTAGGTGTATGTTGGGTGTATGCTGGGTTTATGCTAGGTGTATGTTGGGTGTATGCTGGGTTTATGCTAGGTGTATGTTGGGTGTATGCTGGGTTTATGCTGGTTGTACTGTATGTTGGGTATGTACTGAGTGCATATTTGGGTGTATTCTGTGTGGTTGGTGTATCCTGGATAATTAATAAGTGTATGTGGCTATATGCGTGGTGTACGGTGAGGGTCTTGGTGTATGACGAGTGTATAAGTGTATATCGGGTGTATGCCGGGTACTTGGCTCTGGGTGTTACTCCTTCAGGTTACCCTGGAGAAACATATGGCAGGTAGACGTTAATACACACACAATAAATACACTCACTTAAGGGTACACACACACACACACACACACACACACACACACACACACACACAAACACACACACACACACACACACACACACAGAGGCAGCGATATAGACAGACAAACATACAGACATACACAGAAGCGGACATATTGAGACAGAATTCTGAGTGACTTCAATATTTCATTTGAATTTAAAGATCATAAAATCAGCAAAGTTCTGGGCGGGAAGTCATCGGCCAGTTTCCCATGATTGAAGACGATTACATTCACTGGTAAATGATGAAAGTCAAGATACAAATTTCCTTTAGATAGTCAGTAAGAGAAGCGTATGTGACAAAGTTTCCTGAGGTGTTGAGAGGAATGGAGGGAGTGGAGGGAGAGAAGGATGATGTGTGTGTGTGTGTGTGTGTGTGTGTGTGTGTGTGTGTGTGTGTGTGTGTGTGTGTGTGTGTGTGTGTGTGTGTGTGTGTGTGGTAGTAGTGGTGGTGTGTGTGTGTGTGTGTGTGTGTGTGTGTGTGTGTGTGTGTGTGTGTGTGTGTGTGTGTGTGTGTGTGTGTGTGTGTGTGTGTGTGTGTGTGTGTGTGTGTGTGTGTGTGTGTGTGTGTGTGTGTGTGTGTGTGTGTGTGTGTGTGTGTGTGTGTGTGTGTGTGTGTGTGTGTGTGTGTGTGTGTGTGTGTGTGTGTGTGTGTGTGTGTGTGTGTGTGTGTGTGTGTGTGTGTGTGTGTGTGTGTGTGTGTGTGTGTGTGTGTGTGTGTGTGTGTGTGTGTGTGTGTGTGTGTGTGTGTGTGTGTGTGTGTGTGTGTGTGTGTGTGTGTGTGTGTGTGTGTGTGTGTGTGTGTGTGTGTGTGTGTGTGTGTGTGTGTGTGTGTGTGTGTGTGTGTGTGTGTGTGTGTGTGTGTGTGTGTGTGTGTGTGTGTGTGTGTGTGTGTGTGTGTGTGTGTGTGTGTGTGTGTGTGTGTGTGTGTGTGTGTGTGTGTGTGTGTGTGTAATTTCTGAGATGTATGTGACTTTGGGGAGAGTAATCTTCAACAGGAGTTAGTAAACCGAGGATTAAACCAAAGATACTGTATTTGTGTTAACTTCTACAAACGTGTCCGTCACCACAAGTCCTCCTCATCAGTGTTAACAGTGAAGAACAATGACTGAGTATTACAAATTACACAAAGGTTATAATTTAGGTTCGTTACAAGTTACAAAATGTTCTTTACAAACGATGTTACAAGAGGTAAAAAAAAAAATACAACAATGGAACACACAACATGAACAATTAATACGAGGCATTTTAAGAAAACCTCAAAGTTAACATAAACACGATAATCAACAGATGTAAGACGAGACAATGTCAATAAGGTAAAAACGAAGTCTAAATGACAGTCGTAAAAGATACTCATGAAAGACCTCCTTGTATTAAAATCCCCTTTGAAAGTGATAAAACAACAAAGTCACACAAAACACATTGGAACGTGATCAGAAAGCCAAAAGCCAAAACCTTTTAACCACCTAAAATGCGAAATTGGTAATCAAGGAAACTAAGACGAGTGAATATACCACAGGGCATAAAACTTGTCAATTGAACTGTGGCGTTTTTCTCATTAAGGTTTGTGTGTTCTCTCTTAATGCTTGATTGTCCTCACTTTTGTTACTAGTTCATCATGTTCCTCTTATCCTGATTTACACATTATAATTGACATCAGAGTGGATAGTTGTAACAAATATTGAATTTTTTATCGCAGAGTTATTGTCAATTTAGTCTTTAATATTCATTTTATTTTTTTTTTAAAGATAGTATCGAGGAATGGTATTTTTCACCGTCGGCATTTATATTCTTATTACATCTGCCACTTTTTTTCTCTTGCCGTGTACAGTATTCTTAATTGACTTCAAACGTAATTTTAGATTTCGTACTGATTTTAATTAACATTTTAATGACATATAAATGTGCAGTGTTCATCTGAAACTTTTTAGGTTCTGATGACGGAGATAATATTTTCCCGGAAACGTCAGAAAGTAAAGAAATTCGGCATAAAACTGTGTGTGTTCTCTGGTGGTTCTCGCCCTCATGAGAAGTGGAGAATATTTCCGGTATTAAAGCGAGTAAGAAACCTGTCATAACATTAGCTAAAGGACACAACACTGTTATGTAGACGAAAAAGTAAATCATTGTCGTATTAAGAACAAAGCACCAGACCTCGCAGAAGATGATTGTTTATCGTCTCTACAACTGGGTAGTGGTAGTGGCGCTGGAGTTAACTGACTTGGTGGAGGTGCAGCACAAAAGAACTTATGACGTAACTCCTGTGCTGTGCTGTCGTTAACATATGTCATCTTTTTGTATTTAGTTTAATAATCAGTCATACTTCAGTAACTCATTATTCAGTTCATATTACATTCCTTCCTTGTCGTTTGATACTGTCTTGTGATAACGGAAAAAGGGTGTCAATCATGTTAGGGGCAAAGATCATCAGGTCGTCAGCCGCTAAGGTGTGGGCCTGGATGACCGTGTAATGTTCCCGACACCTACCTGAATGTCACAGATCCTTTACGTAAACAATACACAGCTCCAGTACAAAGAAATTGTTTGCCTTGAGCGTATGAGTGTAACACCTACAGTACATGTTGCCTATAATAATATTAACGTCTTTAACCGAGTGGAACCCTACTCACACAGTCTGCCTGAGTGGTCACCTTCCCTCGCCTATCACTCCACCACCATAACCCTCCCCTATAACTCCCCACTCATCACCCCAGTCACAACCCTTCCGTCCCTGTCATTTCATTATTTCACTACTCCTCACAGCCCTCCCCTCGTCCCCACTCCTCACAGCCCTCCCCTCGTCCCCACTCCTCACAGCCCTCCCCTCGTCCCCACTCCTCACAGCCCTCCCCTCGTCCCCACTCCTCTCATCCCTCTCCTCTCCCCAGCACCCCGCCCCTGCACCCAGAACTCTCCCCTCTCGTTACCTCAAACTTTGCACAAGTTACATTCCCCATCACTGCATACCACGCCTCCAAATATTACTCCCCCATCACCCCACCACCACCCATCACCCCACCCCAACATCTCATCCCATATTCCCCATCTACCATCATCTCCACTACACCACCTACAGTACCTCCACCACCCCACCTACTACCACCCACCACCTACCTACCACGACCCCACCACCTACCTACCACGACCACCCCTCTGCCTCGTCCTTCCTCCCTTCAACAGACCACACCACCCCCTCCACTCCCCCAACCTTCCACCCCCTCCCCCAAGGCTCTACCTACTCCTCCCCTTCCCCCTACCCGGCCCTTGAAGCCATACTTATCTCAACTATCGCAAGATTGCTTAACAACTGGGGAGTGTGTAGTTAAAGAATCACTTAATTGGGGCAATACATCATCAGCTAATGGCGGTGGCTGCCACAGACTCCTCTTATTGCAAGAGTTGCCCCAAATGTTGCACTCGAGTTTTTGGGGGGAGGGGAGAGATATGAGTTTGGGGCAAGTGGGGCGTGATCGGTGGGCAGGGGGTGATGGGGGGTGTTTAATAAGCTACCACCATGTATACGTGTTGGAAGTTGTGTAGTGGAGAGAGGACTGTGGCGGGTTATTGTGCTGGGATTATATACTGTATGTACACCATTTCCCTTTCTCTTCTCTCTCTCTCTCTCTCTCTCTCTCTCTCTCTCTCTCTCTCTCTCTCTCTCTCTCTCTCTCTCTCTCTCTGCCTGCTTTCTCTTCGCCACTCTCTCACTCCCATATCACATTTCACAAAATTTTCACCGCCCACTTTCACCCTTTCTTCCACCTATTCTCACTCTCTCCTCTCCCTATTTTCACCCTCTGGTCGTCTCACTCTCATCTTCTCATCCTCTCACCTTCTCTTCCTTTCACTATTTCTCTCCTTAACTCATTTCCACCCCGATCTTTCCTCTCCACACACTCACTTTCTGTACCTCTAATTCGCACCCTTTCCTGCCTTACCACTCACCGTCTCCTCCCCTCACTCTCGTCTCTTCACTCTCACTCTATCTACCACTCACTTTCACCCTATCACCCTGTCTACCACTCACTCACCCTATCTACCACTCACTCTCACTCTATCTACCACTCACTCTCATCCTGTCTACCACTCACTCTCACCCTGTCTACCACTCACTCTCACTCTGTCTACCACTCACTCTCATCCTGTCTACCACTCACTCTCACCCTGTCTACCACTCACTCTCACCCTGTCTACCACTCACTCTCACCCTATCTACCACTCACTTTCACCCTATCTACCACTCACTCTCACCACGACCAAACATACAGCTAAATCACGAAAACTATCAAAACAAATTTTACCCTCAAATACATTTCTTAAGATAAAATTCAGATACTATTATTGTTTGCCTTCGTTACCTCAAGGCCAGTGCACCTGTCTCCTGACCTCACTGATGGATGTCTTTACCACGTGTGAGGGATGTTTTGTGGCTGTTTGCGCTGCCAGGGATCAGGTTGTGGTGGCCTTGTGAGTTTCCTTCACCTGTTGTTAACTAGCCTCTTATCTGCTGTTCTATGTATCTACCTAACCTCCCTTTCTCTCCCCCCTAACTATCACCTTACTCCCCTTTCTCTCTTCCCTCTTCTCTACTTATCTTCTAGCTCCTTTTCTTTTTCCTTTTCGCTTGTTGATTCTTCTCTCTCTTCCTTTGCCTTCTCTTGTGCTTCCTGTTTACCATTCATCTGCTCCATCCCCTCTCCCTTCTGTTCCTTTTCTATATTTACTGGCGTTGTTTCATCATCATCATCATTATCGATCTTCCCTTCATCTTCTCCTCTTCCTCCTCCTCTTCCTCCTCTTCCTCCTTCTTTTCTTCCTTACATCTCCTCCTCCTTGCTGTTCCTGTTTTCCTTGTCAGCCCTCCTCCTCCCTCCCTCTCCTCCTCTGCCTCTTCCCCCTTCTTTCCTCGCTCACCTCATTTTCCCCTCTTTGTTCATCGTCTGTTTCTCTTCTTCGATATCCATTTGCTCTCCTCCTCCCCTCTTATTTGTCCTTTCAATTCCTAACCCTCGCTTTCTTTATCCTCTTCTTCCTCATTCTCCTTCTCCCTGGTTCTGTGTTTGCTTCTTCTCTTCATCCCTCTCTTCTTCCTCCTTCTCTTCCTCCTCTTCCTCCTTTCTCCACATCCACTTCCTCATTGTTCTCCATCTCCTGCTGTTCTTCCTCTCTTTACTTCTCATCCTTCTGTCTCCTCATTTTCTTTCCTTTTGTTCTTCCTCCTCCTCTGCCTTCTTCTTCCCCTTTCACCCTCCCACTCCTTCACCCTTTCCTCACTCCCCTCCTCCTCTTTCACCCCTTCCCCTTCTTCCTCCCCCCCTCCTCCTCCTCCCATGCACAGCGAAACAATAACGAAAAACAAGCGAGCCAATCTAAACTTTGGACAACTGACGAGAGACACATTTAAAACCTCTCTCCCACTCGAACCATTTCCATCGGGAAACAATGGGCTGACACGAACTTAGCAGAACTTAACTAAGCTGCTGCTGGTGGTGGAGGTGGCCCTCTCTCTCTCTCCTTCCCTCCCTCTCTCTCGCTCTCCTCTTGACCCCTCACTACCATCCTCCTCCTCCTCCTTCCGCCCCCCTTTCCCTCCCCTTTCCCTCCCTCACCACTTGACCCCCTGGCTCAGCACCGTCGCCCCGGCCCCTTTACACAAGTTCCAGGCCGGACCCCATGTTAATTCCACTGATGGAGGTCCAGACACGATGTTTCTAAAGCCAGTGTTTGCGCAACTAATACCTCCTGCAATTCTATATCCTCGACAAGTGAGGCGGGACAGACCTGGCCGGGCCCCTTCAGGAGGGTAAAGCCCTTTTGCTCTTCATGTACTCCTTGGTAATTGCTGGGTAAATAGAATTATGCTTTCGGGTTCAAAGTGGTTCATTCTATTATGGGGGTGTAAGGGCGGGCGCGTGTTGTCACGTTATTGTCGGGCTCACCCTTGAACCATTTGTTGATTACCCCGCTTCCCAGGCCCACACTAATGTTATCAATGGCCTATTTTTGTGCTCCAGCCCACCACCCGCTGAAATAGGATTTGGACGTGAGCGACGTCATAGGAAACTGGTCGTTCTTAGCAGATAATTGTTTTTGTGAAAACTGTAGGAGGTATGTTCTCCTTTTTTACCCGGGCAGGAGGAAGGACGGGGAGGGAAGGACGGGAGGGGATTGGTTTTGTTTGTCAGTGTTTTGTCGACAAATTTTAAGGTATTGTTTTGTTACCTTCTGGTTTATTGACGCTGGTTTACTTCTGAAAATTATTGTGCCTCAGTTTACGTGCTACTGGCCCCTTTCTTTCTTTCTTTCTTTCTTTCTTTCGTGTACACTGTATACCATCATCGTATACTCTCTACCTTGCGTCTACGTACACATACACACACACACACATACGTTAGGAAAACTTACATGTGAAAACGATCCAAAAATTAACTACTTAAACGTCCAGCATCACAGGAGGAAGTTAACTATCTTTTGGAAGTGAACTTCATAACCACACACAACAACAGGAACAAGTTTATCATACAAATTATACAACATAAACATTGCATTGTTGTAGGACACTAAAAACAAGTGTATAATACATTAGAACTTCTTCCAGAACAAATATATTATACAGTAGAACTTCAATAACAGATGTACAATACAGTAGAACTTCAAGAACAAGTGTATAATACACTAGAGCTTCAAGAATAAATGTATAATGCAGTAGAACCTCAAGAACAAATGTGTTTTGCACTAGAACTTCAAGAACAAATAATAGCAGAACACAACCACGACACAACAACCAACCCGACAGAGTTCATTTCCTGGCGACGGATGTACTGAGCCAACCTCACCCTCTCTCATCCCGGCACAAGTCATGATTGCAGGAACCAGGGATTATCAGTGAGCAATCACCTCACTTGTTGGGGGTGTGATCCCTGCCTACCATGTCAAGCACTCTTGAGGCACAAGTAGCGACAGCAAGCAACAGAGATTATCAGCTACCCATGAGTATACGCTCCTCGTCAGCGTCACAAGCGTTTAGCAACTTGAGTCGTGACTGTAGGCAACTGGAACCTCTCACACGACCCATTACAACGTTTGCTATGGGTGGGGACCTGCCGTTTTGCCAGATATAAACAAGTGATGATTCCAGGCAAGCGGTGATTATAAGAACATTTGCCTGAAGGTGATGCCCGTCTACTCTGTCAAACAGTTAGCAACACAGTAATGTTTGAAGGCAACTGTGTGTTGTCATCGACCCATGACCCACACATGATCCTCACCGTCACGTCACACATAGTGGGCGTCTTGTTTGTTTCTGGCTCTAATTAATCCCCTTTCCTTTATTGTGTTTTATGCATCATTAGAGGGAGAAGGGACTTCCTTTACAGTTGTCTAGAGCGAGTGCACACCTAACACCACTGAGGTCACACCAACACATATGCTTCTAATTAGGCGACTCTCATTACAAACTCATTAAAAATGTTTGTTTCATATCAGTATCGTGCTGGGCCAAGGGAGGGCTTGTAAATTTCATTGTCTATCGCCCCAGTTCATTTTGGAAGATGGTATCAGTTTCCTTGTTGTGTTGTTAATACGTTAACTTATATCCCATACTTACAGGATGTTTACGTCTGGTGGCAGAAATATGCGCGGGGAGTGAGGTTGTTTATCTGGAGGGAGGGCGTTAAATCCGTGTTACGTGGTAGAAACGTCACATTAGTTGATTGTAATTTAAGGAGGGCGGTGTGAGTGGTGTGGAGAATCCTGGTTTAAGCCAACGCCGCCGTCTGTTGCCGCTACCTTTTTTCTCTCCGTCGTCCAATTCAGCAACATGTGACGCAATTTTTAGTACTGCGAGATATAGTACACTAATGATGTATTTCTTAGTGATGGTTAGAATTACAGGACTTGGTGAGTGTCGGTGATTCTATCCTCTCACCCCCTGGGTCGTGTGCTCCCGGGTCTTGTGTTGTTGTTGTACATGTTTTCTCTCCTGTTGGTTATTTGATCAATTCTCTGGTACGTTAATATTTTACACGGGTGTGTCTGACCAGTCTAGTATCCTCAGGCGTGATTTTTTTTATTCCTTTATAGTTAATTCAGTTTTATTATGTTTGAAAAATGTAAATATTGAGCAGCCTAAGTGTTTGTTGTTTACTTTGGTTGCCATATATAGTTGACTTACTTGTCCTTTACACAACGTGATGCTGTATATATTACACTATGTGATTATTTCACTGTATTTTCAAATAAACAAAGTTTTAGCTTTGAAATAATATTTATATTTTAGAATTAGTCTATTATTACATCAACCACATTATTAAGTAAAGTAGTCATTTAAGTGAAAACTTCAAATGAAGTTGATACACTTCCAGAAATGAATAAGAATCAGTTAAATCGAGACTTTATTGTTGATTGGACACCCCGTGGCTGGCTGTGTCCCGTTCTCTCAATATTTATACATACATATGCATGATGATATGCTGTCTGTCCACTACTGCTGTGTATAAACACTGTACGAGAAAAATGTGTTAGTATATAATGGGAGTTAAGACAGCACGCTCTTACCTGCATTCTTCATATAGTAATTGCATGGAAGGTAATAATTACAGGTCATTTGTTATACCATCAGATACTGCTTATGAACATGATGTACGAAGACTGTAATGTGTAGTGCGCTAATGTGCAGTGTTTAAGAAGGATGTGTAGCGTCACTAATACACTGCCGACTACACCGAATGTTCATATATATATATATTGAAAGATAATCATTTTATAACTCTTGAAAGAAACATTTTTTCCCCGAGTCGTAAAAAGTTCTTCCCAATAAATAAATATAATTTTAGCGGGAAGAAATGATGAAAGAGTTCAACCTCACATATGTTTGACTGTTTATGATGAATAGTTTAAAATGCACAATTGAGAATACTTATACATTTCGAACACTCATTCATATACGCAGTATATTTATGTACAGTATATTCGTTGTATACTGAATAATGTAATATCCTCCTCATACAATTGTAAAAGGAGACGGATAATGAACAACCACATCAGGTCTTCAGCAAAATGTCTAACGAGATTATATTAAGGAGTGAGAAATGAAGCCAGTGAGAGAGAGACCACAGGAGGTCAGGCGTCTGGCTCACGTCTTGGTAATACTGTACTGGGTAGGGGATCAGAGACGGTGTTGGTAATAAGTATCTCGGGGTCTGTGTACACTTGTCGGTGCTGTTCAAACTAACGAGGAAAAATAACAGGAGTTTTTTGTTTTATCTCAGCGATTTTCTATATAATATATTATACAGTAAGCCATTGTAGTTAGTCTTACATATTAAACATTGAGTACGATGACTGGGCCTTATGAGTATGATGACTTGATCTCTTGAGTACGATGACTGGATCTTTTGAGTACGGTGACTAGACCTTTTGATTACGATGACTTGACCTCTTGAGTGCAATTAATGGACTTTTAAGAACGATGACTTGACCTCTTGAGCACGATGATTAGACCTTTTGAGTACAATGACTTCTCCTTGAATGCAATGACTTAACCCCTTGAGTACGATGACTACAATGACTTAACTCCTTTATTGCGATGTTTTAACCCCTTGAGTATTATGACTTAACCCCTTGAGTACTATAACTAGTAGTAACACTCAGCAATGTTCCTGAAAAGAGTATCATAGATAATAGAGGGCATTTATCACAGCTAGCAAAGACACTTAACCACTACTAGCAGAGCATCACGCTGGGTAACACTATATTGCGAGCATGAAATTACACACTAAATCACAATCACCTAAAGAACAAAATTTTATGATATATTTAATTTTTTTGGCTGACATATCATACAAATCGGTCTTGTTGGGCGGGGTACAGTAATTTCATACACAAATGCCTCATAAACCTGGATAATGACCCCTGACAAGAGGTTACGTTGTCGGTGTATAAGTCATCTATAAATTTGGTGCCATAACAAATAATTATCATCTTCAAGACGTTCCTCATTCATCACCATAATTTTCCTTTTTTTATTATTAATTATTATTATTTTTTTGAGTGTCTGGGGAATCATGGTATAGATTAAAGAGTAATTATAATGTAGTGTCTTATATATATGTAATATAACCTATCGTTTCATTGAGCTATATATCAGCCTGAAAATTATATGGATTATATAGTATAGACTAAACTGTGGTATAAGATTTATATAGCTAGAATTATACTCTCAGCTATATGTCTGCCTCGGGACTCTGTGGATTATATAACAGAAACTGATTGATAGTTATACTACCAAGAGGATTATTGGATTCTAGAAGAGTAAATATTGCAACACGGATCTATCTATCACCTTTGGTCTCGTGTGTGTGACTGGTGTGGACATCCGCCGCCCCTACTCTGGTCACCTCTCCGTCAAGATTAACGTAAATCCCCGGACGGTGAATTTCTCCTCGTTAACTGGAGGTGTACAAACGCCCCTAACTGACTAACTTAAGTTAATCTCACAAAAATACTAATTATCCAATTTGTATTAAAATTATTGTATTTTGAGATTTTTACCTTAACTAGATGGCTTCAGTATTCTCTTTCTCTGTTTTTTTTCTCTCCCTCTCGTAATTGTTGCTGGTGTGTGTGTGTGTGTGTGTGTGTGTGTGTGTGTGTGTGTGTGGTTTACGTAAGCCTTGTTTGTTATAGGTTTTTTATCCTTTAATCTTCTTTCCTTATATTTTCGTTTTTTGTGCGTGAACTCCTGGTCTTGAACTTTTTTTTTTTTTTGGTGTGTGTGTCAACAGGATGGCTCTATGTGCGTTAATGTGTATGTTTTCACTATATAGATGGGTCAGAACATCATAAATCCGTGTGTGTATAAGTAAGCCAGGGTCAGGGAGGTTGACCACATGATTATCTATCACCGTGAAGAATTTTCCCTGATAATAGAAGGATATACCTTGGCTGGCTCCCCACACCCTCCCATAACTCTTACAAATATACTCGCCTTAATGTTTTATAATTCTCTACAGACACTCGGTAAATATACCCCAACACTTCTCACTCAGGGACGACAGCTCAAGTGTATTTCATTATTCTTCTTGTGTGACTTGGAACAATTTTATCAAGGCGAATAACCGTTACTTAAACCCCTCAAAAATAATTAAATATATTACGGTATATATCTATAAATATCTTTTAAAAATATGAAATTAATAGATCGTTTTTATTTTATGAGAAAATAAATAACAATATCTTCACGAACATTATATACGGGGAAAAAATCCTTACTGAAAATCTATTATATTTTGGTGATGTAGTAACATTGAACAAGAGGTCTTGTACTATAGTTTAATTTAATTGAAAGACTTTTTAATAAACACCAAAACACTCAACAAGACTTAGGTATTATCGATGATTATAATCCTTTGCAATAAAATAAAATGGTAGTGTTGTCCCTTATTCTCTAACTTACAGTGTTTTAAATATAGGGCGTCAACCAACCCATATCTCGCCAGTAAACCTGTATTTTTAACTTTCTTATATTTATTTTGTGTATTTGGAAGTCGTGTGTGTGTGTGTGTGTGTGTGTGTGTGTGTGTGTGTGTGTGTGTGTGTGTGTGTGTGTTTAGCGGAATACACCTAACCTGGGGTCGTTTACTGTAAATAATTTATTTTAGGAATATAAGAGTATAATAGGGTATTATTTAAGCAACAAGAGAGGTCGTGGGAAGGTCTCCTCTCCTTGACTAATTACTCTTAGAGATACTAATTAATGTTTTTGTTGTGGAGACCCGCGAGTGATAAGCAGGAAATTGATTACGGGATGCCATAAATGTGGTTATTAATTATCTCTCGTGGGAGGCGCAGAAGGTGGGAAGAACTTTAAAAAATATGGCCATGGCCTTGAGCAGGTTTATGGGCAGTGATTCAGGGTTTTTTTGTGTGTGTTAATGTGACGTGAAATTGTCTTGGCGCAAATAAGGAATCTTTCTCATAGTGCGTGTCGGTACAGGCCCGGGGTGTAAGGATCACAAGTTGAGATGACATGCAATAATCTTGCCAGCTTGATTGAAGGTTTATTACACCTGTTGATATTAAGTTTTCTCCATCCTTTTTCTGTTCGGTATTTAGGGAAGAGGGATTAAAACATAGAATAATTCATTGGAAGAGCAACTGTCATTGATAGTACCGAGAAGAATACACAAGAAGACGAAACAGAAAAAAAAATAGCGTTTACTTTTTCACGTAAGATTAACAATTTGTCTGGAGCACAAATAGACGCGAACCAACTATAGTTAGTCTTTTTGATGCTTCCGGTGGAGTTCACTTGTCCTATTTTATTGCCTTATCGTATTTAACGCTCACCAAATATTTAATTATTCCGAGTATAGGTGAACAAGAGTAACATTCATCTGGGTTACTTTATTTGCTTTTGAGAAAGGTTGAACAGAAGCTTCTTTGGTGAGTCAATTCCTTTTACTTATCAATTTCTTTTTGCGGAAGTACTGTAGTTCGACAAATAAACATGTATAAACTTTCAGACTAAAGACTGTTAGTCACATGCCTCTGAACTTATCATGCTCAGAAGGGCTGCGGCATAACACCTGGTAGAGTTCGTTGATATTTCCACCATTATTAGCAATAAGAGGAACCTTATTTCCATACTGACCACACGTTATAGACATAATTTATCCATAAACTTGTTGAAGTTGTAAAACTCTTTAGCCCTCGTCCTTGGTGTCACTGATGACTGCTTGGGTCTCTATTGTGTGAACAGCCATAAAGTCTGTCAGGTATAACTTGGGGACAGACATGCGAGTAACGCCACTCCTTCCCTGCTGTGAATTGGTCCTGGGCCTTACCAACTTACTCTCAAGGCTTCTGTCTCTTCCTGTAGTTAGACAATAGTATAAATGGTTAAAACATACGTGGTCTTGTTGCTATGATCTTGCTATGTTTAATGGAATTTCAAATTATATTTTGTAGGAGAAATGCTGTATCATCATCATAGTTATATTATGAAGAATTAAGGAAGATTATGTTAATAGTTACTTCAAAGTGAGGGGATTATTTAGAATTCTACAACAAAGAGCAGGAATGGTAAAACATGTATTACGTAAGGTAAAGGAGCCTTGTAATATATATCCCTGAGCATCGTTAAAGACAATCATCATTCATCAGTGTTATAGTAATTTTGTCTTTGGGAATAATAAATAAACCAATGTATCATGATGTACCGAAAACAATAATGTGCCTCGAAGCATAATTAAACAATATTAGTCTTGGTGTTTTAAGTGAACAAACATAATAATTCACAAGAGTCCCGTCATCTGTCTCTTATTCCCTGTAAGAGGAAAGTTTTTTATGAGTGGTACTTCTGTTGATTTCAATACACTCTTCAAACTTTTAATCAGATTACGAGTGTGTGTTTGTGTGTGTGTGTGTGTGTGTGTGTCACAAGTGGTAGTGGCGCCGTCTGCCGCCTACCACCACACATTACAGCCTGATAATACCAGCTCCTCCTCGACGGCCACGGAAGTGTGTTAATATTTTTGTCTATACTGTTACATGTTGCCAATAGTGAGCACGAGTCCGTCTGGCCCAGGAGGATTTATGTTTTACCTGACTGAAAAAAATAAATTATTTGAGATGATTTTAATTATTGAGAGTTATACTTTCCTTTGTGTGTATTCCTGTTTATATATATATATATATATATATATATATATATATATATATATATATATATAAAAATATGTATATATATATATATATATATATATATATATATATATATATATATATATATATATATATATATATATATATATATATATATATATATATATATATATATATATATATATATATATATATATATATATAATGGTTGCCCCCTCATGTAACGAGGATGGCCGGCCCAAGGGCCACCTAGGCGTGAATTTATTTAAGGTGTAGAGCTGTCGCCAACAAAACCACACCCTAAGTTAACGAGCTGCATGACCCAGTGTCAAGGAATAGTCCGAGAAGACCGGACAACTTGCCAACTGCACTGGCTAACCATTACCTTGGAATACGATCCGCAAATCGATTAACATCCAGGTTCCCAACTACTGCTGGGTAGACAGAGGCAAATAGCGTAAAGAAACTTGTCCATAGTTTCACCCTGCCCGGAAATCGAACCCGGGTCCGCTCGCTTGGGAGGCGAGCATGCTGACCATTACATCACAGATCACAAGGCAAAAACATACATATATAGCTTATCTAGTATCAGTAAACGTTATATATATATATATATATATATATATATATATATATATATATATATATATATATATATATATATATATATATATATATATATATATATATATATATATATATATATATATATATATACAAGGTGTCCCATAAATTTCCATACATAGGAAAAATAAATTTTATATGAAAATCCATTTTTATTTATATAATATGCTCTACATGACTACCATTCTGTTTAAAACACTCTTCAATGCGTGTCCTCCACTGCTGAAGAACACGTTCAAGCACAGCTGTCGTACCTCTCTGTTCAAGTCAGTGTTTTAAAGATTCTCGCTGAAAAAGATGGTGTCGCTACTTTTCCCCTTATAAATTTCTGTAACTGCAGGCCAGCTTATATCCTTAATTTGGTTACAGAGAAAAATTACAGTGAGAAATCGCGCCCATAATCCTCGCCTGGAGAAGACGGAGGGTATACCTTATACTGTGTCCCGGTGCTGTGTCTCGTAACAGTGGGAGTGAGAAGGCTGGAGTGACCAATCTTTTTTTTTTTTTTTTAAAGTTTTCCCTTTTTTTCACGTTGATTTTTGTATCTCTTAGTGTTATTATTATTATTAGTAGTAGTAGTAGTAGTAGTGGTATTAGTAGTAGTAGTAGTAGTAGGGTTAGTAAGAGGAGGGTGAAGATGGAAAGGAGGGGAGCAGGAGTGAAGAGCAGGAATGAGTTAAAGGAGTGAGTAAGAGGAATGAGGAAAAGGGGTAAAGAAATGAAGTGAGGAAAGGGAATAAGTGAAGTAAGGAACCACATCTGAAATTGTGGTTGATTTCTTTTTTCTTTTTTCTTTTTTTCACTGGTGGCCGAACACTGCAGGAAGTGATAATTGGCTGGACATTTTTTAGGAGGCGTTCTTCCATTTTCTTTATATTCTGTTCATTAACACGGACGGAGAACAACAGCACCATTGTCTCTGTTATCATCTACACGCCTACGGTTGTGTTGTGATGATGCCTAATGTCCTTTTATACTGAAGTTCCCATGTACTGAATTTATTTTCCTTTTATTCATTTTAAGATTATTACCAAGAATATACAGTTCACTCTTTTTTTTTAGATTGCCCCCGAGGGGGCTAGTTTATTGGGCACTCCTTTACATCCTGCGCAAGCTGAAGCGCAGAAGCGTTTACAGCGCCCATCTGGGAAGCATGCTTAGTTCATGCTTGCCTTTATGACTTATGCATTAAGGGCGTAAAAGCCTGAAGGTTCATGGGTTTTGTCAGCAAGTTACATAAAGTGACGGAATGATGAGTGCGTGGGGGAAAATTCCCGGTACAAGTTATCTGTTTATGGCAAAGTGTGGCAGGTCCCTAATAATGTCAAGTGCCAGGCCTGTCTCTAGGAGTAGGGATATCTGGTCAGGGAGGGAAGAGGTGTTGGTAACGGCTGCGGACCTGTAGGAGGTCATAGGGCAAGTGAGGATGTAGTGAGAGAGGGTGTGAGAGTCGGGTTGACCACAAAGTTTACAAGCAGTGTTGCCAGGCTCAGGGTTGCCAATGTACTTGGCGTGGCGAAGTACAGTGGGGGTGGAAGTGATATGGTGTGGTGGGACCGGTACAGTAGGGGTGGAGGGAGGCACATAGGCATTGACAATATTGAGGGACATACCTTTTAGTGTAATTGTAGTGGCGTGTGCGTCAGCATGCGGGTGCGGTACGGGTAGCCGGGGGTGGTGTCCTCAGGTGGAGACAGCACAGACACAGTAGCGGGCGCGGCTTGCGGTGGGTGGACAGGTTGAGGCACCACGTGTCATGAAGATGAGGCAGGACTTCGCTCGGGGGCAGCAGGACACACCAGGGCAGGCCTGGTAGGCGCTACACCAGCAGTGAAGGCCGCCGGTGGTGGAGTAGGCCGTGAGCAGGGGTGGCTCACAGGGGGACTACCAACTTGTGTCAAACCAAAAGAGAGGAGTGACTAGGTGGCAACAGAGGGCAAGAGTAGGTCGGAAATGGTGGTGCAGAGTGTAACGGAGAGTTTTTCAATACGGTTGGTAAATTCTTGGAAGAGGGATATGAGCTTTGTCTTGTCACTGGAGGGGGGTTGTTGGGGGGCACCGGTGGGAGCACAAGGCCTGACAGCTTCAGAGTAGAGACGGGGAGTAGGCCCAGTAGTAGTTGAGTTAGGAGACAGCCGGAGACTGCTGTGTTGCAGCCAGGTGAGGCCAGGCAGGGGCAGGTGTTGTTGAAGAAGGCGTTTCTGGAGACAGAGGGGACGCAGAGGGAGGCGGCTCGGTAGACTGGGGGAGGGGGGGGGCGTTGTGGTAGACGTGGCCTTCGGGGAGGCTTTTCCCCTGGGACAGACGGGCGATTGGGGCATTGCCGTGAGTCAGCATTGTGCTGGCCGCCACAGTTACAACACCTGGAATCAACTACATAGCCCACACCACCCCTATTAAGGTGGTCTTTGATTTTCTGGGCACAGGCGGCGGAGTTTTGGTTACGTGAACAGAAGTGACATCTGGAACGACCACGTCGGCAGCAGGCAGTGAAGGTGTGACCCCCAATGAGAACAGGTAACACAAAAAGCAGGCCTGGGGTGATAGGGTTCTGCATAGAGTGGAGGGAGGAGTGGGTGGGCCTCCACAGTGGTTGGGCATTCCCTTCCCTTCCACTTGACAATGCCAGCAGCTTGTGGGGTGTTACCCAGGTAATGTCGACGTATACTGAGTATACTAGAATTAAAGTCACGCGCATCTTCGATGTCAGCGTATAGGAAGAATTGTTTCACTAGGATGTGGCAACATTCATCAGCGTCTACTGAGGGGGGCACCAGGACAACCCCGTCAAAGCCAACAGTACTAAGTGTTTCATAGACCTCAGGAGTCTGACACTTGATAAAGTTCCGGTTCTTATCTTGTCGGAATTGAATGTTGAGACTGTGTTGTCTGCAGTACTTCACCATCCAATTAAACCGCTTCTCTATGGTTTTCAGTGACTCCTTGGGGAAGTGCAGATTCAGCTTACTTGGCTGGGTGGCAGACGGCAGGGTGATAGGGTCCGTGGCATTGGTGTTTCCACTCCGGCTAGTGTTTCCCATAAAAACATTACCGTCACTGTCATAATCACTGGGGTATGACTCTCGAAGGGTGTTGGATTCAGTATGACCAGGCGAGTTGGCGATGGCATCAGTATCAGAGATGTCTGCGTCCATGAGAGAGCCTCTTCTGGGACGTTTATGTCGATCCCCCATGCTGGCAAAAACTTGCCGGCTGAGGGGACCTTTGTGGGACGATCGGGAAGTCAAGAGCACCTATGGGCACGTCTGCCTCGTTATTTGGTCACGCCACGACTGATAGTTCAGTTTTAAAATCGGTGAGCACTGGGACTAAGGTCAGAGGTCAAGGTCAGGGGTGAAGGTCACAGCCACACGTCTTGAAGGATCAGTACAAACAAAGAAGATCGTCTTTCTTCACTAACCACTGTTACACCCCCCCCTTCATTTTACACTCACCGGCAGCCTTAAGAACTTACGGGATGTTAACAACTCAATAATGTCAACAGTGATTATCTGATATTGTGTAGGTCTTCTATATAGTCTTGTTAACTGCTCATCTTGTTTTGTTTTGTTTATTTTCGTACGTTTTTGTCTATATTTTAAGTTTTGTTAACTTACTAACCTAACCTAACCTAACTTAACCAAACCAAACTCAACATAACCTAACCTAACCACCACCCGATTTCTGGATCATATCTACCTCTTCAACTTCTTCACTACCCTCCAGGACTCTAATCTACTCTCCCTCACTTGCTTGCTTGACATACTACTATACTACTACAGTACTCTCGCCTATGACACCCACCCCCCCCCCCCGGTCACTCCTCTCACAGCGTTATAATCGCCTCGACCAAAAAACCCGTCGTTCCCACACATCCCCTCCCATTAGGTAGATCTGTCTGTGCCCTGTTAGCTGCTTGTGACAGTTCACTTAGGATTATCCTTGGTCAACACATATACCAAAAAACAACACCTAACTCCATACTTTTATTGGTTTTTTTTCCATTACCTGTATATCCCAAGTATAGGACGTAGGCTATATACCTTCTTTGGTTTTAATAGGTTAGGTTAGGTTAGGTTAGGTTAGGTTAGGTTAGGTTAGGTTTCTCCAATCTAGTCCTAACACGTTTTTACTCCTCCTTGTAGCTCACCATAATAGTTCAGTACCAAACACTCATTCAGAGGTGTGTACGGGCCTAATTGATGGATGTTTGTATTATATGAGAGATGTTTCTTTCGTGTCACTTCTTCACCATTCGTTGTGTTGTTGTTGTGTGTTGATTCTTCTCTCCGTTATTGTAGTTATTCCTTCGTCATCTCTCTGTTATTCTTTATATTTTCATTCTGTTGTGTGTTCTGTGCACTTATGCCCGTCATATGTGTACCCATCACATACAACATCTATCACATACAACATCTATCACATACAACATCTATCACATACAACATCTATCACATACAACATCTATCACATACAACATCCATCACATACCCATTCCCTCTACTTATATGCCTTCAACTTCCCTCCTCGCACTCCCCCTCCATCAACCCCTCCCTCCCTCCCTCCCACTTCTCCTACATTTCCACTTATTCCTCTTTTATTGCTTTCCTTAACTGTGTCCATTTGCTCTCCCTTTAACACACACACACACGTCACTCTCTTACACTGTCCATGTTCAGTGAGTCTTTTTTATTTACAACTTGTGGATTATTTGTTTTTTCATCTTATTTTTTTTTTACTTTTCTGCGTTTCTTTTCCACTCCATCGTGTTTTGCTTTCCGATGCAAGTGCTTTCACCTCTCCTCTCCTCTCACCCACATACTCCCAGTCATCTCACTGTTACTTGCATTCTTAGAAAGAGCCACCTTGCTTTCTCAGAACATAGTCATTTGGGTTTTACGTGCCTTTCTGTGTCTGTCTGTCTGTCTGTTTGCTTTTCTGTCTCTGTCTCTCAGCCAAGTGCCTCTTATACACACAGAGACACACGTGTTTACCTTCACAAAACCAGCAGTGTGGGGGCCTACAACCACGCACCACATTATCAGTGACTCGTATACTGTATAACCTGTATGTTAATTCCGTGTCCCCTTTTTGTATTGAAAGCTTTTGTTAAACAATTCACTTCCCAATGTCGCCATACCTAATAATGTAAGTAATTTTTTGTCCAGGGTGTATTTTCACACACACACACACACACACACACACACACACACACACACAGAGGTAAACATAAAATTGTTAGAAATAGTGACACTCCCATCATGTCAGTCTCCTCATGTCACCACTGTCATGTCATCTAACTCAGGGACGACCTATAGTACATACTCTTTACCTCACTCCTCACGTCACTCTAAACTTTAGAGTGACACAAACTTTCCTCCAGTACTCTGCCGTCTTGTGTCCTCCTCTTCCACCTCCTCCTCTTCCTCCTTGTTCTTCTTCTTCTTCTTCTTCTTCTTCCTTTTCCTCTTCCTCCTCTTATAGGGCGTATCTCTCCCCTTTCCTTATCCTTCCTCATTCTTGTTCCACTTCCCTCTTTCTTCTCTACTGCGTCCTCTCCCATCCTCTCTCTCTCTTTCTCTCTCTCTCTGTCAATTTAGCATTTCCTCCCTCCCCATGTGGCTTTGCATGATGCACCAGTCTCAAATGGACGAACCAGCGGCCAGAATTTGTAATGGGCATTTGACTGTACGTATCATAAAGAACTAATACCACCATTTACGGATTGCATCTTAAGTGTCCAACTTTTAACGCGGCAACAAATGTGGTGTGAGTCAGGGAAGGGAGCAAGGGAGAGGCAAGTGAGCGGTGAGGGAGGAGGTTGAGAGGTGAGGGGGGGTGGGGGATTGAGGGAGGGGAGAGGAGAGTAATTGGGGAGAGGCAGATGACGGGAAGGTGGGTTTAGGGGGAAGGTTATGGGTGACGGAGAAGGGTGAGGTGGGACGTAAGTGAGGGAGGAGGGTGAGAGGGAAGTGAGTGAGGGAGGACGGTGAGGAGGAGGAGGGTGAGAGGGGAAGAAGGGATATGGCAGGAGGATGGGTGTAAACTGTAGAAAGAAGGGTGGAAGTGGGGTGAGGGGCGATGGTGGGGGAGGAGGGAGGAAAGGAAGATGACTGGAAGGTGTCTGTAGGGGAGAGAGAGAGTTGGGTGTGGGAGGAAAGGGGGCGTGGATAGCGATGAGAAAGGGAGGGGGTGGACAGGGGGGGTAAGTGGGTGTAGATGACGGAGAGAGGGGAAGGAAGCAGGAGGAGGTGTATGAGGGGAAAATGGGTGTATATGTGTGTGTGTGTGGGGGGGGGGGCGGAGGGTGGAGTACATTGCCATAGAATTCAAGCTTTTAGGGAATCAGCGAAACAGGGGTAAATATTTTTCATTTTCCCTTTGTTGAGAAGTGCATGAAGTGTTGTTTTGCGTGTGGCAGTGGAGTTGTGTGTGGGGGAGGGGGTGCTTGGGGAGGGCTGTGTGATGTAGGTGAGCCTCTCTCTCTCTCTCTCTCTCTCTCTCTCTCTCTCTCTCTCTCTCTCTCTCCCCTTAGCTGTTGCTGATGTGTATGCCTCCTAGTTGTATCTCTCTTGAGTGCTTGAGTGCACCTTCTGACTGCATTTGATGTGTGTGTATCTCACGAGTGCACACATGTTGAGTGTATCATCTGTATGTATCTCTTAAGTGTGTTGTGTCTGTGAGTATACATGTAGGTATGTGTTTGTGAGTATACTTGTAATAACTTTATGAGTATACCTGGTGGGGGTAACACGTGTGATATATGTACTAGTGCTGTGTGATTCACGTATTTTATGTGATAAATAATAACGTGTTTCGTCAACTATCACTTATAATAACTTATTTTTCCCAGTATTTCTGTTTAGTGGTTGATATATATATATATATATATATATATATATATATATATAGAGAGAGAGAGAGAGAGAGAGAGAGAGAGAGAGAGAGAGAGAGAGAGAGAGAGAGAGAGAGAGAGAGAGAGAGAGAGAGAGAGAACACTATAGCATCGCCAAATTGAAAACTCTTGAAGACTTGAATGAATCTACGATGGCTCCTCCGCCAAAAATCATCATGAAACCGGTCACGGGACGTTCTAGAGACCTCGTGTTTTCTTTTCTAGTGAAATCTCAAGTCCAATTTTCCTCAAGGGAAGACTCAAACTCCCTGGACGAACCTATCAAAACACGGATCAGCTGATTCTGACGGACGGATCACCCGAGTCTGACCCCGCAACGTGACGCAGCGACCAGGGATGAAACACAAACACGTGGCTCCTCACACCTGGCCTGAGGCACATGTGTGTGTGGGTGTGGGTGTGTGTGGGTGTGTGTGTGTGGATATTAAATAGACATACTTATGTGTAAGTTTACTTAGACCAAATTATACACCTGTAAGTTTGTATAGACTAACTTAAACACATTTAATGTATATGCGAGTGTGTCTGTGTGCTTACATGCATATATACATACACATTTAAATTTATGTAGCAACAATTAAATTTGAGTTTATTTCTATTACTTATAGTCATAGAATATAATGGTTATGTTAGCTCGTTACCTAACAAAGTAGGAGCGAGAGAGAGAGAGAGAGAGACAGAGAGAGAGAGAGAGAGAGAGAGAGAGAGAGAGAGAGAGAGAGAGGAAAGAAAGATGGAGAGAGACAAAATGAGGTGGCTTGAACGAACATCTCTCTTGAATATCATTACTGAAACTTTCATTAGATGGGGCTGGCGGTTCCATCACACGCGCTCCCTCCCTCCCTCCCTGCCTCCCTTCCACCAACGTCTAACACACTCCCACATTGTCTCCCTCTCCCACTCATTCTCCCATGCGTCCCCTCCCATATTGTCCCCTTCTGTTTATTTACCCCCACAGTGTGATTCTCTCTCTCCCATTTACCTTCCTCTTTTTTGGCGTTCCTCCTTGTCTCCTGCCTCTCCCACCTCTCTTCCTCTCTGTGACCTCTCCCATATTGTCTCCTTCTCCCACTGTATCTCCCTCGCCCTCCCAAACGCTGCTTGTGACCCTACCATGTAACTAACCAGACCTCTCTCTCTCTCTCTCTCTCTCTCTCTCTCTCTCTCTCTCTCTCTCTCTCTCTCTCTCTGTTACTCCATTAGTTTCATCATTCGCAGTTTTTTCTTCACCCCTCTCATTCCTATCCTCTCCCACTCTTTGTTTCATTATCCTCTATTCTCTCCATCATTCATCCCTTCCTTCTTCTCCTCTTCTATATATTTCCTATGGTGGTCTTCTTTCTTTACCCCCCCTTCATTTCTTTATTCTTTTCTCAACTTCTCTATTTCTTTCATCCTATTTTTGTTTCATTTCTTTTACAGTTGTCATTATCTTTCTTCCATTATCTCACCTACTTCTCTTTTCCATCTTCCTCCCCTTTCTCTCTCATCCTCTCCCCTTTTATCTCACTGTCTTCTCTTCCTGTTCCCCATCTCTTCTTCCCTACACTTCTCCTTCTCTCCATTTTACTCCCCACACCTCCCTCTCTCTCTCCCCACCCCACTCAGTTTCTTGCCTCCCCTGCTAACCCCACCCCACACCTCCCTCTCTCTCCTCCTCCCACCTCCAGTTTCTTGCACCTGCTCTCCCCTGCTAACCCCCACACCTCCTCTCTCTCTCCCACCCACTCAGTTCTTGCCCTCCCCTGCTAACACACCTTCCTCCTCTCTCTCCCACCCCACTCCGTTCTTCCTGCCCTCCTGTAGCTTCCCACCTCTCCCCCACTCCAGTTCTTACCTGCCCTCCCATCCCTAACACCCACCCCCCCTCTCTCCCCCCACTCCAGTTTCTTGCCTGCCCTCCTGCTAACACCCCACACCCCCTCTCTCCCCACCCTCAGTTTCTTGCCTGCCCTCCCATCCCTAACACCCCACACCCCCTCTCCCCCCCACTCCAGTTCTTGCCTGCCTCCCCTGTAAACACCCCATGCCTCCCTCTCTCCCCCCCCCACTCCAGTTTCTTGCCACCTCCCCTGCTAACACTCCCCCCACACCCTCTTTCTCTCCCCCCCACTCCCAGTTTCTTACCTACCCCTCCTGCTAACACCCCACACACCTCCCTCTCTCTCTCCCCCCCACTCCAGTTTCACCCACCCTCCTACTAACACCCCCACCTCCCTCTCTCTCTCCCCCCACTCCAGTTTGCCTGCCCTCCCTGCCCAGCTTCCTCCACCCCCTCTCTCCCCCCCCACTCCAGTTTCTTGCCTGCCCCTCCCCTGCTAGCTTACCCCACACCCTCCCTCTCTCCCCCCACTCCAGTTTCTTGCCTGCCCTCCCCTGCCCCAACACCCCCCCCTCTCTCCCCCCTTCAGTTTCTTGCCTGCTCCTGCTAGCACCCCACCCCCTCTCCCCCCCCCACTCCAGTTTCTTCCTGCCTCCCCTCCCTAACCCCACTTTTCTCTCCCCCCCACTCCAGTTTCTTGCCTGCCCTCCCCTGCTAGCTTACCCCTCCCCTCGTTCCCCAGTGAATAATACTTTAACTATTACATTGCAATATTACGAGCGTGAGCATTTTTGCCCATCTCGGCTTTTCTGGTGGAGCCACAAGCGTGGGACTGAGGAGAGGACACCCCCCACTCCAGTTTCTTGCCTGCCCTCCCCTGCTAGCTTACCCCTCCCCTCGTTCCCCAGTGAATAATACTTTAACTATTACATTGCAATATTACGAGCGTGAGCATTTTTGCCCATCTCGGCTTTTCTGGTGGAGCCACAAGCGTGGGACTGAGGAGAGGACACGGTAATGCATAATCCAGAGTTATGGTGGGGTCCGACCTGTTTGTCCGTCGCTAAAAGCTTAACACTGGGGGAGGAGGAGAGAGGGAGGGAAGGGTGGGAGTGAGGTGTGCTTGAGGGAGGGAGGGGTTGTGTCTGAGGGAGGAAGTGGAGAGAGGGAAGGGAGTCAGGTGTGTTTGAGGGAGGGAGGGAGAGAGTGGCAGGGGGTATGTCATGGGAAGGGAGGAAAGTGAGGTGTTTAAGGGAGGGATGGAGTGGAGAAGTAGGGAAGGGTGGAAGAGGAATAGGAAAAGGAATGGCTGTGTGGAAGGAGAGTGTTAGAAGGAAGGTGTGTGAGAGAGGAGGGTGGTGGAGGAGGTTAGGGAGAGAGATAGGAGGGGCGAAGTACAAGTGGTTAAGGGAGGTTAGGGAAGGGGCGAAGGAATTAGGGAGGGAAGGAAGGGAGAGAGTTGCATGGGGTAAGAGGACGTGGGGGATTGAAGGAGGGTTGACTGGTCAAATGGACCTCAATACTAACAGGCCCCACTCCTGCTGCTGGAACCTAACCTAACCTAAGCTAACCTAACCTAACCTAACCTAACCTTACCTTACCTACCCACCCAACCTAACCTAACCTGCCCATAAGGATTAGGGCTCAATTCTAATAATAAAGTGAGATTGGGGGTCATTTGGAATAGAGTCGAACTCACCTGCATTCGTGGAAGGAACGAGAGAGGGAGGGAGGAAGGGAGGGAGAGAGGGAGGGGGGGATTTGAGTGAGAGAGACTGTGGAAGGGGAGGTGTGGTAGAAACGGAGGGTCATGGAAGAGAGGGGAGGGTAGGGGAGGAGAGAGGGAGAGAGAATGAGAGGAGGGAAGGTGTAGAGAGGGGAAGAGGGAGGAGCATAGAGAGAGAGAGAGAGAGAGAGAGAGAGAGAGAGAGAGAGAGAGAGAGAGAGAGAGAGAGAGAGAGAGAGAGAGATGATGGATGTGTGAGAGATGTAGAACGAAAAGGTGGTAAGTGATGGGGAGGAGTAGGTACTGAATAGTAGGTGTGATGGATTAACAGGAGATGTGGATGAGAATGACGGTGGGTGAGAGGGGTGGTGGGTAAGAAGAGTGGTGAGTGAGAGGGGTGAGAGGTATAGGGAGAAGAGTGGTGAGTGAGAGGGGCAGGGAGAATGGTGGAGGGTGGCACTGCAAAAGCCTGGTGGGGTCGGGGTGAATGGCTTAAACCAACTTGTTTAGTGTGTATATTTCCCCCTGTGTATGTGTGTTGGGTACAAGTGTGGATGTGTACGTATTTGTGTGTCTGTGTATACGTGTAAGTGTTTAACGGTGGTTATGTGTATGTAATTTGATGTATTTATTTGTTTGCTACTGTGTGTACGTATTTGTCTGTATGAAGGTGCATGTCTGTTATTATATGTATGTATGTATGTATGTATGTATGTATGTATGTATGTATGTATGTGTGTGCGTGCATGTGTGTGTATTTAAATATATCTGTATATGTATAAGGTACTGTTTGTAAGAACGTTTGTGTGTACATAAGTGTGTCGTATACATGTGTGTTTGCTGATGTGTGTACGTATGCACGGGTTTCTGATTGAGTATGTATGTATGTGCATATGTATATATATTCCCCCTAGTATATCCGTTGTATACAAGTGTGTGTGTGTGTGTGTGTGTGTGTGTGTGTGTGTGTGTGTGTGTGTGTGTGTTATTGATGTGTGTGTGTGTGTGTGTGTGTGTGTGTGTGTGTGTGTGTGTGTGTGTGTATCACAGTTTATTGATGTGTGTGTGTGTGTGTGTTTTATCACAGTTTATTGATGTGTGTGTTGACTCGTGATCATATTTATTGTGTATATATACGTGGGTGCTGTAGGTAGATCATACTTTGAGGTCATGTGACGGGTCGTGACGGTCGTGGTCATGTGTCGGTTCATGTGACGGTCGTCTGCGTGACGGTCGTGGTTCATGTGACGGTCGTGGTTCATGTGACGGTCGTGGTTCATGTGACGGTCGTGATGTGACGGTCGTGTAACACCTGCAGATGACGTCACCTTAATTACACCTGTCTGTATGTCACTGAGTGTCTTCGTGAAATATTCCTCCCAGTGATCTTGGGGAAACAATTCGTGCCTTCCCTGACCTGACTTATAGATGTTTACTGAGTGTGGGGATTTTTTTTTTTTTTTAAGTGCAGCGTAATTCAATCAGTGAATATTTCGAGGTCAACCTTGTAAATGATATTGGAGTTTGTTAATGACTTAATTACGTAATCGTGTGTGTTAAGGCAGATTTATTGAGATGCTTTACGACTGATGGATGGTTTCACTGTGTTTATTTCACGCGATGATTAAGTACAGTAACGCTCACCTAACCTAACCTAACCTAACCCACCCAACCTAATGGTGTTCTTAACCCGTCGTTGGGAACTGCAACTTTGGCTCCCGGCTCATGTCCGCGCCTGTAACCCGGCCACGACTTGGTATTAACAAACAGACACTTGTAAGTCTGGCTGAGCGACGGATCATTCATGTTCCAGATAAGAAATAACATCAACAAATGTGGTTAAGTTAAATCTGTTTATCAAATGTTCTTTCTCTGTTAGACGAGGCAGCACGGGTCTCTGGTACAGGATTCCTAAAAGGTCGCACGTTAAATTTGTCTCCTAACTGGTCCAGTGAGAACGCATCTAATTGGCTCATTAAGCTACGACACAAAGATAGATTCTCAAAGGCTTGCATGTTAAAATTGTCTCCTAATTGGCGATGTGTTAACGGTTCTTACCTGACTCACCTTACCCACCGTATAAAGATGGCGTCGAAATTGAATTGAGACTGCCTTAGCTAGCTAGATGCGTTGTCGTGACGCTGAGATAGGAGGAGAAAACATTTAAGGTAAGAGCCTTGGAGACTCCGAGGCCCTCAAGTGGTTCTTTACGAGTTTATTTTCTAAAGCAATATTTATTTGATGAACTCGACCTCATCAGTTGTGTGAAAAGAGGTAATTAAAACGTCAAGAAGACCGGAGAGGAATTTTACTAATATTTTATTTATGTGTTGCTTATTCAGGCTCCTGACACGGGGGGAAGGGCCAACTCCCTCAGGCCAAACCTTCAGTATTTGTCTCTTCTTTGTCTCACTTTATTGAATTCATGTCTCATCACTTGACTGTTTTCTTAAGAATCACGAGATTTTAACTTATTTATTGTTTTTATATGCATGAATTATGATTTATTCGTTTATTATTTTTATACATATACTCGTGTGTGTGTGTGTGTGTGTGTGTGTGTGTGTGTGTGTGTGTGTCGACAGTTTTATAAGCGTTCCTCTATATTTTTATATTTTATTATTCAATGTGTTTGGTCATCATTTATGTGGTGGTGGTAATTGTGGTGTAGGTGTTGGTGGTGGCGTAGGTGGTGGTGGTGGCGTAGGTGGTAGTGGTGTAGGTGGTGACGGTAGTGTTGGTGTAAATAGTGGTGGTGTAAGTGGTGGTGATAGTTATGATGGTGTTGGTAGTGTAGGTATTGGTGGTGTGTGGATTGAGTATAATTATAGTGCTGAGAATTAGCTAATCAATTTCAGGCTCTCATTTCCTAACAATGAAACTAAAAAGTGAAAATCCAATCACTTGCGCCATTCAAGGACTCTTCAATTTTTCTCGGCCGGGAAGGTAACAAGAAAAAATGTGGAGTGAATCAAACCGGGAGTTATTTTCATTTCTTCTTGGTATTACCGAGAGTGAAGGTATGTTGACGTCGTGATGCACAGCCACTGGGAAGAGATGTGGCTGAACCTCACTGCTTACCTCCCTCCCTGTACCTAACCTAACCTAACCTAACCTAACCTAACCTAACCTAACCTAACCTACACAGGCATAAGTATTTTCCTTTACCCCTTTTTATCACCGGTGGAGTGGTCGATAAAACATATAGGGTTGCGTCTGTTTGTCAGTCCGTCTGTTAGTTGATCCCGTAACGCTCAGGGTACATATACAGTGTGTGTAATCAACTCCTTTTACATTATTCAGAGGATTGATTTGAAACTTGCCACAGTTGTTGCATACACAATGGACGTGTGTATGTAGCATTATGGAGGTGCCAGTCTTTATTTAACCCTCTGAGTCCTGAAGGGTTAAATCATCGTCCTCAAAGGGTTAAATCATCGTTCTCAAAGGGTTAAATCATCGTCCTCAAAGGGTTAAATCATCGTCCTCAAAGGGTTAAATCATCGTCATCAAAGGGTTAAATCATCGTCCTCAAAGAGTTAAATCATCATCAAAGGGTTAAATCATCGTCATCAAAGGGTTAAATCATCGTCATCAAAGGGTTAATACAGGTTAGCGTTAGGTGAGATTAGCGTTAGATTAGGTTAGCGTTAGATTAGGTTAGGTTAACATTAGGGTGATTAATATTAAGGTGAAATAAACTTGGTTGTTAATCTTCAGGTGATCTATATATTTATTCGAGTGCTTTATAACACATTAATTGCGTTGTTTGCTTAAAGAACATTTGCTTATGGTGGCACGGAAATGGCCAGTCTTAACATAAACAGTCAGTTATTTGATACCAGCTCACAAATTACCATTTACTAGATGTTAACTCATAAACAACCAGTCACTTGATGCTCACAAACATAACGACTACAATATACTTACTCATAAACATCAACTTTTGCTAGATACTCACAACAACTCGTCATCAGATTATTTAAACCGTCTTCCAAGAACCAATTATCCAGCTTTTGGTAAATACTCAGGTGATAATTACTCTGTCGCAAAACTCAGGCGGTATATATACAGTGATGGACAGTTCGTTTACAGTAATCACAAGGTTAATGCACGTACATGAACACAGGTTAAAAGGAAAGAAAACTAATTAATAAGATTTAACCTTTAACTATTACATACTAAAGATCAATGAAGAACTTGATAGCACTGTGTGTGTTGAATGTTTCCTTTATAAAACATTACTGTGGTGTCTTTTTTCATCTTTTGCGTCAAGGCCAATTTATTCATGATCATAATAACAATGTAAATGTTGGTCCCAGTGGCCAGACGGTATACGAGTATTAAGCCTCAGTGCTTAAGGATGCAATGTGATCGGTATTGTATTCGACCGCTTTAACTGCCCCAATTCACAGAAGGGTAGACTCGGGGTGCCTCGTACTCTTACCACCAACCCAGAGTACAGAAGTTGTGTGTTATAATTATTCAAAATATATGTGGCTGTTAGTAGACGATTAAGGTTAAAATTTTATTCTCCGTGAATTGAAAGGAAACTACCGGTAAATTACAGATATTACAGGAAGCAACGTGTTTAAGTAATCAGCTTGCATTAAAATGATACAAAGTACAGACAAAGCTAAGTTGGGGCATCCTGAGAAATAACATTACTTAACAGCAGACCAGCTCTTTATGATAGTAATTCCTTGACGGTATCTAATTCCCAACTCATGACTTTGTTCTTTCAACTGATTACGTGATTAAGTTCAGCA
This sequence comes from Homarus americanus, assembly GCF_018991925.1. NCBI lineage: Eukaryota > Metazoa > Arthropoda > Malacostraca > Decapoda > Nephropidae > Homarus > Homarus americanus. Next base: position 779,426 of record NW_024714121.1, on the reverse strand, counting down.
TTTACCCTGAGGTTATAAGTCCTTAGGGTCATGTTAATATATATTGAGGAGATAGAACTTTCTTTTACACTGAGCTGATGTTCCTCTCAGACTGATTCACTCTGTTATCGTGACTCAGTGACGGTGTAGACATAACACGTTATTAAGAGTACCAGCATGAACTACTGTAACATCCACCTGGAACATTTCACAGTCACAGAGCCACACACTGACTGTTTAACTCCAGTCCCAGTGTCCAGATGACCAAACTCACTCATAATGGTGTTAGTCTCATTTCTTAAGTCTTTATAGCATTAGAAAAACTTACAAGTGGTCCTTAATGGGGCATAATGGCGCCAGTGATTCTTAGAATATTTTACAGGACTTTCTTTATCATTATATTCTAGTTTCTCCTGTACGTGTTGAAAGGGGAGTTTGAGGGTTGGGTGATGTTCTAAATTACTCAACACACTTGCTTCAATAAATTTGTACATGTTCTCACCAACATATATATCACATACTTCGAACTTTTTTCACGTAGAAATTAAGCTACGGTCGTCTTGCACCAACTCGTGATTTATTTTAACAACAATACTGGTCTTTATTCCTTCTGATAAACGAGGAACGGCAATAGTGAAGAAGTAGACAACATCTTATTTAACACAACATTTTAAGAGGTGACCTGACAATACATCTTTCCATTATACACCAAACTGTGCTGAATTAATATGATTACAAACAGGTACAGCATCTGGGCAGTTACGGGGCAAAGATACCCAAGAAAGAGCGTAAGAACCAAGCTGTCTTGTGAGCCAGAAGAGTTTTTACAAGGAGAGTTTAAGGCTGATTCTAAATTCCCTCTCAGTTCCCTCCATAACTGTGATTAACTCTGTTGTTCTTCTTACACTGCCAGGGTTTATAGCACATCTACAGGCCAAAAATGTTCACAAAATATCAAAGTCAGGTTTATTTACGTCAGCCTTAAGGGATAAATTTATTTTATTCACTTTGGATGTCTTCATTATCCACGCATCCTTGACACCATTCATTTCAATACAGCGTTTGGTTAGTTTCTGCGACACTTGAGCGATGGAAAATGAGTGGACGGACACACATTTATACCGTGTGTGTGTGTGTGTGTGTGTGTGTGTGTGTGTGTGTGTGTGTGTGTGTGTGTGTGTGTGTGTGTGTGTGTGTGTGTGTGTGTGTGTGTGTGTGTGTGTGTGTGTGTGTGTGAATTTCAAGGTATATAGTATAAATAATCTGATTTACGATTTCCTATTAAATTTTATTTTTAAAATACCTCTTCAAGTCACCAGAAACTGCCACACATAGTTCAGTATTGCATAAAAGACAATTCAGGTGAAAAGAATATCCAAGTTAAATCAACTCAGTTTACCTAAAGCTAATTAACCAAGTTTAATTAGAGTATGGGTGCACATTGAACTAGTCGTGTAAGTGGCAAATTAAAAAAAATAGTGAGGAGTGGAGTCAAGTTTATAGAGCATTAAGTGAAGGTGACTAAAGGTTAAAGGGCAGTAAATAATGACGGGGGCGTTACTGTAAGAAAATCTCCCTCAGTCAGTCAAAAATAACACATTATTAGTTCAGTCTTGTTGATTCGCTGTGTTGACTGCTGCTGCTGTTGTTGTTGATCAGCTGTGATGATGATGATGATGATGATGATGATGATGATATTGTGTGTGTGTGTTGATCATACAAGATTGTTGGTATTGTTTTTGTTATTATTATTGTACACGTGTTAGTAATTCTGTTATTATTATTATTATTATTATTATTATTATTATTATTATTATTATTATTATTGTACACGTGTTTTTGTATTGATCATGAAGTATTGTTATTGTTATTATTGTTCAGGTGTATTAATTATCGTGTTTTATGTTTTCATTATACCGGATTGTCGTAGTTTGTTGTTATACGAGT
>NW_024714121.1:525000-772500 GCF_018991925.1 Homarus americanus | reverse complement strand
AATGGCTGGTGAGTCCCTCTCATATAATGTCAATTTGTAGTGAATCAGCACGTCATACACGGGCCTGCAGGTGTTGCCGGCAGATGACAGCTGCCTCACCTCGGAGAGTAATACTCTCATCTGCAGTTCACAACTCTGCAGGTACACTCACCTGCAGCTTCTCTCCACCGGATGCTGCGGTCGTTGCTCTTGACTCACCGATGATACACCGGCATCTCTGTTTAATGAACTGCAATTGGAAGATATTTTGTATTGGATCTTCTGTTTACCCTGACACTAATAAATTGTATAATGATGACACGAAGAACTAAGAGCCATTACTGAAACAGGCGCCTTGAGTCCTCTGTTGATATGTTTCTGGTCATCAATGTACAGCATCAAGAAACACAGTACCTGAGATGTTCGTCTAGTGTGTTGAGTATCTTGTTGTCAAGGAACGACTCAAACTGGTCATGCAAGGTGCCCTGAGCCTCACCTGTCCCCGTCCTCCTTCACCCTGTATCGCTGGGAGCCTCACGTGTCTCACCATCTTCATCTTTGACCTCCCGAAACTTGATCCCTAAAAGACCCACCTAACACTGTTAGCAACAGCATCACTAAGTTGGTAGTTTTCGTACTAAAGGTGTCAGGAGGAACCTGTTGGCTCTTAATATTAATCTTTGGACTTGCCGATGGATAAACACATTAAGCAGAAATTCACCAATATGTTTCCGGATGGTTTATTTAAAGTAATTCTCACTAATATTCTTCATTTACTTACTCACGACTAAGATCAAGTATATATTGAAAAGTTATTCGACAACTGTTCACATGTATATATTTCGAAAGCGTAATCACATGCAGTCGCTGCAGTTCTACGAGGGTGATAAATTTGATTAAACCAGTTCAGGTGATAATTCTGTGGCGATAACTGCCTTTTAGAGTCGTCAGGGCCGTTACAGGTGTGAGACAGGACACACCGTCACATATAGCAACTGTATGCATGTTGCCTTACCCAGTGGTGCGTGGGACCTGGGCGGGGGATACACGGTGCTGGGACACGTGAGGCTGCCAGTGATACAGGAGAAGGGGGAGGATGATGGGACACGTGGATTTCCCATCGCTACAGAGAACGTTACAGATTAGTTAAGATGTGCAATGTTTAACTATCTACATTAACTTGTTTATGTGTATAGCTCTGACCAAGAAAGTGAAATAAAATCTCTCGTGTAAACAGTTATATTAAGAAAAAATCAGTCTTTTCCACTAATGTTGCAGATTTTTGTGAACTGAAGCTACGACACTGAGTCAGCCTTTCAGCCTCTCAGGTCAAGGCACTCACTGACCAGCAGAACCTACGGCACCTTCTACCAAGACGTAAACAATCCCGGGGTAGATTTGACACGTAGGAAGATGACTTTCAATAGTCCTCCCATACACAGTCATTGTCTCAGTACCGTGTGTACCGTGTTGAGTCTGTACTGTAACACACACACACACACACACACACACCTACCTCTAAGCTATAGTAACGACTACAAACCACGGAATTCGACTCTACACAGACGAGGATGTATATCTGAACAGTTTCAATTACTAAGGAATTAGGGCGTTTAATTATACAAATCCTGGAGCAGTTATGTTAGAACGATGACACGCTGTCACTCTCCTGATCAAGTAATTATTTCAAGATATGTGTGATAAACTATGGCGGATGTCTCCTTTTGCTCCAATAATTGCATTTTTATCTGACTTAATCGGAAATATTGGCGGCTCTGTCTTTTTTACCAGCCTCGCTTTTTTGTTAGTGTCAGGGAAAGGCGGGTTAATGGGTCGTAATTGCGTCATAATTGAATGCATTTTTATCTTAATGTCAGATTAGACACATCCGATTTCATTTTTGCTAATTACGTCTGTGTTAAAAAGGCAGTCTGCTGATTATCACCTACGAGATGATCACTAGGTGAGACGGGCACAGCCTGAACCACGGCTAATGAACAAAAGTTTCCTGTACGTATACCTGAAGGACCATGACGTGTGTGTGTGTGTGTGTGTGTGTGTGTGTGTGTGTGTGGTAATAAGAAAAATACTGCTGTCAGATATGATAATTAGAATTTGTATTATCTTGAAGAAGGTGTCGAGCGTCTTGATCAGTAAACAATGTTAGTGTAGGAGAGGGGGGGGGGGTCGTAAGGTCTCGAGACTCTCATATCGTTGTGTTGTATGAGGACGAAAACATATTACGAGTGTGACGTAGGTGACAGCCAATCAGTGACGAGCGTCAGGCATGCAAGCTTCTGATTGGTCATGGTCTGCTTTGTTTTGCGTGAATACATATTTTTAACAACAAGTTTGTCGTATTTTTTTATCTTTCGTAGCAAAATTTTAAACTAATTAGTTATGAACTGCAGAGTAATTTTGAAAGATGATATTGACTTAGTTCTTGAACTAACACTGTAGAGAACGTGTGAATAAAAGAAACAGTTAATGAAGAGATAATATTAAATATGAGAGTGTCCCAGGTGGGTGAGTGTCTCCAGGCAGCAGGGTGTCTGGGGGCCTCCCGCCCTTCATCCAACATAAACAAACGTATTTTCACTTGCAGAAAATAATGAACGTGTGTGTTTACAGCGCCGAGTTAGCCATGGAAAAATAATGTGAAGGAAGGATTAGAAATACAGAATCATAGCCCTAATAATATTTTGTTGAAACTCAGTGACAAAAATAACACTGAGTCAGAACGAAATAAAGAATAAAATAAACTCATTACTCAGGCCCTGTACAGAATTTGTATGAATGAAGCACATGAAGTTGCTGAATAAGTGTCTGAAGGCGCAGGTTATTATGTTGGCTGGATTTTACTTGAAATGGCCCTGATGAACTCCATTCAGGAAGAACGACCCTGAATAACCCGTGATTAAGTTGGTCCACACACGACGCCGGTCATCTAATCTGGCTGGTGACTCTCTCCTCGCCCCCAAGGTCACCGGGACACCCGGGGACACGGACATTTGCTCCCCCCCCCCCTCCCTCCTCTTCTCGGACATTTTCCCTCTCCTCCCTCCCACTGATACTCCCCCCTCCCCTTTCACGAATATATCCCTCCTTTCCCTTGATAGGATAGGTTAGGTTAGGTTAGGTTAGGTTGGGTGAAATTAAGTTTTTCAAGTAAATTACGTTACGTTAAGACAACTTAGATTAGATTGGTTAAATGTGTCCATCCCTGCAGATTGGCAGGGGTGTGGGGAGGGGGTTACCACAAACACCCTATCCAGCAAAAATTCACGATGGGGATGGAAGGGTTTTGGGCAGCTGGTGACGTCACTGAGTTTCCTGACCACTCACCAAGACACGGACACCAGGCTAGCAAACGTCACCCCCTGAACCATCCCTCCCTACAAGGTCGTGAAGTCAGCTAAGATTATTACTGATATTTGCCGCCGAAGTCACCAGGTCGGCTGTGGTCATTCTTTAACCTCCTCAGCGTATTGACTAGATCAACCGAGGTTGCTTGGAACCTTTCCGTCAAGGGTCACAAATCCAACTGGGGTCAGCCCTGTGCTTCCTCCTTGGGTCACCAGCAGGCAGAGGTCATTCGTAAGTCAATTCTCCAAGGTCACCATCCCTCAGAGGTCATACTTAAGCTTCCATGTCAAGGTCACCATCCTGCAGAGGTCATAGTTAAGCTTCCATGCCAAGGTCACCAAGTCCGCAGGAGTAAGTTTTTGTACCGTCTTTCAAAACGTGATGCTATGTGTATTATTCTCAGTGACTTTCATTTTATATTTTGTTTCTGGTGTTTTTGACATTTTTCATGCTACAAGAAGTTTTTGTATCATGTTAACAGTTCTTACCTCTGACACACCTCCTCAGGTTTCCTCATTGAATCTTACCTAATTTGTTATATATTTCTTCACTTAAATATTTAGGCCTTTACTCTTTAATGTTGGTGATTACGTTATTCCCTCCTTCACTTATGGATACTATGAATTTGCCATGCTTACTATTTCTTAACAGAATATTACATTCTATACGTTCAGTTTTTTGCCCATAACACACACGTTCAAACATAATTGTTCCACGATTAGTCACGCCAACCGTTCCTTCTCTATAGGCAGGCACCCTGGAGTGCCTTGTGGCTGCTGACACTGACCATTTACAAGCAGAAAGGAGGCCTATGAGGTTTGGAAAAGAACTTGTGATTAGATATTGAAATAAATGTGATTTACGGTTGAGTTTTCTCTGAATAACTTAGTTGAGTTATAAACTGGGTGTGTGTAGGGTGAGCGGCTGGGTGTGTGTGTGTGTAGAGCGAGGGGCTGGGGGTGTGTGTGTGTGTGGGGGTGAGGGGCTGGGTGTGTGTGTGTAAGGTGAGAGGCTGGGTGTGTGTGTGTGGGTGGGCTGGGTGTGTGTGTGTGTGTGGGCTGTGTGTTTGTGTGGTGAGGGCTGGGTGTGTGTGTGTGGGGTGAGCGGCTGGGTGTGTGTGTGTGTGAGCGGCTGGGTGTGTGTGTGTGTGTGTGTGTGTGTGTAAGGTGAGGGGCTGGGTGTGTGTGTGTGGGCAAGGTGAGGGGCTGGGTGTGTGTGTGTGTAGAGCGAGGGGCTGGGTGTGTGTGTGTGTAGAGCAGGGGCTGGGTGTGTGTGTGTGTAGGGGCTGGGTGTGTGTGTGGGCTGGGTGTGTGTGTGTGTAGAGCAAGGGGCTGGGTGTGTGTGTGTAGAGCAAGGGGCTGGGTGTGTGTGTGTGTAAGGTGAGGGGCTGGGTGTGTGTGTGTAGGGGTGAGCGGCTGGTGTGTGTGTGTGTGTAGAGCAAGGGGCTGGGGGTGTGTGTGGGCAAGGTGAGTGGCTGGGTGTGTGTGTGTGTGGGTGAGCGGCTGGGTGTGTGTGTGTAGAGCAAGGGGCTGTGTGTGTGTGTAAGTAAGGTGAGGGGCTGGTGTGTGTGTGTGTAGGGTGAGCGGCTGGTGTGTGTGTGTGTAGAGCGGGGCTGGTGTGTAGGGTGAGGAGCTGGGTGTGTGTGTGTGTGAGGCTGGGTGTGTGTGTGTGTAAGGTGAGGGTGTGTGTGTGTGTGTGTGTGTGTGTGTGTAGGGGCTGTGTGTGTGTGTGGGGCTGGGTATGTGTAGGGGTGAGGGGCTGTGTGTGTGTGTGTGTGTGGGTGAGGGGCTGGGTGTGTGTGTGTGTGTGTAGGGTGAGGGCTGTGTGTGTGTGTGTAAGGTGAGGGCTGGGTGTGTGTGTGTGTGTGTAGGGTGAGGTCCTGGGTATGTGTGGGGTGAGGGGCTGGTGTGTGTGTGTGTGTAAGGTGGGCTGGGTGCCTGTGTGGGTGAGGGGCTGGGTGTGTGTGTGTGTGTGTAGGGTTAGGGGCTGGGGGTGTGTGTGTGCGTGTAGGGTGAGGTCCTGGGTGTATGTAGGGTGAGGGGCTGGGTGTGTGTGTGTGTGTGTGTGGTGAGGGGCTGGGTGTGTGTGTGTGTGTGTAGGGTTAGGGCTGGGTGGGTGTGTGTGTGTGTGTGGTGGGTACTGTGTGTGTAGGGTGAGGGCTGGGTGTGTGTGTGTGTGTAGGGTGAGGGCTGGGTGTGTGTGTGTGTGTAGGGTTAGGGGCTGGGTGGGTGGGTGTGTGTGTGTGTGTAGGGTGAGGTCCTGGGTGTATGTAGGGTGAGGGGCTGGGTGTGTGTGTGTGTGTAGGGTGAGGTCCTGGGTGTGTGTAGGGTGAGGGGCTGAAGGTCGTGAGGGTAGCGGCGGTCATTTCATAAGTGTTAATCGTGGTAATGGTTGGTACGAGTGTTGTATAAGAGAGGCTGTCCTTCCCCGGCATTAGCTGAGTATAGGGACGTAATAAACTATTGTATCCTGTGTCTTAATACAATAGGAATAAATTAACCTTCCCCTTTTTTAACTTCTCTCGATCTATATAGTAATAACCAACTAGATTGCCTCCACAACTGATGGACGAGTGACAATATTGCTCTCTTCTCCTTATAAAGACACGCCAGTGAGTGAGGCTATTAATTTTATATTCTTTTAATACTTGATGATACACTTCATTCACTAATAGCATAAAGTTAAGCAGGGATTTAATCATGATTCTTAACACATCACAATAATTAACCATGATTTATATATATACTGTACACCGCCACCTCCCCCCCCCCACCCCCTCCCCGTTACATATACAATTAATCGTAATACATAATTATACTCTCTCTCTCTCTCTCTCTCTCTCTCTCTCTCTCTCTCTCTCTCTCTGTTAATAATTATACACACTTACCAGTCAATATAGTCATTGATCTGTAACGACTCAGTATCTCTGGATTGTAAACATAAGGTTGACCTCGACTTGCTTGGTGACCCTCGAAGAACAGGTTCATGACTCCTTACCCGGGGCTATGGCTTTTACCTGGGTTTAGTTTGGGTTGACTGTGAGAATTGAGTGGGCATGTTGTGGCTTGGCTTAGCTTAGTGAGGGCGGAGTGGATATGTTGCAGCTTGGCTTAAATCACACTTTTTGATGGTCAGTAAGCAGGTTAGTGTCCTGTATCATGTCTGTATGCGTTGACGAAATGAATAATAAACAAAAAGGTGCCCATATGATCACTCACTCACTCACTCACTCACTCACTCACTCACTCTCTCACTCGCCCGGTAGTGCAGACAAAATTGGCCACTACCAGAGAAAAGGTGAATGGTGATGATGCAGCTTTGTACAAGGTGACTCGTTATTATCACTGTATGTGTATATATTTTCTCCCCACTCGATTCCCTTGTCATTCTCTCAAGACAACTTTACGGATTTGCCGAAGACTTGAATCACCATTGTAGTGGAATGATGTGTTGGACCTTAGTGTGATGGGGTGGTCGTGTACTGTGTGCCCTCGGTGACAGTTTGTGGAGAAACTTGTCTCCTTTCTTGATGGTCTTAAGTTTCTGCACGTTATCTCGGCAGTGATTTGACCGGATTTTTTTTTTTTAGATTTCACACACACACACACACACACACACACACACACACACACACACACACACACTCACACACACACACACACACACACACATCCTGGAGGAGGTCAGGCACACCTCAGATTCATTAAGGCGATACGCAAACATTTATAACACAACAAATACGACAGCACTAAGTAACGTTTGTGTGTGTGTGTACTGGCGGATTGTGGCTCCTCGTTTGTGGTTGACGCAGGTGGAGGTGAGCCTTCTTACCTGTTGTCTCCCTCCTCTCTCTCACCAGATAAACCACCACGGACGAGAAATCCTCATGTGCTCAGGTTTAACGTGGACCAATTGTTTTTCATCCCATTATAATGTGAATTATTATCAGACCAATAATAGAGAGGGTTCTGTTATGTTAGTTAGGTTAAGTGTAAATTAGGATAGGTTGGATTTGCTTATGTTATGTTATGTTATGTTATGTTATGTTTAGGATACCCCAGGTTTGGTTAGACTGTTACGTTAGGTTGGGCAAGGAAGTGGTGAGAGGAATACCAGCGAACCAATTAACACACTGTGCCCGGATTCGAGTGTTTTTTACATTATCGTTTCTGGGAGTGGCAGGTGAGGTGACTGTCCGAGTTGTTCACTTTTTGTGTGTAAGAAGAAGTGACTACCACACCTGTGTTAATTAAATGAACTGCGCTAAAAGCTTCTGATAAAGAAAGCAGGTATTGCGAGCTAGATTATTGACACGGCAATTCTCTAATGTAAATTGTTTATTAAATATTTCAACTGTAGTCCAAGTATATGTTTTACAGGGATTATATAACAAGATGATTTTATAATAAATATATAGGCCCGAACCTTTTCTGATAAAATACTCTTACCAATGATTAGACGTTATTATCTATATCTGAAGTGGGTAATAGTGGACATCATACTTCAGGGTTATGAAACACCTGTATTGATGATTATGTATTTGGAGGTAAATTTATTCCTTTAGGTAACAAAATCTAAGAGATTATTGTTTATGATTTGGACGATGATTATTAGTATGTAAATAGCTATGGTGTAGATAATTAAGGTCTAAAGGTCTTTTTTCTCCCCCCAGGTTAAGGTAAGTTCCCCGCCCTTCTGTCCATATTGGAGGCTTCGTCATGGCGCGAGTAACAGACATCCCTGAGAAGCATCATTAAGGTCAAGGTTAGGTTTTAATCATCTATTGTTAAAGGGTGACTTATATTGTGTGTGTGTGTGTGTGTGCTTGTGCGTGTGTGTGTGTGTGTGTGTGTGCGCCTATAAATTAGTCTTTGTAGGAGTAATAAATTATTCGGCTCAAACTCGCCTAATTTCTTGTGTTTTCTGAGACGCTTGAGGCCATCTAAGTGAATAATATACCGATTATTTCAAACGTCTATATCAAGATGTCAAAAATAGATTTATTGGTGTATCGTAAATTGTTACTCTACGAAGGAACTACTACGAGAAGGGAATTACCTGAAGATTAGGCCCCACAACTTATTTCACCCTAAGATTAACCTAACCTAACCTAACCTAACCTAACCTAACCTAACCTAACCTAACCTAACCATAACATAACCTAACCATACCCATAACCATACCAATAACATAACCACCCTCCCCCAGGTTGCTTTAGGATGGTGTGGTAATGAGGTGAAATAAGCAGAGGCTATACTCTTCAGGTGATCTGGAGAAAGTTCTTTAGTTGGGCTGAGTTTTGATACCTCAGAAAGGACGAAATTAACGACACCAAGCATCACTGTTTGGATTATTTAACTAATTTATCTACCTGTAAGACGGTTATTTTACCTTGAAGATCCCTCGGGTAAACAAGTCATCAGATCTAACTAACAATGGGATTAGGACAACTTGTGTTAATCCGTAGACCTTCAAGATGGTGGAGAGGAACGTTCTTCTCGTTCCTCTCTCTTGACGTTCTTTACAAGACGACTGACAGCAAGCGTTCCTCTTCTCTTGCTCTCGCTTGACGTTCTCTACACGACGAGTGACGACAAACGTTCCTCTTTTCTTCCTCTCACTTGACAAGCTCCTCGTCACTCGTCCTTATTCTGGCCCGACGTTCTCGCTGAAACGCTTTTATTCGTCTCGTTTAGCTCACCTGTTATCAGTCCGTCTAATTAGAGCGACCGTCCATTATATCAGGAGTTGAGATAGGAGGCACTAATGAGCATATTATATTATCTTCCCCTGCCCCAACACTGCTTATAATGATCGTTAAAACCGCCGAGAAGGCCGTTGTTAGCAAACAGATAACAGGCCTGTTTCTTCAATGGCTGACCTTGTTCCCGTTGACTGTTAATGGGGATTGATGTTGGAACGGTTTATCGGTGTAATGGGTGGTTAATAGTTGGACAGTCACTGTTAACGGTGTGGAGGTGACAGTAGAACCAGTCACTGTTAACGGTGCTGGGGGTGACAGTAGAACCAGTCACTGTTAACGGTGCTGGGGCTGACAGTAGAACCAGTCCCTATTAACGGTGCTGGGGGTAACAGTAGAACTAGTTACTGTTAACGGTGCTGGGGGTAACAGTAGAACCAGTCACTGTTAACGGTGTGGAGAATGACAGTGGAACCAGTCACTGTTAACGGTGCTGGGGCTGACAGTAGAGCCAGTCACTGTTAACGGTGCTGGTGCTGACAGTAGAACCAGTCCCTATTAACGGTGCTGGGGCTAACAGTAGAACCAGTCACTGTTAACGATGCTGGAGCTAACAGTAGAACCAGTCACTGTTAACGGTGCTGGGGCTAACAGTAGATCCAGTCACTGTTAACGGTGCTGGGAACGACACCAAATGTTTGGCCTTTAAAAAGTTACGAAATAATAATTAGTGTTATAGTTATTTTATTTATATAATCATATTTTCTTATTTTTTTATTTATTAATTTAACACAAATAATATTTATTTTATGAAGTAATTTTGTTTAATGTGTGATTATATGTATATTACTGATTTGTTTGTGAAGTCAGGTATGAAATTATACGCCAATGGATATTGATAGACCTGTGCATCTCTCTCTCTCTCTATTAACCCTCACTGAACAAGAGAGAGGAAGAGAGCGTGAGAGCGTGACCTGGCATGGTACTGGACTTTATCTCAGGTCACAGCTGATGGCGAGATAGTGGCGGTCTAGTAAAGATAGAGGCTGTTCAGTAACCAGGGTTATCTAATCTTATTGTAACTAATCACTCCCTTTCCTCCCTTCCTTCCTTCCTTCCTCATTCGCTTTTCCTCCTCCCACATTTCCTCCCCCATTATCTCTTTCCTTCCTCCATTCCCTCTTCCTCCTCCTCCTCCTCCTCCCTCCTCCTCCCTCCCCTATTCCTTCTTCTCTTCATCCCCCCCTCTTCCCCCTTCCCTCTTCCTCCTCCTCCTTATTCCTTCTTCTCTTCATCCCCCCCTCTTCCCCCTTCCCTCTTCCTCCTCCCTTATTCTCCCTCTTTCCTCTACCCCTGGTCCCTCCTCCCACTCAAGACGTCTCGTTGTGTGTCTGATGCTGTCTGTTTAACGATGATTCTTTGTGGTGGAGTCGTCTCAAGCTTAATGTGTTGTGATCCTAATGTCCAGGTAACGGCAGACAATAGCCTAACCTAACCTAACCTAGCCTAGCCTAACCTAACCTAACCTAACCTAACCTAACCATACAGCCTCTCTACCTGTTACTACTGTCGATGATGTAAGACTTGTTGTTGTTGTTGTTGCTGCTGCTTCTTCTACTTTCTCATTTTGCTGTTACTGCTACTTTCTCCCGTTGCTGTTAGTCTGTTACTACTACTACTACTTTCTTCTCTTGCTGTTACTCCTACTTTCTCCTGTTGCTGCTACTGCTATTTTTCTGTTGTTGCTGCTAGTACTAATTTCTCATATTGCTGTATCTACTACACTACAGTATATCTACCTCTCCTATTACTGCCACTGCTACTTCTACAACTGCTGCTATTAATTCTGCCGTTCTACTTCTACTGGCGCTCCTAGTAGAGAGAGAGAGAGAGAGAGTCTTAATACACCACCGTCGCCTCACTCACTACAGTTAAGTCCTTGCCACAACCCCAGTTGGGTTTTTATACCACGCCTACGGTGTATGCATCAATCAACTGGTCTGTTTTGTTTTTACCACTACTAAATCATAAGGTTTCTGATTGACGATCATCATAAGTGCGTAATATTAACTCACCCGTCATCTCTTTTTACGAAATTTCACGCAACTGGTCACAAATTAATGCGTGTGTGTGAACAGGTGATGCTTAGGTGTCTGTATGTCTGTCTGTCTGTCCGTTCTTTGTGAGTATTGATGGCTCAGTTGTATAATCTACTCCTTCATCTATGTCCACTGATTGACTTATACCTCTGTGTATGTGTTGGGGATTTTACACTTATTCTATTCAATTACTTACCCTGGACGGTTCCTAAGACACACACCCCGTGGTCAACACTCTGATCCATGGTTGTTACACTGTACTACTGGCAGAGTAAGAGCACCAAGGTCGACGAACACTTGCTACTGAAGTCCACACCTGAGAGATACCTGTGAACCTACTTATTGAACTCAGAGTATATTTACCTTTTATTTATTTATTTATTTAGTTATTATTTACACGGTGTTAAAGTACTGTGTCATTAAAGCCTTATGATTGTGTTGTTTTATTCATTATTTAAATTGCTTCTGAGTTAATTGTTTGTGAGACGAAAGCTTATGGGATAATTTTCATGATATCATATATCGAAGAACAGCGATTAGTAAATGATTTTCATAATGTTCTTTGTACTTAGTGATGGAGAGGTGTTGTAGCTGCACGGTTTTAATTTGGTCTTTTCTTTGATTATCATATTCCTGGAATTATTCACTCTAGGTTAATATATAGAATGAAGACTGTGTGTGTGTGTGTGTGTGTGTGTGTGTGTGTGTGTGTGTGTGTGTGTGTGTGTGTGTGTGTGTGTGTGTGGACCATCACCCGCTGGAGGTGGTCTTTCCTCAGCCGCCAGGTCGGGTAGTTGGTCACACTCGGTCGCCCTTGTGAACAGTTCAATAGTTAGAGAGATTTATAGGAGTGCCAAAGGGAAGATTGTCTCCCCATAGTCTCTTTCTCTCCCTCTCACTGAAACATCTCTCCCTGGCCACGCACGTCTCTACATACCAATTACATATTAAATACATATTCATTCTCGATTTCTTTTTATGTGGTTCTGTTACTTGTTCCTGTTACTTTCCTCTCGTTTTCCCAATTATTTAATACTACTAATGTGTTGCTCAGTTTTTGTCTAAATGTATTTATTTTTCAAGTGAGTTTTAATTATATATTTATTTATTTTTCGACAAGTCTTAGTGAAAAGTTACAGTGTTGGGAAATATTCCGTTTTGGTTGAGATGAAATTAGCTTAGAAGATCTTAAAGGAAAAACGCACACACACACACACACACAGACACACACACACACACACACACACACACACAAACAAAGCAATACCGTAATGGCGAGCTGAAGGGACGTAGCACACTAGAGCCAAGAGGAGGGGAGGGGGAGAAACAGGTCGGGGGTGGGGTAAGGGTGGGGGCCGGAGAGGGGCGGGGGGACACTGCTTTTTAGTGGATTGGCTGGCTGATGGAGGAGGGGCCAGGTGCGTCGCCGAGTGGAGGGAGCAGTAGATAGGTCAGCGGCCAGGGTAGATATGTAGATGTGCTGCCTAAGATTATACATGGGAGGGAGTCTTACAGGTGTAGCGGACCAGGTGTGTGTGTGTGTGTGTGTGTGTGTGTGTGTGTGTGTGTGGATAGTCTCAAATGGGAGTAAAGGGGGAGGGGGATTTTACGTAGAGTACCTGAGTGTGAGTAGGAACGTTTCTATTCCCTATAAAACACACACACACACACACACACACACACACACACACTTACACGCATTATTTATTTTCGTCTAATCTTTAAAGAGTATAATATCATAGTTAATACCGCGTCTCATAATGATCCCCATAAGTCATGTATTCAGATGATCAATATAAAGTTTGTTTACGCAGTTCTTTTAAGTATAAACACAAATATATGGAAAATAAATAGGAAAGAAAATTGGAAATGAGGATGAAAGAAGTTTGAAGTTGAGAAATTGTCCTATTAACAGGTTTTCTTCCTGGGATAACTCAGATATTTTTCACGAAGGAACAGTTTTAACAGGCGACGAAAATCAGCCATATGTTATGTAACCCGACCTGATTCATACGTCATTATCATAATTATAAACTTATACTTTAAGGTATAATAGTTTACCTTATGGTCAGGTACGTTTTCCCTAATGAGAAGTTTTAACCTTATGAATTATCAATACTGTAGGTTTAATTTCGGTCACAGGTGATTCACGTAAACTGAGATTTCATTTATCCTCTATTCTCGCCTCGTCCCTAACTATCCCTCAACTAATGTATATTTATATATCTTTCTGTAGACATTATGTAATTGTCGTGTTGAACCGACCATCGAGTCCTCCTTGACTGAACACAAATAGAAGGAGAACGATAACAAGAAGGTGGAGAAGGTGATAAGAAGAAGGTGGGGGAAGGAGAAAAGGACACAACAAGAACTGGGAATAGGTTAACAGAGAGTAATGGGGCGAGGAGGAGGAGGAGGAGGCAGAAAAAAGAAATGGAGAAAGTGAAATACAGAGTCAAGAGAAGTGGTCTTCAGGCCTTTTAGTGCTCTCAGAGACCCACATCCCCGGAGACCACAGAACAGAGACCCACATCCCCGGAGACCACAGAACAGAGACCCACAGCCCCGGAGACCACAGAACAGAGACCCACAGCCCCGGAGACCACAGAACAGAGACCCACAGCCCCGGAGACCACAGAACAGAGACCCACAGCCCAGAGACAACAGAACAGAGACCCACAGCCCTGGAGACAACAGCTCCAGAGACCCACATCCCGGAGACCACAGAACAGAGACCCACAGCCCTGAGACAACAGCTCCAGAGACCCACATCCCCGGAGACCACAGGAACAGAGACCCACAGCCCAGAGACCAGAACAGAGACCCACAGCCCCTGGAGACCACAGAACAGAGACCCACATCCCCGGAGACCACAGAACAGAGACCCACAGCCCCGGAGACCACAGAACAGAGACCCACAGCCCCGGAGACCACAGAACAGAGACCCACAGCCCCGGAGACCACAGAACAGAGACCCACAGCCCCGAGACCACAGAACAGAGACCCACAGCCCCGGAGAGACAACAGAACAGAGACCCACAGCCCCGGGAGACCACAGAACAGAGACCCACAGCCCCGGAGACCACGGGAACAGAGACCCACAGCCCCGGAGACCACAGAACAGAGACCCACAGCCCTGAGACCACAGAACAGAGACCCACAGTCTCGAGACCACAGAACAGAGACCCACAGCCCCGACATAGCAGCTCCAGAGACCCACACCCCGGAGACCACAGAACAGAGACCCACAGCACTGGAGACCACAGAACAGAGACCACAGTAAAGAGACCCACAGCCCCGGAGACTACAGGACAGAGCCCCACAGCCCCAGAGACCACATGACAAAAACCCACAGCCTGAGACCACAAGCACAGCCCAGGAGACCACAGGACAGACACCCACAGCCCCGTAGACCATGGAACAGAGACCCACAGCCCCCAAAACCCCAGAGATAAGAATATACTCTCTCTCTCTCTCTCTCTCTCTCTCTCTCCCTCTCCTTGTCCTCCCACGCTTTCCAAGACTTATTCTTTTCTTGCCTTTTTTTTTAAATTCCTCTTGTTTATTTCTTTATTTTCTCATCTTTCCCCTTTTTTGCTTCGCTTCCTTTTCATTTTTTTTTAATTTCCTTTAGTTCCTCTCCTTCTACTTACTCTGTTTTCTATTCAACTCTCTTCTTTTCTCTCTCTCCTACCGTTGATATTCCTGTCTTTCTTATCATTTCCTTTCCCACCTCTCTTTTTCCTCCCATTTTTTTCTACCTTTTTCATCTCTCTTCTCTCCTACCCGTGGTCCTCCTGTCTGTCCCACCTCTCTTTCTCCTCCCATTTTTTCTACCTCTCTTTTCTCTTCTCTCTTCTCTTCTTTTTCTCTTTTCTTCTCTCTTTTACCCGAGGACCTCCCTGTCATCACCTCACCTAGTGTGTGCGGCGTCGCTCCAGCCTCTCTTAACTGGAGGAAGGTAATCGCTGGCTTGTCTTGACGTCTTATGCAACATTGCTTGGGTCCTTAGTGGTGATGTGAGCAGGGACGGAGGAAGGGTAGGAAGGAGGGAGGGAGGGTAGGAAGAAGGGAGGGAGGGAGGGTAGAAGGGAGGGAGAAGGAAAGAGGTAAAGTAAAAAATAAAGATTGTTTTACTAGATTAATTTAAAAAAAAACAGGTAAACAATTATTAGTCCACCTGAAAAACGAGCGCCCATGCACGCACGGACACATACACACACATATACGAACACACACACACACACATATATATATATACATATATATATATATATATATATATATATATATATATATATATATATATATATATATATATATATATATATATATCTTGATAAAATCACACGGAAAATGGAAACAACGTTTTCATTGTGGATTTACATGAAATATATATATATATATATATATATACATGCACACACACACACACACACACACACACACACACACACACACACACACACACACACACACACACACACACACACACACACACACACACACACACACACACACACACACACACACACACAACACTAATACCCCCCCAAAAAAGTTCCTTTATCCTTGCTTTTGAGGCAGGTCGAGTCTAACAACCACCCTGGCAGGCCTTGCTGGGTCCTGCTGGCTTCCGCGGGTCGTTTTTTGAGTGCAGGGGTCGTGGAGTGGCCCACTTAAGAGCTTTGTCCCGGCCACTCCTCCTCCTCCTCTGGCCCCCACCTACTGGAGAGACCCTGTTGATAAACCCCAAATGAAAGAGGAGAGCTAAAATAGTGATAACTGACAGCAGGGATCACCTCGACTACACTCAGGATGTAGATGAGGGTTTTGAGGCTACTGGAGGGAGGACATAGAGGGAAGGAGGATGGATGAGAGGGAGAGAAGGGAGGCTGAGAGGGTATGGATGGGATGGACGAGGGAGGGATGGTTGTGGAGGATAAGGGAGAGAATGCATATAATGTAAAGGGTGCCCAATATACTACTCCCTTGTGCCTGCGTGGAGCAAATGTGAAATTTAGGGAGGGGATGGACGGGAGGGAGGAAGGGAAGGGTAGGATGGAAGGAGCTGGTGAGACGGAATGGGTAGAGGAAGGAGAGAAGAGAGTAATGGTGGCTGGGAGGAGTAGACTTGAAGGAATGGATAAATGGGAGGAAAACGGCCGGGTGATTTGAGAAATGGGAAAGAGCTAGAAGAAGAGGGAGGAAAGTGAAGGGAAGAGAAAAAGAAAAAGGAAAGATGGGAGGTAATGGGGAAAGGGGTAAGGGAATGTGGATGGTAAAGGGAAGGAAGAACGAGAGAGAAAGAGAGAGAGAGAGAGAGAGAGAGAGAGAGAGAGGTGACAGAAAGGGAGTTTTAAGTTGTTCAGGTAGAAGGAGTGGAAGGGGTTAAGAGGAGTTTGTGAAAGACTGAGTGATGTGTAAGAGCGATGGAGGATTTTGAGGGACAACATGTGAAGATAAAGAGGCGTGTGAAGACGTAGAACGATATTGATAGGAGGGAAAAATATTTAAAAAAAAACACAGAAGGTTAAAGAATTATATCACCCAAGGCATTAATCTCATTGTATATATATTCATTCGGGAACATTTGATGACAGACATGCGTAAACAAAGCAGGGACGACTAGTACAGACCTTTTTACTTGAGGTGTGGCTGGCCAACTCTACCTTCACCTCTCTGCATCTCTGCCACGAAACGAATGGATAAAATGATACCTTCCCGAGAGAGAGAGAGAGAGAGAGAGAGAGAGAGAGAGAGAGAGAGAGACTACACTCTTCCCACTCTACAGACACAGACACACTCAGGGTTGAACACTCACTCGGGATCAGAATACCCTCAGCTCGTAACCACCACACTCAGACAAGACAATAGACACCGAGACCCACAGTACACAGACAGACACACGGCGATAAAACTGTAAAAGACAACAAGAGAGAGAGCAATGACGGAGCGACTGTCTCCACCCTTCACTCGGCGTTCAAGAAGATTAGCCTAATTTGCATCGTGCCTTGTTAAGCCCACTAGATACGAAAACGGTCGACTCAGCACCGCTCACAGCCAGTCGACGGCCTGCCTGGACCTGCCTGGTGAAGGGAGAGAGGGAGGAAAAGGGAGGGAGTGGGGAGTGTGGGGTGAGAGAAGACTTGGAATGTGGCTGAAGAAGGTGTGAGGAGAAGGGAAGGAGTGTGAGGGTGAGCGAGCGAGGTGTGAGGAGAATTTTTACGGTTAACAAATTTATTGGCAAAGCTTGGAGTACAGTTTGCTTAGTCTGAGTAATTCATTCAGGTCTTGACACTGAGGGTGGTATCACTTCTCACTGTTACGCAGGTCAGAGGTTCATATACAGTGGAAGTCATATTCTATTTGAGGACTAATCAGTGTGGACCAGCAGCAAAATTTGGATAGACCGCAAGAATGTCCTCAAGCACTCCTGATACAATGTAGTAATTACAAAGTTCATGATACAATAAGCCAGGTGGCCTAAGGTCTTTGACAGTGTCACAATCAATAATATAGTGTTCAAGTGTATGCTTTAAAGGTTTATCACAAAGTTTACATGCTGAGTGTTCCGGTATGGGTACAGCGTTACTAAATTGCCGGATGTGTCTGTCTCCTAGCCTAATTCTGGCCACAACTACATCACATTGTCTGGTTCTGTCTGTGCTGGACATACCGGTACCTCGTGTCACAAAATGTTTCATATTTACTAATGTGTGGGAGGTGTGAGGAGAAGGGAGGAAGAGTGTGGGTGGCCGGGTGGGTGAGGGAGATGTGAGGAGAATGGAAGAAGAGTGTGGGTGGCCGGGTGGGTGAGGGAGGTGTGAGGAGAATGGAAGAAGACTGTGGGTGGCCGGGTGGGTGAGGGAGGTGTGAGGAGAAGACAGGAAGTACGTAGAGAATTAGGGTGATAGATGGTGAAGAAACACGCAGGTGGGAGACGAATGGCGAATCGGGGTAAAAGTGTGGGTGAGGGAGGAGGGGAGGGGAAGAAGTAAGTATGTAATAAAGGGGAGGAAGAGGGGGGGTAAGGGGAAGGGGTAGTGGGGGGAGGAGGAGGTTACTGTGGCCGTCAATATTGAGGAAGAGGGAGGAGTGAGAGAAGACAGGAGTCGCTGAATGATAAAATGTGAGGTTTTTAGAGAATTGGTGTCGTAGAGGAGAGGAGGCGTGTAGTAGATGGTGGTTGGTTGTCGTCTGAGAAATACTATACCATAGACAGGTAGCAGTACAGGCAGATAAATAAAGAATATATAAATAATTAAGTAAAAGCATATGATAAAAATGTACATCTATTTAATGAATGTTTAGTATAGTAAGAAAATATCAATGTATTTTAATATCACGTGTCAGGTTGGATGACTGGAGTGTACAGTGTAGAGTGAGTGGGGGAATATTGAGTATATAAGAAGAAAGTAGTAATAATATTGAACACACACACACACACACACACACACACACACACACACACACACACACACTGTTGACATTGGCCGCCTGCCACTCACCATCACAAAGATTGAGCTAATCTTTTTATTCTTACCTGTTCTGGTTATCGTCATCGTTACAGATAATAATAACGTTATTACTATTTTGTTATAGCGGCATTCAGATTACATCATGACTTGTTTATTGTAGAGTATGAACTTATCCCATTTTAGAGGAAAGATGTGTGTTCCCTATTCTTAAAACACTTACATATTATGAAAAGTTCCTCAAACACGGACGAATTTTCATTGACTCGTATTATGAACTGATGATAAGAGGGAGGAGGATGTTCGTATGTTTGTCAGTTTGAACACTAATAATAACAGCTGTGTATAAAGTAAACAGTGTTTATATAAGTACAAAGTAGACCTTGTTTACATAGATAAATGATGGTGGGACAGAGTTCTTGGTAGTACTGAGGGAGAAATTTGCGACGAGTGAGAAGGAACACTTGTTAAAACACGGGCATGAAGGACGTGAGAGCCAGAGCGTTGGTTGATAAGTTTTGCATCTGTCGACTGAATTTTGCCTTTAAGGAGAAAGAGGTTGAGGACTCTTCTTCCCAAGAGTAGTAGTAAGAGTGTTGAGTGTGAGGACGGCATGTGAGATAGTGTGAAGAGTAAGTAGAGGAGAAGAAAGAGGAAAAAAAACACAGGGACGAGTTCACCCTGTAGATGAAAAAACATACATTATACTTCAATGAGGTGTTTGTATTAAGAACTTCTCCATAGCTTAGATTAACTATGGAAATTTTTGGGATATTGGGATTGTTATTAAGGTTTGATTTAAGAATATCTTTACAAAATATACCAATTTGTGGGGAAATAGATATGACAAGATGTGTTCAGTGGGTTGTAGGTGATGGAAGTGAAAATGACACTTGTGTGGTCTACCGTTAGCTTAGGGGACCCGGTTGCTTGAAGTTTAGTTATGAGTTTGTATGGTGTTTGACTATTGAAAGATTCTTATTAGGATAAAGAAAGACACTTGGGAGACATGAAAAGGATCTTGAAGCACTCCAGAAGGAACAGGAAAACAGAGTGTGTGTGTGTGTGTGTGTGTGTGTGTGTGTGTGTGTGTGTGTGTGTGTGTGTGTGTGTGTGTGTGTGTGTGATTCATCTACCACTACACCAAGCTGTAATTGAATGGAATAAAAGCGGTCCTTGAGCTGAGTGGAGTAGGACGGTCACAAGAAGGAAGCCTGGTGAAAGGAGTCTCATGTTGAAAGCTTTTGATATATAGAGGACACGAGAATGGCTCCACCAGTTATCCCAAAATAGACTTGGAATTGTAAGTGGTAAGGCCAAGGAGACCTGCACTAACACACCGCGGCGAAAGACTTACTATCTGTCTGAGGTGAAATTAAGCCCTTCATCCTGACAGATATTAACACGCAGATTCTAATGTCTTGAGATTATTAAGGTCAATATTAGAACTTTGAATTTTGATGGGAAAGTATATATATATATTTTTTTTTATTGTCATTACTGATTGATGGGGTTTGGGTGATGGAGAACAGATGAGAAAAAAAATAAACATTGTGGATATATAAGTGATGGGTAAACGTAAGTGTTGGTGAGCAGGAGATGATTGCGTGGATCAGAGGTTGTGTGTAACATGACATCAAGAAGGTTTTTCCCCTTTTAGATAATTAAAAATCCAAGGACATCGTTAACCTTTTGAACTGTGTGTTAGAGGAGACGGCACTAGTGGAAATATTACTTGTTGGTGGTGTCGGTGTTTTGTTCTGTGAGTTGGTTGTATTTGATGATGCAACTCACTGTATTTGTTGACATATTCTGATAGGTACGCCTGAACCATGAAGAAGTGGCAGTATTTTTTTTTATCGTGAATTGTGTGAAGGATGATTGAAGACTAATACTAATTATAATTATTTGATTATTATTAGTGTTAGTATTTTTTAGTATTATTATTATTAGTAGTATCATTATCAAATTGTTTTGTTTATAGTGTTTTGCTTATTTATTTAATGGGTGAGATTGAAGTGAACTGATGAGTGCAAATAAAAATAATTCCATTCTCAGTCAGTCCTTTGGAAAATGGTTTAGTGGAATACTGGTTGGGGGCAGAGGAGGGAGACCAGAGACGCTGATGTAGTGGTCAGCTGGTGGAGGGAGAACCGTATTTTAGATTCTCAGGTGAAGGGTATAGAAGGGTGAGGTATGTGTCGGTGTATTCATGGTGGAGATCTCTACTGCACCTCTAGTCATCGTCAGGGTGGTAGTGTGGGCAGTGAGTGTTTCAGACGGGGACGTTGACCAGTGACAAAGTTTTAGACAGCAAGATTTATTGACAGAATGTTGTCAGTGTTGGTGTGTGTGTGTATGTGTGTGTGGTCACAAGCACACACTCAGCTACCAACGTGAGGGTCAAGGAGAACTTGTGCGTTTAAACTACTCATATTTGTTTCTTTTGTACAATATGTTGAAAATTGCTTCCTGACTCAAGATACACTCCAAGTGGTTAGTGACTCGAGACAAACTTAATTAATTAGTGACTCAAATGACTACAGTCGCTTTGAACCTGATAGATGCGACTCTCTGGGTGGATAGTTATTACATGGTTTTCAATGATTGTGTTAAACAGTCACAAATTAAAATTTAAATAATTTCATTTACATTACTATTATTCTTTATTCGTGTAAACATATATTCTCTCTCTCCGGTAAAGTCTCTGTTATGGATAAAATTATATTTGTTTGGCTGCGTTCAATCATTTGCTGTCAAGGTAAGATGTATATTTGTATGAAGCATTGAAGTTTTAAGTTTGTGAATGATAACACTCGGATATTGGTGCTGTTATTGTTTCCATGACGATTTCTTGTTTTTATTTTGGTTTCTTGTATCTAACTTTGGAGGAAATTCTAGCCCAATGTTGGTCCAGTCATTGTGTCTACACATTTCTTCGTATTGAAGAGGATCACTTTAACTCCTCGGGTCCTCTCTGTGCTGAATAAAATCGCCAGGCATTAGCCAAATACAACTTTAAAAGTGGCTCATTCTCACATCCCTCGTGCCCAGGTGTTGGAGAAGTTTTTGTTGAGATTGTCCAAGCACAGTATAGTACATGTATCACCTCCTGTCTGTCGATGACCCCTACGGCAGGAGGTGAAAGCAGGCTACCCTCAGCTGCTAGTTGGGGGATCGAGGGATGGATGGAGGGTAGGGGAAGGAGGGAGGGAGGGAGGGGGCAGGACAACGTAGCGGCCCCCACCAGGTTTTGAAGTCATCTAAAATACAATTCAATTCTTTGCCATGTAGGCATGTTCGTGCGCTGGAAAATTGTTGGACAATCCAATCCTGTGTTATCTATCTCTTTCACTTATCTGTCCTTCACTTTATTTTTTCATAGATAAAAAAATCAATCAAATTTCTCCAGGATATATTTATGATCTACTGTACAGTACGTAGTGGAATATTAGAGGGACAATGAAATGGTATTTATAAATTCTTAGTTGTTGACCATAGATTTGTCGACACCGGAGTGTGTGTGTGTGTGTGTGTGTGTGTGTGTGTGTGTGTGTGCTTCGTGAAGCTTAGAGTTGGTTCATGTCTGTCTGTCTGTTTCTCGCACTATGTTTGCATGTCAAGTCTTTCTGTGTGTGTGTGTGTGTGTGTGTGTGTGTGTGAGTACATATTTTTTGCGTGTTTAAGCTCGAGCGTGTGTGTGTGTGTATGTATGTAAGTGTATGCGTGTGCGTTTGTATGTGTATGTTTGTTTATCTTTCACTGTGTGTACATGCTCGTATACCTTTCGTTATTGATTGAACAATTTATTTTATTATTTTATTTTATCTATATTTTGTGTATGTATGTATGTGTGTATATATGACTGTGTGTGCTTTTGGGCCTACACACATATATGTTTATTTGTGTACTGTGCAGTATATCAGTGTACATTTTTTTTGTTTTTCCCTGTTATGTGTGTATCCATGACAACAAATATAAGCCCTGGTTTTAACACATGGTATATTATATTATATTATATTATATTATATTATATTATATTTTATTATTACACAAATCGGTTATATTTTTCACGTTATATGAGACGCCCATTATACTTGCATATACTTGACTCATCACATAGGTCTTGATATGTTTTGCTACATCATAATCATTCAAGTGTTTACCATAGCATACAAAAGTTTACCATACCATATTATACAATAGTGTACCATACCATATTGTACCATAGTGTACCATACCATATCATACCAGTGTGTACCATACCAAAGTGTACCATACCATATCATACCACTGGCGATGTGGGAGTGTGGTGATGGTGGTGGGAGTATGATGGTGATGGGAGTATGGTGATGGTGGTGGAAGTGTAGATTGTGAGTTGAGGAGAGTTCGGGAGAAAGATCAGACAAGTCTATTATAATGTAAACAGTTCCCTTAAGTGTGTGTGTTTGTGTGTGTGTGTGCGTGTGTGTGTGTGTGTGCGTGTGCGCGTGCGTGTGTGTAGACAGACAAACACACAGGTGGAGGCTACATAATGAACATGAGGCACAAACATCCTGAGCACCAGACACACGCCATGATAAAGTGCTCAAGAACTCCCCTCTGGCCCTCTACTCTCTCTCTCTCTCTCTCTCTCTCTCTCTCTCTCTCTCTCTCTCTCTCTCTCTCTCTCTCTCTCTCCATCCTTTCTTCCATCTTACTTTCCCCGTTCGTCACTCCTCCCTCATTCCTTCTTTTCTCATCCCTCACTTCTCCCGCCATGCCTCCCTCTCCCCTTTCTTCTTTCCTCACTCCTTATTGCCCCCTCCCACCTTTCTCCCCAAAACTTTTTCTTCCTCTCTCCTCTTTCTTACCTCTCCCTCTACCTTTCTCTCACTACACTGCTTTCTCTACCTCTCCTCTCACTTTCCCCTCCCACCCCCTTTCCTCACGTGACTCCCGTCCATCTCTTCTCACTTTTCACCCCACTCCCCTTCCTTCCCTCCTTCCCACCTTCCTCTCCCCTTCGCTATCATATCCCCTTCCCTTCCCTCCTTCTCTACCACTCCCCTCCCTTCCCTCTCTTCTCACTTTTCACCATCATCCTCCCCTTCCCTCCCAGCCATCTAGGAAGCGAGGGAGAGAGAGGGGGAGGAGAGGAGAGCAGGAGGGAGGGGGGGGGGGGGAGTAAGAGGGAGCAGGGGTAAAAGCTCTGACCCCAGCTTACTGAAAGTTAGTGACCACGGTGGCGGCAACATCGGAGCGGCCGTCTAAGAGCTTTTAGAAACTCAAGACCATCGAAAGGTAATGCGCCAGCTATCTGTTTCAAGGAGTTCTATGGCTGGCAGCTTCTTGGTTTCCATCCACGACCAGACTTCATGTTTTTTTTATTTTCTCGTAGAGTGAAGAGGAAGATCCATCCGTAGTGGAATATTTGGAGATGTGATGTGTGGTGTCTTGAAGAATAGTGAGTTGTGGGTTGGTTACTTAACTAGGGGGGGGGGTGGGAATTGGTGTTTTATTGATGCTGTTACAGTGCTCTTGTTGTTGTTATTAGCTGTATTATTATTATTGATACCTATATTATTAGTGTAATTTATATTATTATTATTATTATTATTATTATTATTATTATTATTATTTGTATTATTATTATTACTTTTTTCAGTAGTAGTAGTAGTAGTAGTAGTAGTAGTACGTGTCCCTGTGGTAATAGTAGTAGAAGTAGTACATATAATAATCTTCATAATCATTATTACTTATTTTCTATTATATCTCATTTTTTTCTCTACTGGTGTAAGACGTCTGGCCCACGACGCACTTTCAGGCGGTGTTAAGTCCCTCACAATACCCTTATCTCCGGCGCCTACACTCAAGTCCATGTACCCGGCTCTTTGTCTATACCCATTTTTTGATGTGTAAAAGCTTTTATTTTTTTCTGACGGTGACGACAACAAAAACCTTGATCCTATCGATTTGTGTACTGTATAAACAAGGCTCGAGGGTGACACCGGAACACACTCTAACTCCTCCACTGCTCGGCCCGCGGTGTGTGTGTGTGCACCAACAGCCTTGAGTGTGTGTGTCATTCAGCATCCTTGAGTGTGTGTTGACTAACGACATTGAGTGTGTGTCGATTCGCTTCCCTGAGTGAGTGTCGATCGCATACTTGAGAGTGTCGACCACCGGCCTTGAATGTGTGTCGATCAGCACCGTTGAATGGGTGTCGAGCAGAATCCTTGAGTGTGTGTCGATGATCGGCCTTGAGTGTGCGTCGACCACTGGCCTTGATTGCATGTCCTTATCACCTGTTATGAAATCCTATATGCCCATAAGTGCATATCACAGCTAACCCCCTCAAGTGCACTTTATCTTTGAAAGTGTAACACAGCACCTGCCTTCCCTTAAGTGTGTATCAGAATGGAGTCTTGAGTGCCTCGCTGATTCGGGATAAAATTATCTTCTCTCATAATTGCCGGATGCAAATCACAAATTCCCCGGTCATTTCGCACAGTATTTTTATTTTTTTCGTTCTGTCGCCGTTGTTTACCCTGGAGAGCGTCGGGCGCACCCCGTCCCCTCGTATATTTTCTCCCCAATTAGCAAGACCAATATATATTATTCCAACATTACGGCCGTGGAGAGCGATGGGTCGTGAGTGTTGCTGATGGGGCGCTCTCCCCCGCCCCACCCCTTCCTTGTTTAGCGCTTTTTGTCGCTTAACTCTTCGTCATGTTCCTTTTCGTCTTCTCTTCCTCCTTGTCTTCTATCTACGTTGTTACTCCCTTCGTCATCTTCGTATTTTTCGTCTCCTTTGTTCATACATCTTCTTCATCGCTCACCCCTTTCATCGTTCATTCCCTTCATCATTGTCCTCCTTTCTTAATATCTCTTCATTATTTACCCCCTTCGTCTCCCTCTTCCTACATCGTCATTCCCTCTTTCGCAAACACAAAATATATTCGTTTTTGAGCCCGAGACATCCATAGCTATGTATGTATGTATGTATGTATGTATGTATGTATGTATGAGTTGAAGGACAGTGGCTTATGGTCTTGGCTATCTCACAGGGGTTCCCGAGGACCTCTTGGGTCGATTTAACGCAAATATTGGTAACTGGACCACCCGAGTCGACCCAAGGGAGGTGCTATTCTACTTATGATATCATCCAGCCTGTCACGTCCACTTACCTCTCTCTCTCTCTCTCTCTCTCTCTCTCTCTCTCTCTCTCTCTCTCTCTCTCTCTCTCTCTCTCTCTCTCTCTCTCTCTCTCTCTCTCTCTCTCTGCTTCCCTTCCCCATATGCAGCACACACTAACACACACACACATACACACACAACAATATATAAGAGCAGCCAATCCTCCATCACCCACAACCAACACACACATACACACACACACTCACACACACACACACACACACACACACACACACACACACACACACACACACACACACACACACACTTAGTCCCCACATTTAACAAACTCACTTCCCTCCTCCCACACTCTCACTCCCTCACACACTCAACACACACACACTACCCCTTCCACACACATCCACACACACACACCTCTCTCTCCACTCCTCCACATCCAACACACACACACACACACACACCCTTCCCCAGACCAAACACACAGTCCCCCTCCCACTCTCCCTCACACTCAACACACTCTCTCTCTCTCTCTCTCTCTCTCTCTCTCTCCAGCGGTTCTCCCATTATATATATCTCCATTTTTTTTTATTATTCTCTCTCTGCCGACGTTAATTTACAGGCGGGTTTGTTTTCATTTTTCAGACATCCTAACAAGTTTGTGCTGGGTCGAGTTTATGTGTGTCGCTCCCAACTGCTCAGGTGATTTACTGCACCAACTCACTTTACACAAATATCAAGCACAAAATTGGCACGAGGTATATGCTGTGCCCTTCTTCTTCTTCCTTCTCCTCCTCTTTCTTCTTCTCCTCTTCTTCTTTCTTATCTTCTCATTTACCTCCACCTCCTCCTCCTCCTCCTTTTCTTCTTTATCCTCCATCTCCTCCTCTATCTTCATCATCCTTCTCCTTCTTCCTTATACTCCTCCTCGTTTTCCTGCCCTTCTCCCCCCTTTTTTACTTCCTCTTTTCTGATCTGCTTACTCCTTTCACACTCACTTCAATCTTAACCCTTTCTCCTACTCTTCCCTTTTATCCTCTTCTCTCTCTCTTTGTCCTTTTTTATCTCTCCTTGCTCTTCTTCTTCCCCCCTCCCCTTCTTTTCCTTTCCACTTTCTCTGTATTTCCCTTTTCTCATTTACCACCATTCTATGTCATTCCTTCTTTCCCCCTTCATTCCTTTCTTATCTCCCTTTTGTATCCCTTTCTCTTCTCGGTCCTTCTTCCCCCCTCCCCTCTTCTTTTCTCCTCTTTTCCTCTCTCTTCGTCATTCCTCTCTCTCTCTCTCTCTCTCTCTCTCTCTCTCTCTCTCGGTGCGAATTCGTTTAATTGACTCTACTACCTTCCTTTGAGCTCACCCATTTACACAGACTCCTATTTGAAGTAGTATTTTTCAGACGAGTCTCGCTCCCATTAAGTACCCATTTTCGTATTGACGGAGCAATCCCAGCAAATCAGGTTGCTAATAGGTCAGCGTTCCCGTGGGTTTCATTACCGTCGTGGGTTGGATAACGGGGGAAACTTCCTTGTCGTCTCTCAGCTGAAGAAACAAATTTGCTCGACTCTTCACATCCCCCCTCCCCCCCCACACCCTCCCTCCGTCACTCCCTCTCCCTCCCTCTCTCTCTCACCCACTCAGGCCGCCTCTCCCAAAAATCCACTGAGGGGCCGGGGGAACTAAGCGATGGATATCTATTTCAAGGACTTCCATTACCGTATCGCATGTGGAGTTCCCACCGCCACTTAAGTTAATGCAGGCTTATTTGACGTGCGCGCCATCTATCTTCCGCCGTACAAAGCTCAGATGGTCCCGAGCGTTTATAACTATAGGTTTGGATCCTGCAGAAGTGGCTTGAGCCTTTTAGAGAATTGTTTAGTAGTGCGTATAAGTGAGCAGTGGAAGAAGGGCTTTCTTACTTTATTGTTTTTTCCTTCCTTCCTTTCTTTAATGCTCCGCTGTGTTACTTACAGTGGCGGCTCATCTCTCAGTAGCAGCACGGGGCCGCCAGCACACGTCACAACTCTGCTCAGTATAGGGCAGCGAGAAAGCGGCTCTACCCTCCATTCTGCAATGCTTTATTGGCCAGTAAATTAAAGTAAATGAACTTTTCTGATATATAGCGACGGGCATTAATTATTCGGGGTGTGACGGGGCCCCGCTGTGTGTCAGCCTCGGGTGCCACCAAGTAAAGGTTAACCTCGCTCAGTCTTAGTTGGTCGAGATAAGTGGCGCATGTACGAGTAGCCGCAGCTCTGGCCCGGACAACTCGCCTCCCTATCATAAACACTCCAGTGCTGGCGGATGGTTGCCTGGCGGTGTTGCTGGGGGCATTACACGGTGGGGAGGAGCCACTCGGAGCATTGTGAACTACCCATGCTGGCAACATAGTTATACACACTATGTGAGGGCCACCGCTCACACCACCTCTGGGCCGTAGTTAGTCCACATCACAGTACAATCAATATAATAATATTATTGGAGGTTTTTAATTTATCATCATCACGCGTCTGCTGCGTTATATTGCCATGTAATTTCTTATTGTATGAAAACAAGAGAAGCTCCTCGGTACAAAATACATATTGTTCATGTAGTGTGTGTGTGTGTGTGTGTGTGTGTGTGTGTGAATAAGAGACCTACTCACCGGTATTCGTCCTGCCCCCTTTTTTGCCCTCTGCCCCTCACTTGCTACTTGAGCTTTTAACTCTGCTGGGTGCGGGGGAGTGAAGGGGAGTGGAGGGGGGGGGGTTGGTGGAAGAGGGAGTAAAAAGGGGGAGAGGGAATAAGTGAGTTGGGTCTGTTGCTCTGATCTGACCGTCTACTTGTGTCTTGGCTTGGTGCACACGTGTGTGTGTGTGTGTGTGTGTGTGTGACTATTTTTTTTATTCGTGGATGTGTTTATAAATATGTGCGTAATGTGTATGTGCACATAAGTTTATATTGGTGTTTATTTGTGCATATCCCCGGTCACAGTCATGGGCTAGTGGGCCGTGGGTTCGAATCCTGGCGGGTTGAGGAGTTGATTATATATATATATATATATATATATATATATATATATATATATATATATATATATATATATATATATATATATATATATATATATATATATACTGCATATGTACATTGCGTGTTTATTTTTTTATATTGCGATATATATGTATGTTTGAATTAATTTGTATGTGTGCCCATTTGCTGTCAGGTGTGTATATATATTTATATCAAGAATCTCACAAATTATGTGAATCTGAGCAAAACTTGATGTAAGGGTTAAGAATCGTAGAAGAAATGACCCAATCCACCACGAAAGATATTAGGTCAAAGGTCAAGTTCTGTATGAGTGTCTTATCCTAAGGAAAGACGGAGTCAGGTTCATAGTTAAAATTCCGTAAGGCCAAGGTTAGAAAAGGGGAGATTTGCATTATATTAGTGGTTGTCGCGCTGCTTGTTGTTATACACCTAAAGTTAGTGAGCACTTCTAAACAAAAAGTAATCCAGACGTGACCTCAAACTAGAATACATAATAAATAATAATAATAATTAATTATAATTAACGGTTTATTGAAAGAGCTTGGCAGCCAGAAGGCTGAAAATATACAGTTACATATTTGGGGAATGGGTTTCGAATTACAAATAATATACAAGTAACATAAGTGATACAAATAAGATATATAATAACTAGATGGGGAAAAGCTCAAACTACAGTGCATTTCAACATAGTGACAGTGCAAGAAGTAGTATTTACTGGGAGTGAATACACTGGTTTATTACAAGTTATTGATAATTTTTACAGTGGTTGGGACTGGGCTGTTCTTATAGCGATCAGTTCGTGCACGTATGGGCTGGATGCGGTTGTGGTGTCGAACAGCAATTCTCGGGCTAGGGATCTCAGGTGGTAGTAAGAGCCGGTGTCGAGGATGGTGTAGAAGCTTCTTACCAAATTTGCAGATGATGTCGTGGTGATGGTCAGTGAGAGTCGAAAGGGTCAGTGTGTTGAGCACTTCTTGATATGTGGAGTAGGAAGGGGAGAGAATAATCTTGCATTAGTAAAGTATCGTGTAACCCTCACTCCCCGTGCCAACCACAGGCGCAGTTAAGCAGTTAATGTTGTCCCTGTAGTGGTAGACCGATGAATTAAATGAAAATTTCTTGTTAATGAAGATCTTAATTATTGTTTTATGTAAATGGAGTGTCAGTGTAATGGAGACCAAATCCTAGTTATTTAATTAAGGCTTACATATATGTTTTTGAGCCTAATGCAACTCGTAATTCATATCCATATACAACATCAAGATACAGTATTCCTCAAGGCATAATTGTAATTGACAAGAACAAAGCGTACTGCAAACTACTGTTTTAAACAATACAATAAACCAAATCACTTGAAGGAAAGAAGACAAGTTGTGAGCGTGAATGTAATACAAACTCCTGCTGTCAACAAAACTGAAAGCCTCATCAGTAGAAGAAAGATGTAAAATGCAGTATCAGAATAATTCATGACATACACATCTTGCGACAAAGTGTGCTCTTACGAGATTTTCTCTGAGCGTCAGAAAGTTGCCTTAATACGACGAGGAAGTGGAGGCTCTTTACTGGAGGGAGGGGCGTGGCACTCTCGGCTCCGTGTTGTGCCTCCTCCACACATCACAGGCTCCAGCTCTCCTTGTGTCTCCCAGTCCTCCTTAGCTGCTGATTGCCCTGCACTTATAATCTTTTATTCTCCTTGTGTTTCTAGTTCCCTGTTTCCTATTTACTCTTGGTTAGGTTTGGTTAGGTTACCCTCTTACATCTTACTTCATGGCCCTCTTAGATTCCCTTCCTCTTCAATTCGAGTTCTCTGTTCCTCTTAGGTCCTTTTAATCCTCTTAGGTGTCATTGACCTCTTCGTTCCTAGTTTTCTTCACTCTTAAGCCTTCCGAGCTCAAATGGGTCTTAGTCTTCTTGAACCTCTTTGTTCCTTTAGTACTCATAGGTCTCCTTTGGTCCAGATTCTATGTTTTTATAAAACTGTTGGTCGTTTCTTCCTCTTAGGTCGTATTTCTTCCTCTTTTGTCTTTTAGTCTTGTAAGTCCTTATTCAAAATTTAGTCTTAATCCCTCAAGGTTCCTCGTTTAATCCCTTCTGTCCAGTCTAATCCCTCAAGGCTCCTCGTCTAATCCCTTCTGTCCAGTCTAATCCCTCAAGGCTCCTCGTCTAATCCCTTCTGTCCAGTCTCCCTCGTACTTTTGTTCACCGATTGTCTTCCTCTCCTAATCCCAGTCTACAGTTCTCCTAGGCTGTATAAACCAGTCCTCCCAGGTATTAGTCTTCCGGCTATCCTCCTAATTCACTTGTCTCCTATGTATATTAGACCAACACTTACCCTCATTCTCGCCCCATTTACTGAACGTATCTGTCTTCCTCTGAAAGTCAGACCTTACTGGAAGTATTACCTCCTTCCCTCCTTTAGCCCTCCTCCCCCTCTCCCTTCCATCGTCTCTGCCACCTGCCGCTCTCCTCTACTCTCTCTCCCACTTCCCAGTCTTCTTCTCCCGGTTCTCTTGTCACCTCTCACCTCCGAGATGGTTTTTTCCAGTTTACTCTGTCTCCTCATTCTCCTCTGCCTTTTCAACTCTCTCTCTCTCTCTCTCTCTCTCTCTCTCTCTCTCTCTCTCTCTCTCTAATCTATCGACGTCTTTCCTCTGGAAGTGTAAGTCCTATAGGCAATGTGGCTGGCTGGCACAGCACTCGACTGCGTTCCATTCCCCAACTGCAAAATTAGGTACCTATTCACAGCTTGGTTGACTGAGGGTGCCCTGGGCGAGAACCAACGGCCCTTAAGATAGGAGGCAACCGCTGCATCCACTCAACCGCCGCACCTCTCATCTTTCCTGCACCTTATTAATCTACTCCTCCCTCTCCCTCCTCCCGTGTCCCCGGGACCCTTCTCACTCACTCCCCTACACCCCCTTGTCCCCCCTCTCACCACCTGTCTGCCCCCTCACCCACCAGGACAGAGCAGTGCTGTACACCAACACACTCAATTACAATTTAGGATAAAATTTCACAGAACATAGATTAAAAATAAATCATACACCAGCACAGTGTAACACAATACATTCACCTGTACAGAAAAGTCGTACACACAGACACACACAGACATACACACACACACACAGACACACGCACTTATGACGCTCACAAGTTGATATCATTATTATTTAGTCTTTCAACATAGACTTTTCCGTGATATAAGAAAAAACATTATTAGAGAGATGAGGAAGATCTTCACAATCACTAGTATATTCATTGAAACTTAAACATATTTAAATATTATAAATAACTCTTAAAGTCCCACTCACTCTGTTGCGGTTCTTTTACCTGTATTAATGTGACTCAGCTTCCACATCTTGTTATCAGACACGTGTTGTTATGGGTGCTCCCTGAGTCCTACGCTCCCTTCACGACGACCCTCTGTGTGTGTGGAGGATGTTCAGGTATGTATCTACGACTCGCCCTTTAATATAGTTAATCTGCTTGGCGTTGTGGTTGTTAATCGTCATCGTTGTCGTTCATCAATATTACCATCTTTATGTGTAACTTACTGCAATTTCTTATGCTTCACTACTTTTTCATTTAATGTCATCGCCTTATATACTGCTGGTGACCTCCGTGTACACCAACGTATACTATTTCCTTTACTCTCAGTCCGAACACCTAAATCAACTCCCGGGATCACAGGATAAGAATTAATAGCCAGACTAAGAGTAAAATTGCGCAATTCTATTAGTCGGTGGCTCGTAGTGGTGTTGATGTACGAGGTGATGGCAGTTCATCTTAAGGTCTGATTATTCTGGGAAAACAAAAATACTACACTCAGATATATATATATTGTGTCTTCCCGGGGTTTTTTTTCCTAGTACGCTCAAAGATTTCATTATCTACTTGTCCTCGTAAAGTTAGTTATCACATGTAATATATATTTTTTTTATTTTAGTCGTTATTTACTGATTTATGAAGAGGTTAATGAACGCCCACGCCGCCTCACACCCAGATTGCTTCCACTGATTTGAAAACATTACGAAAATTGCGAAGACCAAATAATTCTGGAAGAAATTTTGTTTTAGGGTTTACTTTTCTATAATCGTGAATTACACCCGATGATGAGATATTTATTTATTAAACTATGTGTCGGTTGTTTTCATGTGTGTGTGTCTGTCTGTCTGCATGTCCGTAAACTTCTCCATGTCCAGGGTATAAACCTTGTAACAATAGAAATAATTTATTGAAACTTCATCTGAATTTGTATCATTACTTTCACAAATTACAAACTAACACATTTTAATATATTCATCAAAGGTCAAAATATCACTTAATTGTTTTGGTTTTAATTGTTCTCAAACATCATTGTGATTGTAAATACTTCATCCACAGTCCACACCATCACGACCCACCTCACTCATCTCTCTCTCTGATGCCTCATGTAATTGACTGACTAAACAATTTATTTCACGTTTACCAACTCCACCTGTAGTAGATTAAACACTATAGCCTTTACTGTCATTCATTCATAACGTATGGATATTATCATGATGGTGTCGGCTGTCTGTGAATAAAAAAAATACACACAATCAATACAGTTATAATATTTACCAACGAACACATGCTACATAAGGTTTATACGTTAATAGATGAACATTATCGGTCTCGGTGTTGGTCTGTGTTCTTGACCATTTATTCATGATACAATGGAATCACTTCGGTCTTGTTTTATGTCTTTTAAATTTATCTCTGAATGGTGACAGTGAGATTCTTTTTTGTCGACGATTTCCATCCAGGCTATGTTGGGTATCAGTAATTAAAGACCTTACCTGTTGAGGCGACTTCACCTTAGCTGCACCTGTAACAGTTATTTTTAATTTGGTTCCTCTTAATCGTTGTGTGTATAAAGGTCGGTCAATGCAGAGGATATAGAGTTGAACCCTTACTTCATAGGCTCTGTTAAAAGTAACTGCCGTGTTCTTTAGTCTAACATACGCGGATTTCTATGTTAGTTCGGGGTGTGGGAGGAATGTCTGACTCACAGGTGGGTCTCTACACCTGTATTAATGAATTATCTCTTGTCCCTGTAACTATGACTCACTTCTGTGTTAGGAGTCTCTTGTGCCTAAATTGGGACGAGTCTCAGAACTACGGATCCTTCGTTTCAGAAGAGCCATACCTCCTTCCCCAACGGCTCAGGGAGTGGTTGTTTATGTCAGAGAGGAGCACACTGTATGTCACCAAGCGAGGAGCACACTGTATGTCACCAAGCGAGGAGCACACTGTATGTCACCAAGCGAGGTATGAATGTAGGGGTCAGGAGATGGCAACATTTATGATTTGTGGCAGACTCACTATTTTTTTTACATCTTTAGTTCTCCCAGAATCTTGATTTTCGTCATAGTAATCTTGAATGCTTTCTTAATAAACAGTGACAAACATTGAGAGTTGATATAAAAAGCATATGCCATCTTCAGACAAGAAACCTTAATGTCCATCACGCCATCTATCGCTGGTGTCTGACAGACTTTTCACGGTCTTTGCGTCTGGCTCCTGTCAGTGAGTTACACAAGCCACTCTTGTTTCTGGCCATCGATTGGATCTGGTATTTTCTAATGTCCGCAGAGTTGTCGGCATCATTGGCTCTCCTCTCGTTGGAACTTTTTGTGTTCATGGCGCCATGACTTACTCGTGTTGATCATCTCGCCCGTGAAGTATACCTTAAAAGCCAGGTTAATTGGGAGGTAGAAGAGAATGATATTCAGTGGATTTCATGGAGAAGCGTTTTTGTCCATGAGAGTCCAGGTGATGTCCATGTTCTAACTGAACCCTCAAGGAGAGGTTGAAGGGTGTACCTAGATACATTGATGAGTGTAGAAGGAAATTTGATGTCAAATAAACTATTGGACTCGTGAATATGTAGACTCAGGTAACCACTAATTCTAAAACACCAGCATTAGATTATAAAACTTATTTGAGATGCACATTTGCACAGGAATGACCGACTCTGACACCTGCCATCATTGAGGTCATTCCATCTGTTCCTCCCGAACTCAACTCGGATGGTTCTACCGCCTCACCTGAATGATGATAAACAAAGCAGAGAAACGATCAACTCACTCACATGCTCTCCTGAGACTCTTCTTTACATGTGTTCCTTTGAATCAAAATAACCCGCTTGATTTAGGTGCTTATGATAGTACAGATCCTAGCGGTATATCTCGTGTGTTGTTGAAGTGGATCATTGATACTGTAACTTCTGAGTCCTCATGTGTTTAAGACCAGGTATTTTCCCCCGTCTCGGAGACTTGGAGAATTTTGTGTCCCAGAGGCAAATCTCCAGCCATTATGAATAGTGTCTGCTCTTAACTGTGTCAGCCAGCCCTGTGAATACGGACTGACTGACTGACTGACTGACTGACTGACTGACTGACTGACTGACTGACTGACTGACTGACTATCTATCTGACTGAGTATCGGACTGAGAGAACCCAGCTTATCACCAAAATTCGAGGCCTCTCTTTATTTGCCACAGTTCTCATTTACTCATCCATGTTCTTCAATAAGAAATTACTATACTGTATAAAGAGAGTTAAGCGGGGGGGGGGGGGTTGAGACAAGGGACGGGGTGAGCATGACAAGGGAATTCAGGCATAAGGTGTTACAAATGCTTTTTAAAACGATATATGAAAGTGCTTAAAAGGATCTTGCGCCAGAGGACTGAGGAGGGAGGGGATGTAGTATTATACACAGGAAAATGCAGGCAGCTTGGGTGTAGGAGGGAAAAGAGGATTAGTCAGGTAAGAGGGAGAGTGTGGCGGTAGAGTGTATTAGAAAGCTTTGTATTTTATGATGAGCAAAGAGGATTTACAGTGCAGCAAAGGCATCACCAACTTTGTAGAAATCTCAGGTGTACAGATATATGGGTTGTGAGTGAACTGGTGCTTGTGGGCGATGGACAGCTGAGGACACACGCCAGGGGGAGGTGCTGGAAGGGGTGAATACTTAATCATTTTCTCGTTTGGTTTTGAAGCCACTGATGATAGTAGTAAAGAAGAACCTTCATTAATAATACAACCATAAATGTTCTCTTCGTATTGTGAATAAAAAATCTGATGAGTGAACACAATAAAAGACTAAATGAGACAGAATAACCAAAGTAGAGGAACGCACTTAGACTATCAGAGTATCTAGTTGTGTACCAGAGAGGAGTCGACATGAGCCTACAGACCAGTGGTAGATGGGCGGGTATTGTCTTGGTCAGCAGCCCAACACATACTTTAAGTTACCTACCTCACGTACCCAGACGTGAGGAACAAAGCAACACTGACTGGGGTGTTGTATGTCGTCTCTGGTCGGTAGTTATCTCAGTGTGCAACTCGAAACATTCATCCAGAGGCGCAGGTTTGTAGATGTTCCTCACGTGCAGCAGGTGTGAGGTGGGCGTGACACGTATAAGTTATTATGAGACGCACAACTCTTCAACCTTGTAATCAGTGGGGAATTGTTTTCCCTGTTTGTGATTAAACAACATTGCGATCATAGGTTAGTGGTAACTCGTGAGAAGTCGCTAGAGAGAGAGAGAGAGAAAGAAAGAGAGAGAGAGAGAGAGAGAATTCAGTTCTAAATCAAAACCACAATTAACTAAACAATAAATTACGCCCAGTACAGTATATCTACCTAAGAGTTGCAAAATATCCAACTGCACATCTGCTCACTGAAAGCCTCCACAATATTTCCATTAACAAATAGCCAAAGTAATTTAGCTTTCTTACTAAATTAGATGAGGTATATAATTTTCAAATGATGTTTTCGTGTAGGTCTCCGCTAGAGTGTCTTTCCTCAAACTTTCTCACTTACTGCTCAATATATATTTCCACCCGGGTTTCCGAGACGAACCCTTAAATATTCATACTTCTTTATGTCAACTTTAATACACTTCCAGCGCGCCTCCGTCCCTCCATCAAAGACTAAAAAGCCAGTCAAGAGATTCATAGAAATTTGTTAAAAGCTCCAAACTCCTCGAGTGTAATTTCAAACTTAATGCTCGGTATGAATACATTCTAAACTCAATTCCTTAGTCTATCTATATGAAAATACCGTCGCATTGTCTGGCAGCGAGCCTCCTGCTTCTTCAGCGCCTCTGGCAGGTATAGACTAGCTCAGCATCTCCTCCTCCTCCTACCACCACCTGATAAACGGGAATAATTCATCATCAAAGTCGTAGGAGGGAGATAGTGAATCATAATAAAGAGAGGAGGCTGCTGCTATGATTAAGAAACCATAGAGGCTGGGGAGGCGGGTATCGACGGTGGGAGAGTCCGGGGCGCATTAGGCAAATTGTCTGGTGTTTTCTACTCCAGCTTCAAGACAATTTGTGGAATGGGGGAGTGTCGGCGGCCCACGGAGATTACATGCTGTATGGCCTTCATTATCTGACAGTCATTATCCACTCCACGCCTTCCTTCCTCCTCCTCCTCCTCTTCCTCCTCCTCCTCCTCTTCTTCCTCCTCTTCCTACTCCTGTCATTGACGAGGTTTTGATAATATCTGGAGGGTGGGCGAATTTATATTTCGGCACTGCTGACATAATTTGATCTATTGAAATATGTACACCACCACATGGTCTCTTACACACACACACACACACACACACACACACACACACACACACACGAGTAATTTGTGTGTGACAGTTCAACAAAGAGTTCTCACTTGAGCGTCGAGTTCTGTGATCTAAGAGTTGGACTGAAGGACTCATTGTTGACGCTGCTGGTGGTGCTGGGACGCTGGCCGCCTCAGCGTCCCCCTGAAGGCTCCTCTGTGTGTCCGGACGCCATTAACTCTCCTCTAGATTACACGGACCGGCTGGTTAATTAGTGTAGCGGTCCTTCCTCCCTGTCTCGGCCTGCCACCCTCCATCCATCCATCCTCCCTGCCCCAGCCTGCCACCCTCCATCCATCCATCCTCCCTGCCCCAGCCTGCCACCCTCCATCCATCCATCCTCCCTGCCCCAGCCTGCCACCCTCCATCCATCCATCCATCCTCCCTGCCCCAGCTCCACCAGCCTGCCACCCTCCATCCATCCATCCTCCCTGCCCCAGCCCGCCACCCTCCATCCATCCATCCTCCCTGCCCCAGCCTGCCACCCTCCATCCATCCATCCGTCCTTCCCGGCCTGTCACCCTCGATCCGCCCTACATGGTCAACAGAGTACTATATCTGCAACCTAACCTAACCTAACCTAACCTAACCTAACCTAACCTTGTTTGTTTATGAGTTTTGTTATAAAGGTCGTGGTTAGTTTTGTCAGTTGTCCTCAAATGTTTTAGATATTTTTTTACTAATGTTTGGCAGACTTATTAACCATAAAATGATGATGTGGATGTAGCTCTACGTCGCACCCACATGAATTAACACACACACACACACACACACACACACACACACACACCAATGTTGTAGGCTACACGTCGTCATATCGGGGGAAGGTGATCTCACACAACTGGCTCTTGTGTAGTTGGTGTAATCCCAGACTCTCCTCTTTATTTGGCTGACAATTTTGCACTAGGTTGGCGGGGTTGTTACCGTGAAGGGCCATTGTTTGTGGTCTAGGTCAATTATCTCTGAATATGTGGTAGTTACTTTTTAACAGCAAACAGTTATCGCGAGTATATTTTTTTTTTTGTGGGGGGCGTGGAATTTTGCTTTGTTGCTTCTTCCTCTCATTCATCCCCTGAGGCAAATATGTATGAACAAGAAACATTATTGCCGGTAGGTCGTTAACAGTTGGTGTATTCAACTCCTGTCTTATTTTTCTGAAGATTTTCCTGGTTGGTTGGCAGTTGTTGCTCATAGAAGGAATATTTTATGGTGAATTTATGTTTTTTTTTTTTAATGTTTCTCTTGATGTAATTGTCTCTAAATATAACACCCTGTTGTGACTGTACTTATAGCAGGGACGTTGATATTGTACCAGTATTATTTTGTTATGATTTCTAATATATTTACTTTATTTTTTTTTTTTACTTTATTTTATCTGTTATTGTTATGATTTTCTTAAGTATTGATTTACATTATTTCCAAAAGCGACATATCACTGTAACGTGAAAATACTCTTATATTTATTCTTCACATCTTCAGATAAAATAGGATTGTAAAACATATATTTGATAGTTAAAGATTTTTTTTTTTTTAGTTTAGAATTTAAGAACGGTGTTAAAAGGTCCTGGCCCGAGACACTTAATTAGTCATACCTTCAGATGACAACTGATACTGAACACAAATTATCGTCACAACTTGTTATCATCAGTATCGACAGAACTTGTTATCATCAGTATTGTCACAACTTGTTATCATCAGCATCGTCAGAACTTGTTATCATCAGTATCTCCACAACTTGTTATCGTCAGCCAGCCATGAGAAGCATTAACACCATTATGACCGTCATGGTGCTCTATCATCATCAAGGTTATCGTGACCATTATCTCTTTCACCGAGGCAGCGCCATCACTTCATCCTCATTATCTACTTGGTAAACGTGTTCACAAAATTTTTAACTGCATCATTATCAACAACACCATCATCAGCCTCCCTCACACTCATGATTATCTTCACCATCAATGTCGTAATTTTCATCCTACGGCCACATCAACAACTATGACAAGCATAACCCCTCACACCGTCATACTGCAAGTGATGCCTTTCATTATCGTCATCATGAATTATCTTTGAGGTTTGTTTTGCTATCGTCATCATCATCGTCATCATCATCATCATCATCATCATCATCATCATCATCATTAATCTACGTTCCTCCCTCTCTTTTTCTGCCAAGGTTACACCGTATTTGTAGTATCGTCTGTTTTACCTCCACTGATGCTGGTGGCTCTCGGTGTACAATCATCACCGTCGTCAAGGAACAACAGAACGATTTTGGGGGAACTGTTAATGATGTTGACAACTGAGAATAATGTCTCTTATATTACGTATTAAAGACCGTAAAATCTTGTGTAGAAAATAGTTCCCCTAAGTCTGACCACTCCATCTCGTGAGCGTTTTATACACATGCCAACTGTACCCTCACACATGGCCCCGGTTATACAGACTAACCTAACCTAACCTAACCTAACCTAACCTGATATTGAAATTTCCCCCCACCCCTCGTTTACTGCTTCTCTCAGTCACTTTTCACTGTTGAGGGTCACATCCCCTGATGCTCGCCTTCTCCTCCTTTTACAGTATAGACTCAACCATAAAAAACAATCTGAGGTATTTACAATTCGCCTCACAATTTATGGCTGTGTATTGGTAACCTCTTACGAAATCGACTTCTGAAGAGGAGTGTGTGAGTCCCTGGGTCCTCGTCAAGCCCAGCCAGTCCTCGTCACAGCCTCACCTGCTGGGACAAGCCTGCAACAGCCCAGCACCGACCGATGTTCTATTTAACACATAACTTGTTCTTGTCACTTCGTCTCTACTTTCATCTTCATCGACGTGATCATCTAGTTTACTGGCTCTCTTGCAGCCCTAGTGTAAGAGAGGAAAGTATTAACTGTTCATGACTTTCAAACACCAATGACAATGAGCGTTCTGGATTTCTTTTCTTCTGCTTCGTGATATCTGACCTGTGGTTGTTTTTAAATAGGCTGCTTGACTCTGTTGATGTATTTCACGTCATATGTTTTGTTACATCTCCTACATAATTCTTCAGGCACTTGCTCACAGTTTGTGTTCGTGTGTAATATGTCTTTACTCTAATCTCACTCACCTTAATGGAAAATGAGGCTCGGTTAAGGGTAAAACTTCTCGCATATTTCTCAGCTGTGCGGCGCATGGCTCACCTCCATTACTCTTGGTCGTAACTGGTCCTCAAAGCCGTTACCAATTTGTCATTCACTCTCCATCACTCCCCAAAGGCTGATACGTCAACCGGAATAACCACATATCGCATTCCAATAAGGATATGAATAGTCTATGGCGCGGGCGACACCGTACATCAGAATCATCTGGCCTTCGTAGATATCTGAATCTTGACATATTTACGTGCATGTATATCCATCCCCGTCACAATCGATAACCAATACTCGCAGAACCTCAACAACATAACAGACGCTAGAGTACACCGTTCAGCTTTCACCCACACATTTCCACCGTGACTTAGGCAGGCGAAGCTACTCCCCCGTATTAAAATCACTTTGAAATGGTGAACAATGAACACAAAACGACTTCCACAGTGCAAAAGGAATATTTTTAGTTTTTTTTTTTTTGTATAATCCTCTGTTGAGCTCTGGGATGCGGTTCGTAGCAGACGGTGTACGTGAAGCGACGGACCGCTGCGCTCAATATAAAGGATCCATAAGAACAAAAGGCGAAAGGATCAAAGACGTGGGTTGGAGGTTTGAAGTTTCGGGCGCAGGACTAGTCGCGAGCCGTCACAAAAGCTTCCATTATCTACATTTCCTGCTGCCGGAGAACACCCTGCTTACTGCCTGTCCGACCGGAAACTCTCGACTCTTAATTCACAGTGGTCACTCGAGCACTGGTTATGAGTTTATTACTGTAATGTTTCCTGGTTGGTGTTAATTACTGTAGTGCTGTTGTTAAGTACGGGGTGATTGGAAGAGTTAAGTAGTCTTTTAAGTGTTTATGTCTTATCGTGTGTCAGATGGTTACTATCTTGATTCAGTTGTATTTACTGTATAACAAAAAAGTAGGTAATATTTCATGATTAGTAGATAACGTTCCCCCTGCCTTCGGAGAGTAAGATACCGTTTACCTTAAGGAATGTTGATGAAACCTAAGTCACCAGGTGTATTCACGATTCACTTTTTTTTAATGAATTGAAGACGACCCACCACTAGAGACGACCCACCACTGGAGACGACCCACCATTAAAGACGACCCACCATTAAAGTCGACTCACCACTGTAAACGACCCATCATTGCAGACGACCCACCACAGAGGATGACCCACCAATGAAGACGACTCACCACAAGACGGCCCACCAATGAAGACGACTCACCACAGAAGACGACCCACCACAAGACGACCCACAACAAAACAACCAACCAATAAAGACAACCAACCAATGAAGACGACCCACCACTGGAGAGGATCCATCACTGAAGACGACCCAC
Organism: Homarus americanus; assembly: GCF_018991925.1. NCBI lineage: Eukaryota > Metazoa > Arthropoda > Malacostraca > Decapoda > Nephropidae > Homarus > Homarus americanus. Next base: position 730,579 of record NW_024714121.1, on the reverse strand, counting down.
CACAGAAGACTCACCAAACATGTGCCTGGCCAAACAAATGTGTGCCTGATCCAAACACGCGCACTTAATACTCGCTTAACGCACCAAATCCCCGCTTTACGCACCTAATACCCGCTTAACACACCTAATACCCGCTTAACGCACCAAATACCCGCTTTACGCACCTAATACACGTCTGACGCTCCTAATACTAGTTTCGGGCACCTAGTACTCGCTCCTGATACACGCCTAATACACCAAAATCATACAAGAAGAAAAAAATGGAGAAGAACCCACTAGGTGCTACAGCCTTCCCCAAAATTGGAAATGTGATAAATCGGTGGTTAAGCCTCGGCGAGCAGCCCCCACATTCCTCAGGGATTGAATTAGAATCCGGAAATATTGCGGACTGCCACTAATTCATCACCAGCACAGCGTCTTGCCCGAGCTTAATGACCTCCCGTCGCTACTGCCTGGGTCCTGCTGGGGAGCTCTTGAGAGTCCCCTTGCTGGTAACGGGGGCTCCTAGGTGAAAGATCCTGTCGTTTCTGAAGAACTCTTGATGGTAAAGAGTGCTGATGTTTCTAAAGGACTACTTGGTAAAGAGTCCCGATGTTCCCGAAGGACTCTTGGTGGTGAAGAGTCCTGTTGTGAGGATTCCTTGGTGAAGAGTCCTGTTGTTCCTGAAGGACTCTTGGTGGTGAAGAGTCCTTGATGGTAACTCTTGATGTTTCGTAACACTTTGTCGTCTTTTGATGCTCATTTCTTATTTAACTTTTATTCTAGTTTATTATTTTTTTCATCTTGCAGCATTTATTCCTTTATTTTAAGACTTGTTGTTGTTGTTTTGACACACACACACACACACACACACACACACACACACACACACACACACACACACACACACACACTAGTAAGCCTCCTCAAGTGATACTCTGACGGAAGTGATGCTACCAAGTGAATGGCCCGACGGAGACATAACCCGACAGAGGCTTAACTCGACAGACATCACCCGACTGGAGAACTCACGCGAAAATGACTTCACCCATCGGGAAAATCGTCAGCATCAAAGCCCGATAGTATAACCCGATAACGTGGTCCAACAGCGTAAACAAGACCTTATAACCCAATTTCATAGTCCGACTGCGTATCCCGACAGCAGTGGACGATATCATAGCAAGACAGCAAAGCCCGATATCCTTACCCGATAGCGTCACCCTTATAGTGTGTCATCTCCTCCCGACAGCCCAAGCCAAGATTTTGTCAGTTTGTACATCGAGCAAAAAAGAAAGAACACCCGACAGCCCGAGTGAGAGAGAGCAATCCATCAAGCAAGGAAAGGCTCTTGTGTATTAACCCCTTCCCCCTCCTCCCCGCCAACTCCGACAGGCCGAGAGAAAAACAGTCGTCTATCCATCAAGCAAGGAAAGGGTCTTGTCTATCACCCCCCCCCTATCCCGACAGCCCGAGTGGGTAGGAATCGATAAAAGCAGACCGCCGACGGAGAGCGACTGCTGAGGAAAAACTAATCAGATAAGCCCCTCTGACTTGCGACCTTAGAATAAACAATTTAGTTAATGCATCCTCGGAACACCTATGTCAATATCGTATTAGCGCGCCCACCAACAGGAAAACACAGTCGCCACGGGGAGGAGGGTAGGAAGGGAGAGAGGGTATGATAGGGTAAGGAGGGAGAAAGAGAGGGTAGGGAGGAGAGAGGGTATGATATAAGGAGGGAGAAAGAGAGGTAGGGAGGGAGAGAGGTCAGAGGAGAAAGAGAGGGTAGGGAGGAGGGTATGAGAAGGGGTGAGGAGAGGGAGGAGAAAGAGAGGGTAGGGAGGAGGGTGGAAGAGGGAAGGGGTGGGTGAGGAGAGGAGAGGGTAGGGAGGGGGAGGAAGAGAGGGAGGGTGAGGTAATATGCTATGAGAGGGAAGGGAAAAGGGAGGAAAGCGAAGAGGAAGGAAGGAAGGAAGCAAAGGGGAGAAGGGAGGAGGAGGAAGGAAATAAGAGAGAAGAGGTGAGAGGAAGGGGATGGGAGGAGATAAGGGGTAGATGTTGAAGATGGTATGGAGGTGGGACAAAGGGATACAAAGGGGAGGAGAAAGGGGGAGGAGACGAATGAAACATGGGGAGGAGAGGAAAGAAGGGGTAAGAGAGGGGAGAAGGATAGGTAGTGAGAGGGAAGAGAGATAGATGAGTGGGAGAGGGAATAAGGCCAGGAAAATGAGAGTAGAGGACAGGATGAGAGAGAGAGAGAGAGAGAGAGAGAGAGAGAGAGAGAGTATAATGAATAGACTGACAGAGAGATACAATAATAATTTGACGCACAGGGAGACAATAATAACTAGAGAGATAGAGAGACAGAGAGACAGGGAGGGATGATAAGCGACACCTCCTTTTGCCTCTGGGTAATTTAGTCGTCGGGTCTCAAGAATAAATACAACCTGATTAGCCTAATTAGTCTCGCAGCCGAGGTCTAAATTAAGATTGAAGTTAATTAGGATAATGCACGGTAAACAGGTATTGATCTTGTTTGGGTTTTTTTTCTTCTTACTCGCCAGAAACTGTTGAGGAAATAAGATCGTGGATAATTTTGCTTTTACGATCATTTATGTTGGTAGTTTATTGTTATTCGAATTCTAAGGTAATAAATTGTGGGGAAGTTGTCGCTCTGGCCTGACGTCTTGGGCCCGTAGCTCTAGTACATGAAGTAGTTTTGGGTGACTATACATACATACATACATACATACATACATACATACATACATACATATATACATACATACATACATTCTTAGGAGCCATTTTACTAAAGAAAATTACTCTTGGCTGTTATAACGAGGAGGAGTGTTGTGAGGCCAGCTTTGAAGTGTCATATTTATTTGGATTACATCAAGTTGCATCGATTCTATTTTTTCATAAGGTAAAGGTGAGATGAAACTCTTACATCTGAATCCAGCATAATCCAGATTTGCCTCCTGGACACAAATATCCACAAAGCAATTTAAAATATGTTATCATATTGTGATATAGTTTCCAGGCGAGCGAGTTCCCTTTTGCTAGTAAGCCATTGTCCCGAGCCACCTGGAACCACAGCAAACATGTATGATGGACGGCAATGATTCTCGCTGCATAACCAAATAACCTTACAACCGGAGATTAAACATTCATATGCCCAACATCGTGCCCTCACTGCACTCTTAAACACGCTCCAGCAAAAGATGAGAATACGTCCTCAAACATGGGATAACGTCGAGGATGTGAGTGGCCTGGACGACCAGACGGGAGAGCAAACACGCCTTGGTCCTGGCGCTATAAACGTCACCGCCTCCTGAAAAGAAATTGAGAAGGGTTCTGACAGACCTCGGGCGACGACCTTCATCAAGCGCCTCCTCCCTGGCAGACGAGGTGTCGCCGCCAGCAGTCGTCCTCCTGATGGGCTCTCCCTCCTCAGTCCTCCTGCCAAGTGAGGAGTGAGGAGCACTGCACCACTGATACACCTCCTCCTCGGCCCACACATCTGCCTTGTTAATAAGAACCAATAAAGTGTTATTTATTATCTAGAGATATTTAAGTTCATATCATCCACGTGCTCCAATCAATCTACATGTAACTCGACACACTATGAAACTTGGAAACAATTCTACTGAAAAAAGTATAAACCCGAGTTTTTTTTTCGCCATTCTGGAGACTCATTTGGAGTCGAGTCCCCTGGCAACATAACCACCACCCCTCTATTGCACTGAAAACGTCTCTAACAAATATACCAAATAGAAAATAACAAAATAAGATGTAGGGAAGATTCAGTGACCCGAGGAAAACCGTCCAACTAGTCTCCCGTCTTTGAATCATACGTTTTGTGGAAGATTTAAGTAAATCAATATACGGGAATTGAACGTCATCCCTTGTAGATCATTATTTAGTCGCGGCCAGAATTTAGTTATTTGAATCCCTGAACAAGCACTTAGCATTTATTATTTATCTGAAGATATACAGAAAGTTTTACAGTATTTCTGAACTTGAATTAACAAGATTTTCGCTAGTTTATTCACTCATATTTTGTTAATTGGAATGTGAATTAAGGTATTATATTAAAAAATTATAAAATAAATTTATCTTCCAGGATTTGTTTTTATTTTGGCTAGTGTTACCTAAGCTTATACACTATTTTTTTGTATATCCGTCATGTTAACTACAATGAACGTATTATACATGGGTCTGTTACATGGAGTGTGTCGCAAGGTGTGTAGTTTTTTTTTTTTTTGAAGGTTAAACATCACCTCTTTTAATTTAGAAAATTGAATCCTATTTTAATATGGCTTGACCTTTGACCTATCATAAAAATAAAAGATCAGATTCCATAAACACCTGTTATTAAATTCATCTGTTTAGACCTGAAGGAATAATATAGAGTCTCTAAGTGTTGAGGAAGATGAGATGAATGGTGGAATAAGTAAATAAATAGAGATGGACGTAGGGAGACGAGTAGTGTTTAAACGTGTAGTATTAATAACAGATCTGTACCCTGTCACTGCTGTGGTGGAAGTGAGTTTGAAACTGATTGGTCAATGCGGTCCAAGGATTAAATTTGGGACAGATATTCCACAGCTTGACAAATAGACGCTTACCGCTCATCATTCACTGCTGTGGTGAGGAGTGTAGGCGACTGACCAGTAGTGAAGGAACCCACATACTCGTTCCTTGAGATAGCTCCTCAACTAACCTAACCTAACCTAACCTAATCTAATCTAACCTAACCTAACCTAACCTGCTCAGCCTAACCCTTCCATAAGCGAGTGATAAAGGATGGAGGTGAATGCCAGGTGATATTAATTGTTGATACTAGCCTTGTTTATATGGTGGGGGCTAATACCTGTCCAGCCACTGATAGCTTTACCATAACAACGACTGAGTGATTTGGGTACCGTGCCTCAGTGTACAGTGTAGCAGCAGTGTGGTGTTGACTGAGTACCGTGCCTCAGTGTACAGTGTAGCAGCAGTGTGGTGTTGACTGAGTACCGTGCCTCAGTGTACAGTGTTGGACGCGGGTGTAGAACGGGGTGTACTACCTCATCTCCCAGGCGAGCGTTCTTAGGCATTTCTTGACGTGGATCCCGCTGGTTTATTGGCTCCCAAATGGCTCTTAACGTCCCCTTAATGACGGGTTGATTTAGAGTGATGGAACATGTATTTCGTTTACCTCACTACACCTAACACGAAGGCTCTCCACCCATTGCTAATCCTAATGAACTCGTCTTGAACATTTCCATAAATTTATTACTAGTTTAAACTTGCTTTCCCCATGCTATTAATTTTCATTAATAGGTTTTTCGATAGTCGATGGTTTTTAATTATTTACTATTATTTTGGAATTTGCATTTTAAGCTCATGGTAAAATTTACTTATTTTCTCTTGTTTATTAGTATTATACAAAGTCCAGCCATGCAGATAATTTAGGTAAGAATAGGGTGGTCATTGTTCACTCTCGAGGGAAACATCAGAAAGCTCACTGGATCATTTTAGCCAAGGTGAATATGTTAGGTCAAGTGGCAGAAACTTTTACCGGGTGACTAATGTGGTCAGTGTGTCAGCGCCTCAACTGTCAACACGGCAGTTGGTGAAATGATCCTTGTGATGTCGAGCTCAGAAATAATTGGTCGAGTTTACCTTTTGTTGATCACTGAATCACCGAGGACAGTTATACTCAGCATTACGGAATCTTTATGTTTAACTGCACTAAAGAAGGACATTTCAATATATTCCTCCTCGATTCTTTGTAATTTAAGTTTCAGGAAATATGTCGTCTTGTTGATCTCTTATATAACACGGTTTTAACTTTCAATTCAGTGCCAGGTTGATATAAGAGACTGTGTACATTCTCAGATCATCCTTAGTAGAGAGTAACGTTGTAACTTGCACTGATAGAGACAATAGAATGAACGTCATCATAATTACAGGGGCATCTTGGAGATATTCTTGAGAGACTTGACGAGAGTGAAAACGTGTGTGATTTTTGTCGAGAGATAAAAATGACTCAGAAGAGGGTCGTTTGTTACTGTGTGTGTGTGTGTGTGTGTGTGTGTGTGTGTGTGTGTGTGTGTGTGTGTGTGTGTGTGTGTGTGTGTGTTGTGTGTGGAAGAGTCCGACCCTTGGCTTCCAATTATTGGGTAACCTTCAGTTAGAGTCTCACATTCAACAGGTCGTAAAACAACCAACCAAAATTCTTTGCAAGGAAACTGGGAAAGTCTAACGAACTGAAAGTTGAGCTGGTGTGTAGGGCTCTGTTGCACGTCGACCAGTTCCTGGGAGTGTGTGAGGGCTCTGTTGTTCGTCGACCAGAACCTGGGAGTGTGTGAGGGCTCTGTTGTTCGTCGACCAGAACCTGGGAGTGTGTGAGGGCTCTGTTGTTCGTCGACAAGTTCCTGGGAGTGTGTGAGGGCTCTGCTGTACGTCGACAAGTTTCTAGGAGTGTGTGGGGCTCTGTTGCACGTCGACCAGTACCTGGGAGTGTGGAGGGGCTCTGTTACACGTTGACCAGTTCCTGGGTTTTGTTTAAGGTGGGGGGGGCAGGACTCCTCTTGGCTGTTTTTGCAACAGTGACAGAGGCAGTATTAATAGTGACATCGGGAAACAATATCATCATATCATCAACCTCAGAAAATTCACCGTTATTATCATAATCTTTAATCATCACTATCATCCTCATCCTCATCACCACGTCCAGTTACACCATCACACTCACTATCACCACCACTCGCAGTAACAGTAGTAGGGTACTAGCCACAGGAAGGGGCCATTAAGAACAACGACAGTAAGAGGAACAAGGTAAACGATACGGTCGTCTTAGAGGAAGAAGCACCCCTCTAGGGTTACTGGACCCCAGAATGAGACCTTCAACCCCCTGCAAGTACTGTCCGGCACCCATCTACTTACTACGCTCTGGTCCACAGTCGGTACTGCTCGACCCGGACCCGTCGTCCTTGTGGTATGGGGTGATGAGCCTCTTCTTGCCGCCACGCGTGAGAATGCTCGTGTTTTTAATGACGTTAATGACCCGTAAGGCCGCCAGCAGGTAAGGTTGTACGGTACGGTAAATTTACAATAGCATAAAAATGAACGAAAGGGGAGGTGGTGTCCGCAATGACGACTATGGAGCTAAAATGTCTTTGTGGCTTCCCTGCACCGGAGGGCAGCGGGGGAAACGACCACATTTACAGCCAAAAGACTGCACTTACTGCCTTACACGTCTGAACAGTAATTGTCACCCAAAAATTAGACACACCTGATTTATATATATATATATATATATATATATATATATATATATATATATATATATATATATATATATATATATATATATATATATATATATATATATATATATATATATATATATATATATATATATATATAAATATAAACGTCGACATCATCCCCAAATTGACGTCTCTGCTGCGTCGAAAACACCCGAACTTGTGCTGTAATAGTCTCCTTAGCACTGTCAAGTTGATTATTGACACGGTCTCTTTGATGGATCTAATTTCTAGCTTGACGCACTTTCCAAGCCGCAGTTGAAGATGCGAAAGACGTCCCTGGGGTCTAGGCAAGTAGACTATTCCCTAATTGACAGTTGGGGACTGATCACACTATACTATACCAAGTTGAGGCAGCCTCATTTACCTTGACAACACACACACACACATATTGCTCAGACTGCGGCAGCTATTTTATATTCGGTTTCCTGCTGACTATTGACAAAGCCAAAAGTTCCCAACTGCACAAGGTAGTGAAGGGATTGTAACTCTTAACTCTCCTGTACTGAACACTTCTACGGTGCTATCCCATGCTGGTTCACAAGTTAACCTAGCTATAGCTACTCGTGTGTGTGTGTGACAACACAGGGGGCACCCTGAACTAGGGCAGCAGTCGAAGTATATTTCTTTTTTAAGATATATCTTGACAATAGAGAATGAATATAAAAAAGTGAATTGTCTTTTAAATTTACTTCTTCTTTATAATATTTTGGCGCCGTATAAGAAAATGTATATGTTGTAGTCACAATGTTACTGCCTGTGGATATATAGGTGATCTGCCACGCCAGGTAAAGGTTGACCAACACGCCCAGGACGGCCCCGCCCCGGGTCATGGTCATTCCTTTCTTAATCCTCTTGTTGTAGTCTCCTGGATGTGTTCTCTGTGAGCTTCAAAAAGATACTCGCCAGACGTGACCTTCAGTGTGACTCAACCTGGAAAATTCATGTTTGGCAAATTACGGAACGTTACCTGCTATAACACATCAACTTAAACGTGATTCAACAAGTCGGATTTTACAACTTGCAATTTACGCTGTGCACTATATGTTGCAATTCTATTATACGAACGTGGTCTTTCAAGCTGGATTTTGCACCTTACAAATGTATGTAACACGATATGCGTCATGCATTACACCTCTCTCTCTCTCTCTCTCTCTCTCTCTCTCTCTCTCTCTCTCTCTCTCTCTATATATATATATATATATATATATATATATATATATATATATATATATATATATATATATATATATATATATATATATATATATATATATGTGTGTGTGTGTGTGTGTGTGTGTGTGTGTGATCTGCTAACTGGCATTTCTTTGCCTTGCAAAATATTGTATCATATTTTCGGTTCAGTTTGATAGAAATTGACGTCTGGGGAAACATTACATCAGTGTGAGAGAATAAATCGAGAGAAAGATTCAGATTGGCGCTGTTGATGCAAGAATAATAACGTAATTGTGATGCAGTCATTGGCATTTGGAGTCAGCAGCTGGTAGTACGAGGTCGTGTATTAGTCAGAAGGAGGGCGTGGGTGAGCAGCAGCAACACCACCACAACCGCAATGCCAATTTACGTCTGACCACGGGAAGAAGGTAAAGGATTAATGGCTACCACCTGCCGAGAGAGAGAGAGAGAGAGAGAGAGAGAGAGAGAGAGAGAGAGAGAGAGAGAGAGAGAGAGAGAAGTGGCGTTGGGTGAAAGAGAGAAACGATGAAGAGAGTGGAGGAGAAGAAGGACATCCAGGATAATAGATACGAAGAAGACCTTAAAAGATACTATTACATTTCCTTACACCTCTTACTCCCCTCCCTCCTCCCCTCCCTACAGGCCACGCCTCCCTCCCTCCTTCCTTCCCTACACAACCCTTGCCCACCTCACCTCACGACGACCCCTTGCCCCACAATACAATCCATCCTCTCCCCACCCAACAACCCATCACACACCCCACCTCCTTCCCACCCCTCACAACTTCCCCACCCCCATCTCCACCATACAACCCCTCCCCACTCTACAACCTTCCCCTCCCTACCCTACAACCTTCCCCTCCCAACCCTACAACCTTCCCCTCCCTACCCTACAACACCTCCCCACCTCACAACACCACCGAGCCCCACCCCACAACCCCTCCCCGCCCCGCCTCACCATCAGCTACACCCTGTGAGCCACTCTATCCAAGGTGATTATATAAATGCATATGCAAATTGAAGCCTGACGCTGTGGGACCCGCGTCGGGGTAAAAATTCTTAATGCCAGCTTAATTCAGTCCTCAAGGGGCAGTTCTGACTTGCCTGGGAGACGCGTAAGGGGATTGGGAGGCCGCGGCAACGTCTTAAGAGTTCATGTACTCTGGAAGACGCCCCGAGGCTGCTGGTGACTGTTTGGTGAGTCTCGTGGTGGTGACGATTGTGGTGGTGAAGTTGGTGGTGGTGTTAAAGAGGGTGGTGGTATAAGTGAATAAGTGAAAGTGGTGGTGGTGGTGGTGATGAGGGTAAGGCGGGTGGTGACGTTATTACCCATGGTGATGGAAGAGGTGCTGGTGGTGAGGTTATTAATGTTGGTTGTAGTGGTGATGGCAGTGGTAGTGGTGATGTTAATAGTTGTGGTGGTGATGGGTGTGGAGACGGTGGTGATGGTGAGTGTGGTGGTGAGGTTGGTTATGGTGTTGGTGAGGATAATACAAACAGGCCAGTGTTGGTGATAGAATTGTTCAGAAATTTATGGCCAGAGTAAACAAAGGAAATGTCACCCAAGATAGCGTTAGCGAGATTAATATGTTAATAAGTTAATTAGGACAACGTTGATGGTGGGGTCACAGCTTACCCAATGAGGTCAACCAGTAAGGGATGATACAGAGTCGATCAGAGGTCAGATGGGGTCAAGCAGAGCAGGGGTTAGGTACAGGTCAGATAGGGTCAGGCACAGGTCTAGTAGGGTTAGGGACAGCAGGGGTCTGGTAGTAATCACTCGGGGTACAGGTCATGCAGGGTCACTTAGGGCACAGGTCATGCAGGGTCACTCTGGGCACTGGTCAGGTAGGAGTCACTCGGGACACAGGTCATGCAGGGTTACTCAGGGCACAGGTCATGTAGGAGTGACTCGGGGCACAGGTCATGCAGGAGTCACTCGGGGCACAGGTCAGGTAGGAGTCACTCAGGGCACAGGTCATGCAGGAGTCACTCGGGACACAGGTCAGGTAGGAGTCACTCGGGACACAGGTCATGCAGGGTCACTCAGGGCACAGGTCATGCAGAAGTCATTGGGGGCACAGGTCATGTAGAGTCACCCAGGGCACCGGTCATATAGGGTCACTCGGGGCACAGGTCATGTGAGAACGACACAGAACCATCAAGAACTTTCAGCCACCACCCTACACACCGTCGTGGCTCGGGTTTGCTCGTGGTCAGTGTGTGTGGACTAACATGTGCTCAAGGTCTCACAGTATTCCTCGTCTCTTCCAACAACTTTCCTCCCGTCGTGTGGTGTTCCTGAACTAACACAGTACCTCCAGAGTTGTTGGGTTGTGTGTCATCTGAATAATTCTCCATTTGCCTGTGGACCTTCTGCAGTCACAAATTCATGACATATCGTAACCTAGGTTCATTCCTCTCACTTGTTTACGCCTTCCTATTTTTTTTTTTTAGGTCGTTATCTTATGTTTTCTTCTGGGTGTGGTCTTCTATCATTGCTCTGCACTCGTGTTTTTGTTTTCGTTTCCCTTTCTTTCATTTACACATCTCTCCTCTCGTTGATGCACTGATTAATTTGATTTCATGTGCTCCTCCTCCTTGTCTCAACTTTTTCATTTCAGCCCTATCTTCTCTCCCTTTCTTCATCCCATTATTCACTGCCCCCCTCTCTGTGACCTACCCCTCTCCCTTCTTCTACTACATCACGTTCTCCCACGCCATCATAAACGGGATTACAAGGTAGTGGTGTGGTCCCCATCCCTCCTTCTCCGATTTTCCTCAACACCCACTCCTCCCATAACATCCCCTTCCCCCTCCAGGTTCCCCACAAACCTACTTACGTCCCTCCTTTCCCTCCTTCTCCCGGCCCCTCCCTCCCTTCCTCCCTTCCTCCCTCCCTTCCTCCCTCACCTGCATTATGCTTACATTAGTAATTTTCCTCTTCAACCTAACCTCATTATAACGCCCTGCACCTCTTCCTCCAAGTTCTCACAAATCCACGTTGGCTTGTGGCCAACAAACGACCACACGAAGGCAGGGCAAACCGCACAATAAGGCCGGCGTCCAATACAAACGGAATTGAATCAAAGACCGTGGAGTCGTTGGAGGGTGTGTGGCCTTTGCGTCCGGGCGTGGCGTCTCCCTCAGGTTGGCCAGAAGTCCGATTAGCGTCGGCGGGTAGGTCTCCCAGCTCGCCATAAGCCCGAACATTTGCATCACTAATGAGCACTGTAGTGTTTCTTGCTCAGGTGGCAGCCACCAGTGGAATAACCCATTAGTCTCTCACGCGCTGCACTACCTCTTATGCTCTCTATTTTTTGTCTTATGTTTTTATTTATTTCCGTCTCCTCTTTAGCGGCGTCCATGTCAGTTTGACCTTGATTATGTCTTATTCCTGCCACACTGCCCCTGGTTCTCTTTTTGTCTGAGTAACACACACACACACACACACACACACACACACACACACACACACACACACACACACACACACACACACACACACACACACACACACACACACACACACACACACACATCTGTTGAAGTTTCTTCTTTGTTAACTATCATCAGGTTCCTGGGTGATGTAAGCCACAAGTTTACCTCCTCTTACCATCCTCCTCTTCCACACTTCCCCAATCCTTCTCAACCCTTCCTCCTCTTCCTCTGCCCTTCTCTCACCATCCTCCCCTCCTCCACCTATTCTACTCTTCTCCACCCTTTTTTTCCCACTCTCCTCACCCCCACCTTCTCTATTGTTCTCCCATCCTCCTCTCCCCCCTCCCACCTTCCTCCACCCTTCTTCCACCCCTTGCATCCTCCACCCACCTATTCTACCCCTTTCTCCCTCCGCTTCCACCATCCTCCACCCTCCTCTCTTCTCCCCTCTTCGTCGTCTTCCTCTAACCTCCGCTTTCTCTTTCTTCTTTCCCTGTAGGTTTCCACTATTCGTTCCAACCATCGTCCTTCCACCCATCTTTTCTTTTCCACACTTCAGTCTGATCTCATTCCTTCCCACACTCTCCCTCCTCCAACCTCTCTTCTCATAATCCCTTCTCCTTAACCCTCCCTGCCACAATTTTCCCTCACATAACCTTCCCTACCACAATTTACCCTCCCATAACCCTCCCACAACCCTCCCTCTTTAACCTTCCCACCCCAACGTGCCCTTCCACAACCTGACATTAATTGGTTGACGCTATAGACTCGAAATGATTAGTGATTATATGACATTATACTGAGTGCATTGTAGGTGAACATTGTATCTTGACTTGCGGGCTGCATAGTGCTTGTTCATTTTTTTTATCCCGTTTGCGGGAAGTGACCACCTGGTCAGATAAGCTGTTCCATTTGACCAAAAAGCTCAGTGAGATGTTGTTTTGTCTCAGCTTGGTGTATGGACTTGAGCTTTTTAAAATCGATGCCTATTATAGCTGTCAAGTTGTTTGGGTGACGGACACCCTCATCTTGTGATATTTCTGTATAATTTTGAAGGTGTCAGTCACATCCTCGAGGTCCTGCGCTACCCCGTGAATGAAATCATCAGCTTCCTCAGATGTGCGTCTCAACTCAAGTTTTTCAGCTTGAAGGTAAACTTCTTTGCACTCCTCTCAAAACCCTGGATTCATGGATGTCTTTCACGTTAATGGGATGTTATATTGCATCCTTGCACAATTATCTGAAGTTTTCTACGTCTAAATGGGTGGCTGACCAGGCACCTCATCTGGTTCACCTTGTTACCTGTATCGATTATATCATCTTTCAGACGTCAGTTTCCTGTAAGTTATCACTCCAAGGTCCCTCTCCTCCCCTCTCCTCTTTTACTTAAGTCGCCCATTGTTGTCACTTCCTTCCCCCGTCATATCAATATTCAGCCTAACATTGATCTGGATGGCGACAGTAAACATGTGGTCGACCATTAAGGAACATTGTCTATAACAATTTGGGGTTGTTTTGGTGAAGATGAGATTGAATGTGTCGGAACATCTTCGTATCTTCAGTCAAGAGTTATACTTAAGGCAAATAATCAAGTAAATCATTAATGTATATAACAAAGAATGGTGGGTCTGACACACTTCCCTGTAGGATGCCACTTACCTCTGCAGCCCAGTCAGATACCTTCCATTTGCGTTGACTGTTTTTTATCGTTCAAAAAATATGAAATCTATTAGTGTGTTTCTCCAGAAATACCATAACTGCTGAGCTTACTAAACATCTAGCCCTTATGAAAACCATACAAGTCGTCTCTAATGCACCCCCCCCCCCTTGTACTTATAGGAATTCTTTCCCTGCATCAAATAGTTGAAGCCTAATAGATCTGTCACTTCCGCCATACTGCTAGTTCCTAAAGAGTTGGTTACAATATTCCGTGTGTGATATATGATACGGTTCAGTACGATGACAGCCATAGTCTTTCAGATGTTGTATGTAAGGCTCACAGATCTATAGACAGTGAGTTTCCGATTTCCTTTTTGAATAATGTTCTTTACAGCTTTCTGCACTTAATGCAAGACATCCGCGTTTCTTCACCCGTTTCCGCTTTACTTGTGTCATCTGCTTCCACCTGAGTTACCAAGTCGGTAATACCAATATTGTTGTTCAACTTATCTTCTGTAAATTTCCAGAACTTGTTGTGTCTGTAGCTGTGACCTGCCCCACGTCTTTCTCAGATTCTCTTGATATCTTCCGAAACTTATTCCCTTACCTTCGCGTCTACTTTGTTTCTCTTGATTCTGTGCTTCACTGTATATCTGCCATCACCTGCAGTGTTTCCTAATGGCCTCAAGTGTCACTCTGTTTAATGGAGTTGTCTTTCTATTTCCAATTATTGTTATGATTTGATGTATATACATGGTGTGAACTTTTTCTCGGCTGATCTGAGTTTGTATGTAAAAGTAATACACTCTGCTTCAACATCGAACGGATGTACTCACAAACGATCTGTTCAGTCTTCATTAAGTTCATTCCTGCTTGAGTCATAGTGACCTTTGTCGCAGAAGAACTTCTTGAACAGTTTTTGTACGTGATTGTGTAACACTTGAACTGGAAAGCAATTAGGCAATGATCATTCTTACCCAGGGGAGACAGGTGACCCACTTCCAATACCATTCCTTCCCCATCTGTTAGTAGAAGATCTTATAAGTGGAAATAATTTGTGCTTTCTCCTCCTTGTGTTCTCTGGTACATAATAACATGGGAAGTCATCTTTCTGTAGTTCTGGTAATATGAACCGTGGCTCTCATGCTGTACTCGTAGTGTCGTCTAAGAGTTACCATAAAATCAGTAATCAGTTGTGATCTGTTCTAATTTGCAAGTTTTGTTAACCATTTGTTCAGGTGCGCCTCTTTCTTCCTGCTTGGACAACGATAGACACATCCAATTAAATTCTTCTCTTTACCCTTGAATCCTTCCCTCCATCATCCCTCCCTCCTTCTCATAGCCCTCCCTCCCAACAACATTTTCTCCTCTAACACTCCCTCTAAGAACGAAGATCTTTCTCTCGCCTCTGCATGGCAATTATAAAGTTTTGTCCCTTACCTCACCATGGCAACAGAATAAAGTCTCCTTCATCTCACCATGGCAACAGAATAAAGTTTCCTTCATCTCACCATGGCAACAGAATAAAGTCTCCTTCATCTCACCATGGCAACAGAATAAAGTTTCCTTCATCTCACCATGGCAACCGAATAAAGTCTCCTTCATCTCACCATGGCAACAGAATAAAGTTTCCTTCGTCTCACCATGGCAACAGAATAAAGTCTCCTTCATCTCACCATGGCAACAGAATGAAATCCACTCTCTTACTTCGCCATGGCAACTGAATGAAGCTCTGCCTCGCCTCACCATGGCAACACCGCCAGAGGCTTTGAGTTGTATGTACAAGCTGAGTGTTCGCCGTGACCACAACAACACTAGACGTGGTAAATACACCTGACGGCGCCCGCTACTTAGTCTCGACCACCGTAACACCTTCACAAGTGCCCGCCGGTATTTGCAGATCGGCCATCCTGAGGCTTTGTAAATACATCGTCCAGACCACCCCCTGTGTTATGTAGCTGTACTCTCTCTCTCTCTCTCTCTCTCTCTCTCTCTCTCTCTCTCTCTCTGTGGACCAATACGATATAGGTCACGAAGTATTTCTTATTGGCTGTGGAAGTAAACCCTCACACCATTAGATCTCCTTCACCCCATCTTTAACCTTCACGGGATGTAAGAGGTCATTGCTTGTCTGTGAGGCTTTTGTAAGGGTAGATATAAAAACACCGTAGAAACTGATTGAGGGATCGTGACGACACTTTGCCTCCAGGTTTGGTTGTTCTCCGTAAACAAACTTGGATTACACCTCATGACTAAAAAAAAAAAAACACCTTAACGCTACTTGGGAGGTAGTTTGATTAGGTTAGGTTAGGTTACTGTACGTTAGGTTAGCGTGTGGGTGTTTAAATCTAAGATTAAATAAGCTGAGGTGTTTAATCTTCAGGTGGTCCATAAACTCGACCTGACTGTGGAGGAAAAGAGGTACTGTATAGGTGAAGGTTAAACCGTATAGGTACTAAAACGAGCCACCTGATGTTGATGATACTTGTGGTACCTTGTTTGCCGTTCACCCCCGGGGACGCCTTTAATATTGGTGAAGGCAGGGTAGACGCTAGCTCAAGGGCATAGATCTTAATCCCTCGGTAAAATATATGAAAATTTCTCAAGAAGATTAGATGCTGGACGAGGAAGATTTGATTGGATTTTAGAGAAAGGAGGTCAAAGGTCAAGTATTAGGATTGGTGTTGCGATTGGTATTTTTCTAGGTATAAGGCTGTAATTGGTAGGAGGAATAGCTCCTATGAGTAAAGACAATTGTACCTAACCTAATCTAATCCCCTAGGTAGCGTTAGGGTGTTCAATGATCAGGTGAAATAAGCTCGGGTGCCTAATATTTACATAATCCGTAAGATTCATTTCAATGTCTTCTGCTTTTTCTATCTGTGTTTGTTCATGATGTTTTTACCATGTGATAAATTACGTATCCTAAAGCCATCCACCACGAACGTCGAAAACTGTCGCAATGATCGCAGTTTATCACCTTTACGCTGTCCGTGTGTGACTTGAGGGCGTAACGTAGCACTCGAGTCGGCCAAGAGTGACTTGTCATGTAGCAGCCACAACCCTACGAGGTACTTACAGGTACTTACAGGTACTTATATGTTGTTGTAAGTGTTGGTGCAGCTCTCAGTCTCTTCAAGCTAGTTTCTCTTTGGTTGTCTCTCTAACGCACTCAAGAGACGCTCACTTTACCGCATGTCTCTCAGGTCTCAGAATGTATCGATGGGTGATTGCTGTTGTTGTATTCATCAGACTCCTGAGAGTTCAATCAATGATCTCACAAGTTATTATTGATTCTGGCAAGTGACGATGAGTAAAAGGTGTTTCGTTTACTTCTTCCTGAACTTTGACGGGCCACAAACGTCTTACTGTAGTCATAAATATTCCTTCACACGGGACTTGAAGGTTCTCCCGGGTCTCTTAAAGTCAATTATTGCTTCTCAAAAGTCTTCTTGGTTTCTAAAAATATCTTTACCTGTCACAAATGTCCAATTCAATTTTCTAGAGGATAATTTGGTTCTCCAGTACTTTCGCTCTAGATTCACGCTCATGTTTGGAAAGTTTCGTTGATTGCGAGATGTGTCATCCTAGTTGAGGTGTGCACTTGTTCTTGTCAGACGGGACAACGCAGGAGACACTCGGAAATTAAGACCCTCAGTGACAGCATTTTCATCTTGTTTTATGTCACACACACGCAAAATATCGCAATATATTTTTCCCGCTAGGCCGATAATGTTTTAACGGAAGTAAAACTGATTGGAACGCAGATTTCTTTTCCGCACCGCACTCAACTCTGCCTCTCTCCTCAACACACTACTTCAAGCTGTGTTTCCATTAACTCTTTATTCTCTCATCAAACTCTCTATTACTTGTGTTTCTTTATAGCTGTTTACTCTCCTGTTTATGTTTATTTAGGTCTTGTGTTTATGTAGATGTTATTTTGGGATGCATATGGTGTGGGTTTTTTTCCCTCTTATAAACTCAAGTCAAACATTTTTTTGTGGGATATATATTTTTTTAAGTATTACTATCGCCGCCTGAATATGTGCGTGTGCCTAATTTGCCTTACATCAGTAATTTAAACTAGAATTATTACTTTGACCACTAAGATGTTTATTATTGCTGCAGCCGCCTCAGAGTCGTTCATTGCTACCACCATCACCACCACCCCTACCAGAGTCATTCATTGCTACTACCACCACCACCACCCCCTACCAGAGTCATTCATTGCTACCACCACCACTTTCATTCATTGCTACCACCACCACCACCACCAGAGTCATTCATTGCTACCACCACCACCACCACCAGAGTCATTCATTGCTACCACCACCACCACCACCACTTTACCAGAGTCATTCATTGCTACCACCACCACCACCACCCTTACCAGAGTCATTCATTGCCACCACCACCACCACCACCCTTACCAGAGTCATTCATTGCTACCACCACCACCACCACCACCCTTACCAGAGTCATTCATTGCTACCCACCACCACCACCCCTACCAGAGTCATTCATTGCTACCACCACCACCACCACCTACCAGAGTCATTCACCACCACCACCACCCCTACCAGAGTCATTCATTGCTACCACCACCACCACCACCCGTACCAGAGTCATTCATTGCTACCACCACCACCACCACCCTTACCAGAGTCATTCATTGCTACCACCACCACCCTTACCAGAGTCATTCATTGCTACCACCACCACCATCACCCTTACCAGAGTCATTCATTGCTACCACCACCACCACCACCCTTACCAGAGTCATTCATTGCTACCACCACCACCACCACCACCCTTACCAGAGTCATTCATTGCTACTACCACCACCACCACCACCCTTACCAGAGTCATTCATTGCTACCACCACCACCACCCTAACCAGAGTCATTCATTGCTACCACCACCACCACAAAGGTCATTCATTGCTGCCACCACCACCACCACCCCTACAAAGAGTCATTCATTGCTACCACCACCACCACCACCCTTACCAGAGTCATTCATTGCTACCACCACCACCACCCTTACCAGAGTCATTCATTGCTACCACCACCACCACCACCACCCCTACAAGAGTCATTCATTGCTACCATCACCATCACCACCCTTACCAGAGTCATTCATTGCTACCACCACCACCACCCCTACCAGAGTCATTCATTGCTACCACCACCACCACCCTACCAGAGTCATTCATTGCTACCACCACCACCCCTACCAGAGTCATTCATTGCTACCACCACCACCACCACCCCTACCAGAGTCATTCATTGCTACCACCACCACCACCCCTACCAGAACCACTTCATTCATTGCTACCACCACCACCACCCTTACCAGAGTCATTCATTGCTACCACCACCACCACCACCACCCCATACCACCACCACCCCAGAGTCATCCAGAGTCATTCACTACCACCACCACCACCACCCCTACCAGAGTCATCCATTGCTACCACCACCACCCCTACCAGAGTCATTCATTGCTACCACCACCACCACCCTTACCAGAGTCATTCATTGCTATCACTACCACCACAGTCGTTCATCACTACCACCGCCAACACCACCAACGTTGCTGCCACCCCCTAATAATAATCACTTGCGGTAGCCCAAGATCGTCTGGTCGCCGCTAATACCCGTCTGTTTTTACCTTTGCTTCCTCACTAATTGCAGTCTTTCTGGGCTCCCACAGGTGCTTATGAGGAGAGTTTTGCGGTCGGTGTTAAAATGTGTATTTATCTACATTTGCATGACACTCAGACTTACTCCCTCGACCTTCCCTCGGGGATACACTTCGACCAGCACCGACGTTTTTGAAAAGATAGACGGTGGCGAGTGTAGGTGTACCGCCGCTAACAAAGACACCCACACCAGCCGGGGTAAATCGAACCCTTGAACCCTTACCAGTGGGTTTTTTTCAGGTTTATTTTACGTACTTCGTATACACACGAATGCGAGTGAACGTGTGTGTGTGTGTGTGTGTGTGCGCGCGCGCGCCCCTTCATGCATAACCACATACACACACAAAAGACACACGTACCGTAGCATAAATACCTACATACAAACACACATACATTCACGGATTATCATCAGTAAGAGAAAAGTTATTACAAAAACAAGGGAATATTTTTTTTTTTGCGATATAAATAGAGACTTTATTGGAATTCACTGAGAGAAAATTCAGCAGACACACTTGACAGTCAAACGGTCTCCCTCATGTTTGTGTGTGACTGCCGGGCGGCGTTGATTTGTCCCCAGATATAACAGAAGACTTTATCATGACCAACCAACTGAGGAGCTTCAAGGTTCATCCCGTAAACCTTCCTCACCTGACCAGTGTTACCAGGAGGGATTCTTTTTCTTTTTTTCTTTTTTTTTTGCGTGTGGTAATAATATTTTCTGTGTGGAGTCTTTTTTTTAATAATCAGAATATATAATCGCTCCCTAAGGTAACCCAGTCAATAAAAAGTACAGCTGTAAGAAATATAATGAATGTATATATTGACAAGTGATGAACAGGTAAAGGAATAATATATTGTGTAAATACTTGTGTGCACTAGCGTAGGGCCAATGAATACTCACCCGGTGTCATCCTCTCCCAAAAGTGGTCTGCGCCGTGACCAAAACCTCCTCCTTCTCCCCGGCGGCGCGGCGTGTGGTCATGACAGCTGACAGTGACCACCGGGTGACTGAGGGCCAAGCTTCACCCTCAGTGTCCGTCTGGCTGATGTGAAGGAGACACATACCTGACACAAGTAAATACACTAGTCATTAATCTTCAACTTAAGTCCAAACATTGCTCCACATTTTTTGTTTCTCGCCCTTAAAAAAAATTAGATGATATTTGCGGATTATATTTTCTTGTGAAAGTCATTGTCGTTCTTTACATGAGCATTTGCGTGGTCGATGCCTGATATATGACTTAAAGTTTTTAGTTTAGAATATTGTGAAGCCAGAGGTTATGTCACCCATCATTGAACTTTGGTGATATATAACAAACTTATATAACTGAGGGGCTTTAATATGTCAATAGAGTCATTACTTCACACCGGATCATTATAAAAATAAATAATTAACTTCCTGAACTTCACATGTTTGTTGGTGAATATCTAAAGGTGTTCATCTTTTGTTATCGTGTGTGATATAACCTTTCGTTGTTAGAAATATGTTTTAGAACGAATATATTTGTTTCGTTGGTTTTCCTTCCTTGCTAGTATCGCCGGACCCCACCACTGAATAAAACACAATGACAACAGTTCGCAATATCCTAAATACAACTCAAAAGACGAGAACACGGCGAGGATACAGGACTAAACTGTCAAATATAGCCAAATTCTTCCTCGTCAATAGAACACATTCCAAGGTTTTTGGCTGTGTTCCTGGACACGTCTTCCTTACATAGGTGGCGACGTCATTAAAATATTCGTGAATAATTTTAGCGGGAGGCCGATCGACCACTTTAGCGTGAGCGTGGTGTTGAGGTGCAGTAAGGGAGAGTGTGTGTGAGTGCCTCGGGAAAATGGTGGTAAACACACACTTGACCACCCACCAAAAGTCCCTTAATAAGCACTCGTGGCACGGCCCGCTCAAGTGCAATTAGTGAGCAAAGGAAGGCTGAAAGGAACGCGGGCAGAGAGCGCGAATTAATGTTGATTTGACGATCCTGTACCACTGCAGTGTTGGGGGGAATTCACAGCAAATCAGAATTATGTCACCCACGTTGTCTCGCTCATTCCTTTATTTACAAATATTTCCCGTGGTTGGTTTTATATATTCTTAATTTTTTCAAACTTTACCTTTAGTTCTTTATGATATATCCATCATCGTAGTTTCTAATTATCTTTGTATAACTCAACAGTTGAACACATTTTACGTCCTGCTCCCCGGGGCAGAACACACCACTACACCCCACACCGCCCCCGTCTTGCCTCCATCATCGCGAGAACAGTTTCCTGCTACAGTCAGCTGGACCATCGGCTTCCCTTATACTTATTACCTATGTGAGGCACGAGGGATTTAACATCATCTTCATTGTTAATCACTGTGACGTGTATTGGTTATGTAAACAAATATATCGGCTGTGACTGATAAGTTAATGTCACGTATTATTTCAGAGGCCGTGTTGATACATTAAATTCTTTCCTTTGTTAAGTGAAACGAAGAAAAGGGAAATATTTATACAGTTCTATCTTCTATGAACCACTTGATTAATTTGATGATCTATTATATCATTTTAGTTTTATAGTTTGTTGAAGTTCAGATTGAAGGCGATTGTTTGGCATGTGTGAAACCTGACACAGTTTCCTCACTTTTTCAACAACGTTTCAAATATCAGTGTTGGGGCCTCCAGCAACACAGCCCAACCCTTTGAACAATACCTGCAAACTGTGGTCGACCAAAATCAATAAAAAAAAGGAAAAGGATTAAGTAATTGTAGTTTATATTTTTAAGTTTTCGTCAACAAGTAAGTGAACCTATGTTGAGGCTTACCCAAAAATATGCGAGTGGAAAGAAAAGTACGAATTTACAGTAGCAAAAAAATATAAATGGCATCGGCTTGTGGTGTGTAAAATTTATAAATACAATAGTGTAAGAAAATAGTGGCTGTGGGTTGCTTGAGGGAGATTAACAAGTCAAGTATTAGGAAAGAACATGTCAACACTGATCCTCCAACTCAAGCACACTGGGCCACACACACCCTCCTGTTCCGAGAATCTCTGTACACGTGATCGAAGAGAAAGCTTGTGGTGGGCTCTTGATCTTCACCACCTGAGGCTCCATCTCTCATAAACAACCATAAGAGCGGCGGCAGCGTCGAGGAATAAAGCCACTTGTATAATAAGGCAGCCGGTGTTCATGGATCATGCAGGTAATGAGTCAAGGTTTCACGGAATAATCCCTGGTTTAATACAGCGTCATTATACTAATACCCACACATTATCCAGCAGAGGCACTTAGCACTAAAAGAGGTGAGTCATCTTCTCTGATCAGATGTGTCTAGTGTGAGGTGACACAGGGATTACCACTTACATGACGCCTCCACTCCGAGTGTTTACAAACAGACAGCGACAGATGTTTTGCTAGTTGAATGAGTCAGGAGTGTGTCGTAAGGTACACCAAAGCCTCTGTTTACTTACTCTTACTGTATAATGAATCTAAGTGAAGCTGACCGAGATACTGTGTCTTTGTCATGTATGTACACACTGTTTCGAGTGTAACAACACTAACTGGCAACTTCACCCAATATGTTTCGAAATAAGAGTTATTTAATCCTGTGCCAAGAGACCAATAATCCCAAACCCTTCAGCCCCTTGTTTATAATATATCAAGGGCCAGCGCCATGCCCTTTATTAACTGTACACAATGAAAGTCAGTAACTGTAAAATTCCCTGCCTACATTCCATCACCCAGCCAGTACTCACTCCACACACGTACAGTACTAGGAGGTGACGGGAGGGAGGGCACGAACGGCTGAGAGTCAATACCCAACAATATCCTCTCCTTGTGTACACTTTATCCAAGAGGTAAAGGTGGCTGATCAGAGCGGCAGTTTGGAGATTATTCAAGTCTTGCGTGTATATTATTCTCGACTTAAAATTTGTTTTCAAAAGATCACTTCCTCAAGCATTATGTTCGTAATGTATGATAGAAAGATATGGCGTTTTAGAAGACGTAAACACAGTTTTA
Organism: Homarus americanus; assembly: GCF_018991925.1. Taxonomy (NCBI): domain Eukaryota; kingdom Metazoa; phylum Arthropoda; class Malacostraca; order Decapoda; family Nephropidae; genus Homarus; species Homarus americanus. The sequence goes on along the minus strand of NW_024714121.1, from coordinate 707,275 downwards.
AAAGTGTAAATTCTGCGACGTGTTAGATGAAATATCAAAATAAATTTGATAACGAATGAGAAAGTTATGGTGAGAGCTAAGTGCGGACCAGTACTTGACGTGAACTTTGTTGTGAACTTGCTCTGGTCCTGAGAGAGTTGCTTCTCAGGAGACAAATGAGACATAATCCTCCTCCTGCTGTGACACACCACATTCGTGAGTAGTGACAGGTGAAAGAAATACTGCACTTTACAACAAGGTGTGAATATGTTGGAGCTGACGTATAGGATTACGGAAATCCTCACCGGTGGGCAACAAGACCTGGCAGCTGAGAGTGTGTCAAAAATGTTGATATGAAGTCATTTGGAAAGTTTAAGCTTTGCCGTATATAAGAAAAAATCTCCAAGGGATGCTTAAAAAACGGGAATAACGTACAAAGCAAGAGGGAGAGAACCACACGTGCGTGCTCCAGCGAAATTAATCCCAGTCATGCACGAACCAGACATAGCCAGCGACCTGCGCGTGTTATAGGCTTACAGATTTCTGAGAGTAAGCAAGTTTAAACGACCATATACAGACGTAAATTAAATTGTATTGCACAGGGATGAAGGGAGAGTTATGGTCAGTCTTATAGCAGCTCAAACCAATATCAACAGATGCTAGACAAAAAATATGATTCACAGATCCATTTTAAAAAAAACGTTCTTAGTCAACTTGTGTCTCTCTAAGTAAAATAATGAAACTTCGAGGTCAGGGCACCCATAATACACCGCCTTACTGAACAAATACTCTTTCAAAATTAAAATTACTGGGAATGGGTTTATAAAACTGTTGGTGACTCAAGCTTCTGTTAGTGTTTACCCTATACTGTAGTAGCAACAGCCTTCTGATATTTTTTTTTGTGCGACTACTGAGCCCGACACAAATGTTACACTCTATAAACTAGAAAAAATAGATAACCACATACACAATGGTTAGGTTTATTTTAATCTAGAGGTGGATAACCTAACCTAACCTAACCTAACCTAACCTAACCTAACCTAACCTAACCAAGGGAGATGGAAGGTTGGGTTGAAGAATGCAGCAGTGTACGTGAATGAGTAGAAAAACCTCAGCCTGGAGGGATTTTCATGCTGGTGATGCTGGGTAGTGTGAGGCGACAGCGGGAGTAAACCAGATCTAGGGTCTTGTTATAGAAGGGGAGCACCATAACAGAACACATCTTTACGGAGAAGAGTACTCGTAGAATTTGTCACGGCAAAATAATGGTTTCCCACTTAAAATGTAAAATAAAATAATAAACACTAATAGGTTAGATTGAATAGGTAAAATATAATTGCTTGAGTTTATTTTTACATGTATGGAAATAACTAAGGCATTTTATGTTGCAGGCCCCTGGACAACACAGCTCGGGGCGGAGAGGAGCCAGAGATTGAGGTGAGTACTGCTTTAGTCTAAGACCCTGGTGGGGTCCCGTATACACTGAGATGTACCCGCATTTTGACTTCGGATCTTGCTTAAGGCTGGTTTGGGCATAACAATAAACTTAATCACATGTTTCACATCTGGCCGGTTTTCCGTCATTTTGAAATCAAAGATGGCCGCCTACAAAAAAAATCCACAAATGGCCTAAATATAGTCAATATTGAATGTCGTGGTCAAGAGAATGTGTAACAGGACGTTATGAAGCGAAGTTCCATCAGAAATTGTTACACAAGGAAACAACAGAGTAAGTACTGGAGTAAACTTTTAACCTATCTATTCCCTCTGCTAAGGGACCTGACTCCACACACAGAAGGAAACTGGGATTTACTTTTCTCTGCTGTCCAGCGGGCATTACCACTGTTCATTGCTGTTGACAAGACACTATTCACGACGGGGAGCAGTATATTATGAAGATTGTTTGCAGTTGCCACACAATTTCCCATCTATCCATGCCAAGTTTTGCTAAGGACATTTTGTCGTGAAACATTATACCCGCAAATTCAGTATTGTCCCAATGGACCTTGAGCAGATGTACAATAAACCTGCCAACGACCATGGGGGGATTGTGGAACTCACAAAAAGAAAAGAGGCAGAGGCAGTCGCTCAGCATTAAGCAAGAGATAGTGCAGATATATGTGTCTCTTCACCGGTTTTGTTGCCTCAATGATGATGATGAGTACTAGTTACATGATGAGTTTTGTGGCCTGAATGATGAAGATGAGTACTCGTTACATGATGAGTTTTGTGGCCTGAATGATGAAGATGAGTACTCGGTACATGATGAGTTTTGTGGCCTGAATGATGAAGATGAGTACTCGTTACATGATGAGTTTTCTGCAGCCACAACCAAGCATGATGAGATTTACATTCAACAAATGTTTTCATATATTCAGAAAAGAGAACAACCCTCCTGATATGTCAAACAGCAGCAAGACGAGAAAGCTTGTAAATGGAAAAGGGATTGGTGATGAGAAAAGCAAGTAAGTATCCTTTGAACTGTACCAGTCTTGGCCAGTGTTGTGACGGGAAGGTGATGCCGAGGTCCACAACTCCTGTCATAGTTGATATATTTATTGTTGATCACCTTTTTATTATTATATACCTGTTGATTTATTTCTTCTACATTTTGATCAGCATTCCATTATTACATGTTGATTATTTTTCATTGTTGAACAGTTTCCTTTTATAATTATTAGTGATGAACTTTCTGTTATGGTCATTTCTTTTAACGTTATTGAATAGAGACTCTTTATAGTTTCCGATAGTTGTTTTCCTCGTGGTTGTTGATCTTCAGTTTCTCTATAGTAATGGTTAGCAGTGCCTTTATAGCTGTTCAGTAGTTATCGACCAGCGTGTCTTTGTAGCTCCGACACGGGTATTTGTGTAAACCGTGAAGTTAATAGATCTCACATCGATGTTCGCGTTATTTTCACACGCTTTTCTTGTTTACATAATCTCCAAATATCTGACATGTCGTTACCGTTAATAATGTGACCTTATTTTTTAATTGATTCGTATATGGTAAACATTTTGTTTCATTTAAGGCGTCGTTTACTATCAGAAGAGAGCAAAATTATATATAGAGTAGCTTAGGTGAGGTTTTGTATGACAATACTCTTTTATATATTTTAGGATTTACATGATCGTTTACGGCCAGCCAGAAGTTAAAAAAGAAACGATAAATACATAGAAGTTTTTGCTACTCGGCAATTATATCTGTTTAACGTGACACACACACACACACACACACAAAAAAAAAAAAAAAAAAAAAAAAAAAATATATATATATATATATATATATATATATATATATATATATATATATATATATATATATATATATATATATATATATATATATATATATATATATATATATATATATATATATATATATATATATATATAGGATAACCACAAGGAAAAGAAAACACGAAGTTCCCGCTTCGTGTTTTCTTTTAGGTTATCAGCATATACCTGGCGCACCTACAGTGATTTACTTGCATATATATATATATATATATATATATATATATATATATATATATATATATATATATATATATATATATATATATATATATATATATAATTGTTGCGTAGGAAACATGTTTTGACATTGAAGTGGAACCTACAAACATCAAGTTAGTGTTGTAGAGCTGTTTATCAGATAAATGCTTCGGAACATCACTTATTCCCTCATCACAGCAGAGCCTAAAGGGACAAATTTCTATAGTTACATGTGTATATATAAATTTTTTAAACAAAAATAATTACAATAAATTTATTTACTAATATTACTTAATGATAGCGGTTCTCTATGACTGCCCTCTGCAATAGTTGATAGCGTTTCCTTGACATTGCAAATTGTGGTGACCTGGTGTTCTGAACACTATTATTACCGAGTCATGTTGTAGAGATTTAATGTCGTCAAAATTTCTTCAGACCTATAAAATAAAATTTGTGTGTGAAGGACGTATTCTAACGTAGCATTTCGTTCGACTAAACTGAAAACACTGACAAATTAAGTAAGCTTATTATTATGTGCTAGTCAGCGATGATTTTTTTTTCGCATTGGAAAGCACAGGTGCGGTAGACGATATTTATTTACTGAGACTCAGACTAGAGATGGTGGGACTTGGAAAGAAAAACCTGATATCATATATAATATATTTGTTTTGTAATATATATTGTTGTTGGCGGTTCAGCAAGGTGGATATTTTACAGCGATCACCGATACACTTTAGTTAAGGGGATTCCAAATATCTTTGATGCAGGCCGTGGTGACTAAGAAGAGTTGCTTTCCGTTAATCTTCCGGCGAAACATTCATCAGTGTCGGTAGATCATGACCGCCTCAGTGCCAAGAAATGTTCATAATAAAACTTAAAAGGCAGCAAAATCACGTAACTATCCCTTATCGTAAGCGACGACGCACACGGACACCGGCAAGCACGGGTGAGGTGTGAGGGAGACGCGCAGGTGCGACAGAGGCGACCCAAGACTCACAAGACGGATGGTGGTGAAGCCCCAGATAAGTCATCTGCTTCATGAATTTGAAGTGGTATCAGAGACGCACCGACCGGCGAGGGGGCAGGAGTCATCAAGTTCAGGCGACGTGCACTCCATCACCTTCTTTGTGATAAAATTGGACAAAAGTCAGCAATCTTCTTAATAGCTTCCACTTTTGAGAAAGACTCACCCGACATTATATTAAATACACCCTCGAGACCCGCCGAATCAATGAAACCCATTTAATCACTTAACAAGGTAAAGTTTAAAGCTTACAGAGGAGCGGCAGAAAATGGCAGGTTCTATATGCTCTCCACCAAGACTAATATACTTCTCCTCGACCGGAAACTCCTCACTTACAGAGGTCACGAACAACTCATGTTAAGGAATCGGAAATTACGTTAGTTCACTCACGTAAGAATTCAGGAATTTTAAGAACTACGGATTGTTTTATTTATGGAATCTTTATTATATCCAAACAAGAATTTGAAAATGAGTAACTATCACTGAGCACCACAGTAAATAAAGTACTGGTACTGTGCTAGCTGTCAGGTGGTTCCAGACAGACCAACCACAGAAAGAGATTAATGACCTCTTAGTCCTTGTTTCCGGGGTTAGTTTAATGTAATAATGTTAAGACCTCCATCAGATAATGACACTCGCAACACCCACTCACCCAGGGTCACCTCGCTCCTGCAGCAGCACTTACTGATATTTCGGCAAGCTGAAAACTGAACACGTCACTGTATTATATTTTTTGTACACGAAGAAGGTTGTTGGGTTATAGGCCATACTTCATGACTGGGTAAAATATTATCCATTATCTCGGCAGTTTGAACAAAAAAAAGAAAGAAAATAGACTCGAGTGTGTATAACTACTGTACTGTATATGACACATCAATTCGTCACACGTGTATAAGATCGCTCTCAGTTTGGGACAGTACTTGGTGTGAGACTGGACGGGCACTGGGCAAACCAAAAAGATTAACAATACCTAAAGAAGAATCTGCGTGAAGCCGTCCATAGTCATTGATATGTATTCTTACTGTATATGGCAATAGACAAACAAAACACCTTCCCTAGTGTAGTCGTCTTCAGCCTCACGCCGTCATTCACCTGTCTTAATGGCCAAGCACAGGTAATGGAGAGCTACGAATATAATATACTCGTTTTTAATGAGTATAGATAACTTACGTATTTTTTTTATCTTTATCTTTATTTAATTATTCTTTGATGCCATAGGAAGAAATTAACATTACAATGGATGAAATAAATTTATATATTGACGTCTTAATGTGAAGGAAGGTATTATGTACTGCTGTCATAAATATATTTTTAGAGTTTTCTTATATATTTTAAAAGCTACTTGTTGAGTATAATGTAATAAATCACTCATGAACTTTTTTAACAGCTCGAATTCATGGGTCACTAGCACCAGTTTTAACAAATTCATCCACTTCTCATCACACGCTGAAGGGAGGGTTAGTTTTTCCTCCATCATGGCTCGCCACCTACCATCGGCATTTTTCAAGTAGAACAAAGATATCATGGTGACGTTTTCATCTTTTGAACTTGTCAATTTATCACCGGGCGGGGGACTTCCTGCAACCACCAGAATGTGTGTTTATTATTGTGTTGACACAGTGAGGTGGTGGGTGTCCTCTTATGGGGAGGCGAGTGTAATTATCGTCGCTATTATAGTACAAGGTTTAGAAAAGTTACCGGGGAGCTGCCATCTTGTGCACATGGACAACTGTTTACATGTTTATACAGTAGAGCGAAGTGTTTTCCTTGTGTTGTGATAGATTAATTAAGTAATATGTTAAGACAGTATGAACGAAACATCTGTATTTTGCGTTATATTACTGGTTGGTTGTCTTTATTAGTAATTAATGCCCGAATAATGAAAATACCCCATTTGGCAGAAGGTCAGTCATCTTCATAATGTTACACTAGTTTCCCGGACACTGCCAAACAGGTGAAGCCATCAAAGACGATGACTCAGCAGCCCTCGAGGAACACCCGTCATCGCCCACAAGAGAACCAACGCAGCATAAACAGTTAGGAGGCAAGATGGCACCGGTCAGTCAGTAAACAACGATCATCTGCGTCCTCCCCACCGTCCCCGCCTCTCCCTTTACAGCATATCAAGCAGGTCGCGTCTGGTTCTGGCTACAATATATGAGTTCCAATAACCGAGTGAAGGGCCGGTAGCAGGCAGGCGGGGCGCTGCTGGACACAGTTATCCTCGCCCGCTGCTGCACGCCGCCACCCGCTCAAGTGTCGCTGCAAATAGGGACACCCTGACAGGCACAATGGCTATCGATTTGCATTTGATTGTACAGCCTTATGCAGTTTAAACTGTTGCCGCGGCGAGCGAAACTTTATTTCTTTTTGCCACAACTGGGAGGTAGGGAAGGCATTCACGGACTTATAATACACAGAGTCCATAACCAGCGTAGAGGAACATCTGGATAACGTAGGACTGCCGTGTAATGTGTGTAGTTGCTGTGGTGAGGACGTGAGCACCGCTATCACGGGGTTAGTAATAACTGGTGCCACGGTCACTAGGAGAGTGTGGACCCTGTGTAGTTCTGTATGTGAGGCCTCTTGCACACGTTGTCCTCCCTGGGAAAATTAACCGTCGGGTTTCCTAGCCATTAGTTGTTCATATGGGAGGGTGGGTGTCACATATAGTGTGGGTGACGCGTGTATATAGGTTTGTATGATTTGCTGTACTGTGTGGTGACGGAAAATGAAAACATTTCTCATTTTGTAACACATAACCTCACAGACTCTTGCTTAAATGGAATATTCTACAATCGTAAACACACTCACACACACACTCACACACACACACACACACACACACACACACACACACACACAAATAATTTATCCATTGAATATAATTGTTAAACCTGTGATTACCTTGTGACTTAGTGACTCAATGACGTATGATTCAGTGACTCCTTGACTCTGTGATCACGACCTTCATAGAGAACGTCTCCACGAACCCTAGTGTGAAAATTTGATGTTTATAAGGCATGAACCTGGTGGAGTACGAGACTTTTATAAGTGACGGTCTTAATGAGGAACGACTTTTTATGGGAGAAGACTTTAATGAGAAGCAACCTGTAAGAGTCGCATCGATTAACGCTCGAGTACCAGGACTCTACCCCTTGAGTACAATATATTATCTTACTCGAGGAAGAAGTTATAATACACAACCCCCAAATCTTTGTATTCGAATGGGCTAAATCATTGTACTCAAGGAATTACGTCATCGTACTCAAGGGATTAAGTCAACATACTCAAGGGGGTTGAGTCATCATACATTAAAAGTTTAGTCATTGTATTCAAAGGATTAAGTCACCGTACTAAGAGGACAGACAGACACACAGACACACAGACAGACAGTTAATACCCCCAGTCTGAACCCAAAGAAAAATATCAGTCTTAATCGTGGTGAGTAGGAAGGTGAGGCAGGACTCAACACTGACGGGTCCCAGGGAGGCCAGGCCGCGCTTTTATCTTAATTACAGCGTGTGATAAGGTGGGGATCTGGTCTATTGGCAGGTGTGTTTACGGGCGGCGGACAAAACGTTCTGTTGGTGACACGTGTGGGCGTCCAGGGAGGGAGGGAGGATCGGGGTGCTCTTGTCCCTCCCTCCCCCCCTCCCTCCCTCTCCCCCTCCCTCCCCCCTCCTTCCTCCCACACGACAACATTTCACTGATTAATAATTATGATACTCTTAAGTGCTTGGTTTAAAAGGTTTATATTTTAAACTACTTCACTTTTCTCCTCATTGCCTTTGTTTTTTTGTGTTTTTTTTTATAATGTGATTGTTGTCGAGGTGTTCAGATGTTGTTTTTAGTCCACCTTTGTAATTATATCATAGGGTGTAAATACATTCACGTAGTCATGAATGGTATTAGTATATTTCCCGTGGGTAAAAACTCAACAATATGCCTCTAGATTTTAAAGTCTTAAGATCAAGATTATGAGAGAGAGATAAATGTTTTTAATGTCACAGTATTAAATATACATCCCATAAACCACTGGACTAAAAGAACTAATCTAAAAATGCCTCTAACATTCCCTAGGTTATTGCGTTCCGTCATCCACGTGCCCACCTTTAATGAACCGATCCATCCCTTTACCCATATGCATCACCAACGCTAAATTAAGCCGTGTTGTTGCCTGCGTGGGGCTTAACACAGCCCTCATTGTGTATACCTGCAGTGGCATCTTTAATTAAATCTTCAAAAGAATCTCATCCAGGCTTTGTTGACCCGGCGGAGTGACACATCGGTCATATATCAGGGTGTGTGAGGTGGTATATTCGTGGGTCCCTCCGACGATCTCACTCACTTTGATCTGTCTCTGGGTGTTGCTGTTTTTACCCGTGTTATGTGTATCCCCTGTCGCCTGAGTCGTATTATGGTCCTGCTCCCAGTTGATCCCACGTTAAGTTAGCTTAATTTCGTCTGCAACAATTTGGTCGCCATTAAGAAAAATTTATGTATGTTGTTTTTTTTTCTCCGTCCTTTGTGTGTGTGTGTGTGTGTGTGTGTGTGTGTGTGGTTGGTTGGTTGTATCCTGTTTTGATCGTCAGGTAGAGTTTCATCATTGATTTTAATATGAGGAAAAGAGTGGAAGTTGTCTTTGAAGCGCGTACACACACACACACACACACACACACACACACACACACACACACACACACACACACACAATAATTTACTCGTACATAGACAATAAATAAACTATTCTATTATATATATCGTGTTAGGGTTTTTACTCCCCTAAGCAACTTTAAATGGAGCGTTTTATTTATCTTCATTTTACTAATATAATTAAACTACCACACAAGCCAATTTATTCGTGTTAATATATTATGGTACACATGGTTAGGGAGCCCTCTTGACAGTTAATCTTACGGGTATAATACTGTGTCTGTGTCATTATCTTCCTGGGTGTCGTTGGCGTCGTGTTCGTGTTGGGTCTCAGGTTGTCCCCCTTGGATATCTCAGTAACGACAAGTGACATAGACTCTTGCACGAGCACCACAACAGCCTCTGAACACCTGGTTATGACGGATTGAGTCGATTTTACTTCAACTCCAGGTTAACAAAAGAGTATATGGAAGGGATAAACCAAACATAGGCAGATAGGAACGCAGAAGGAATGAAACAAGAAAAAAAAAACAATGAAAAGATAGGAACACAAGTAATGGAAACAGTAAAAGATAGATAATGGTAAAATAACTTTGAGTGAAACAACAATGTGGAGTTGGAAAAAGTCTGGGAGACCATCAAGTGTTGGTGCAGTGAGAATGTGGCACCGCAACACACCCATTCTCACACCTATAAAGTAAATGTGTTACTTGGCAATACCTCAACCTGGTGACGCCATAGTAGTTCATGACGTCTCCCGCGTTACTCTAAACTCGTTTTTTTTTCTTCATATTACTAACTTGTCATTTTTCTTCCACATCACTGACTGAGAGGTTGGTCTGAACTGCTCTCTGACACACACGGGGAGGCTCCACACCACACCCGTACAGGAGGTGTTTCTCAAGTATATGTTGTGTGTTTTTAAGGAACGAGTATTTTTAAAGTAACTTTCTGCTGCGTAGAGTCCATATATTGTAGGTGGCTTCTGGTTATTATCTTTATTATTATTATTATTATTATTATTATTATTATTATTATTATTATTATTATTATTATTATTATTATTTATTATTATTTATTATTATTATTATTATTATTATTGGTTTTTCTTCTTGTAACATTCTTTATTCCTCTCTGTTCTTTCTTTCTTAATACTTCCCTATAATTGTTTGTGTTCTAAGACGATGACTGTCGTTCCAAAGGTTCTTATTTCTTATTAAGAGGACGTAGCGACTTCCTCTTTTACGTGGCAACTGAACCAGTGTTTGGAATTCTTTAAAAACTTTCAATATCAATCCTTAAGGGTTTAACACTTTAAGTTTTTTTTTGGGGGGGTTAGTGCTCCTTGGGGAAATCCTCCCCCTCAAGGAAGGAGAATTCTTAAGTGTTAGGAAGAACACGGAGTCACAGATGAATGAGGGGGAGAAATAAGAGCTGTCGTTTATTACTTAAGATATGATTTTTTGCTGTATATATTTCCTTCGTCTTCTTTCACTAAGGTGGGAATGTTACAGACGCAGCGGACATATATGCTTGGCACTCCATCGGGGGCACTGGGTGAGAGTTATCACGCTGTGCCACACCTGAAGACTTTAGACTTTAGTTTTTCCAGTAAGTGAAACAATCTAGTTTCAGGATTTGATTTTAAACGATAGTTTACTGTGTAATTTTAATGGTTGGGCAGTTTGTATTAGATCGTCTAATAACCAATAAGAACATGAAATATAGACGAAATATAGTTAAACAACCATAAACGTCGATTTGCTAGATCTCTTGGAGACAGGTGGTTGAATTTTAAGAAAATTATAATAGTGGTGTATAACCATTATAACCTTTGGTTAAAACCCAAGACTATTATGACTCGACCATTACCAGTTAACTGTATCGTGCAGAATCTGTCGTGCACTCAGCTCAGGTGACTGTCATCTTACACATCCCTCCTCCTCCCCCTCCTACAACCTTATCGTGCGAGCCTGACATTAAACAACGAGAGGTATGTTTTAGATTAAACTCCGGGTCCAGATTCTCTAAAGATTCGTACGCCAGTATAATAAGAGGTTGTATCTAATTACAGTAGAGTACCGGTGCCAAATCGACACCATTGAAGCTATCATCTTTTACACTCTAGTTTCGATACTTTCTCTTAATTCAATAGGGGGAATAAACGGACGCAGCACCTAAGAGAGACCCACCTACACCCACCTGAGGGAGACTCACTTACACCCATCGGAGGTAGACTCCTACACCCACCTGAGGGAGACCCACCAACACCCACCTGAGGGAAACTCATCTACGACCCACCTGAGGAAGACCCACCTACACCCACCTGAGGGAGACCCACCTACACTCACCTGAGGGAGACTCACCTACACTCACCTGAGGGAGGCTCACCTACACCCACCTGAGGGAGGCTCACCTACACCCACCTGCCCACCAGTGACACACCTGGTGGTATCCCTCTCTATCTAGTATCGTAACCCATGAGAGAGAGAGAGAGAGGGAGAAGGAAGGAAGGAAGGGGAAAAAATCCTTTTCTCCCTCATACACACACACACGTCTAAACTCCCTCCCCCAGCAGTCGGCAACACTGTTCTATAATTACTCGATAATACGAACAATCTGGGTGTATTGTGACCCTCCCCGACCCCCCACGTGGCTCCCCCGGACGCCCCTAACCCCAGCAAATCATCTCCCGATATCTAATCCCACCCTATTAACCCCAGTAATGCAAAATGTGTGCGAAAGGGGTGCAAAAATCGGCCCTCGGCGAGTGGCTGGCAACCGCGCGCTCGTCAGTCCGTCGCTCTTTCCTCTGAGGTACAAAGCCTCACCAAATTGGGTTTCTCAGCAAATAATAGGATCTGTGTCTGAGGCAGAATGGGCTGGAGCAGGGATCTCCAAGAGTGCCAGAATGGGATATCGGTATGTCTACTCGGCCTCTGTGTGTGTGTGTGTGTGTGTGTGTGTGTGTGTGTGTGTGTACGTTTATCAACGAGTTTTTGTATTTAGCTGTGTGTATATTCATAAGTGACTACAGAGTTTATTGTTCATTCTCACCTGAAGTTGGGGTCACTGAGAGAGAGAGACAACAGGTAGTACAGGTGATGTTAATAGTAGTAATCTGTGGCGGTCTAACTAACAAAGGTAGATTATGAAGGACATGGTACAGTACATAACGTGGAAGCAAATATCATTCTCTCTCTCTCTCTCTCTCTCTCTCTCTCTCTCTCTCTCTCTCTCTCTCTCTCTCTCCACCCACAACACCATCAATATACTCCTCTCTCCACCCCTCCTAATCCTCCTCACCAGCATAATCCTCCCTCCTCTCCCCACATACCAACATACTCCCCCAACTTTGCTTATCCTCACTATCAGCATATCCACCTTAAGGCCTAAACCACAAATATACTTACCTAAACCATCGAGACACACACACACACACACACACACACACACACACACATACACACACACATACACACACACATGAGCATTTCTCTGCCACTGCATCACCATCAACATAACCCCACGAACAGCATAGTCCACTAACAACATAGCCCCACCATCAATATAAACCCCACCATCATAGACCCCCACCATATAGACCCCACCATCAACCTGGCCCCCACTATCAACACCATTTTCCCCCACCATCAACATAGACCCCACCATCAACATAGACCCCCATCAACACCCCCACTATCCAACATAGTCCCCACCATCAACATAGCCCCCACTATCAACATAGCCCCCACATCAACATAGCCCCCCACCATCAACATAGCCCCACCATTAACGTAGCCCCACAGTAAAACTCTCATCTTCATTAACTTAAGGCACCACATCAGTCTTTAACGAGGTCTTTCAGTGACCCCTCGTAATTACCCTAAAAATATATATGCAGTAAATTACCCCCGAAAAATATTTATGATTAACCCTAAGTCGCGTGTGTGTGTGTGTGTGTGTGTGTGTGTGTGTGTGGGTGTGGTTAGCCGACGTTGGGGCCGTGGCGTGGCAGGCTGGGAGGCAGAGTGGACCAGAATCTTATTAGCTGTCCGTCAAGTGAGGCTGATTTTGCTTTCCCGGTCCGTATTCTGACGATATGTGGGGCGATTATCCCCTGGTGGCTGGTGCACTCTTTGTTTGGCTTCCCTAAGTGGCATGTCCATTTTTTAGTGTCCCAGGTTTTATAGTGTGTATGATTGGTTAGTGTCCCAGGTTTTATAGTGTGTATGATTGGTTAGTGTCCCAGGTTTTATAGTGTGTATGACTAGCTAGTGTCCCAGGTTTTATGTTGTTTTAAAGTGTATGTGTGTTTATTTCTTCACTTAAGTGGTAAAGGCCCCCTCCTCCACGTATCACTGTCAGTTTTAAGTGTACATTCTCTTGTTGTTACGGTAAGTGGTGAGTCACTTCTGTTTACACCTGCAGGATTAAGTGTATCATTACGTTGTTAAGTGGTGAGTTTTGTCTGTTTCGTTGAATGTTTTAAAGTGGTAACAAAGATTTTCAAGAAGAGGCTTTCCTGTGTGTGTGTGTGTGTGTGTGTGTGTGTGTGTGTGTGTGTGTGTGGTGTGTGTGTGTGTGTGTGTGTGTGTGTGTGTGTGTGTGGTGTGTGTGTGTGTGTGTGTGGTGTGTGTGTGTGTGTGTGTGTGTGTGTGTGTGTGTGTGTGTGTAACTTCCCTCACCAGTCTCTCCATCAGGACAGACACGTGAGGGCGAAGTAGTGGTGTCTCCCAGATCCTTCTATGGCTTTTATCACCGTCATAGTAGCCTGTCCGTGTTCCCTCACCCTGGCTTACTCTCCTCACCCTGGCTTCTCTCCCTCTTCCTGGCTTCCTCCTCATCTCTTGTTGGCTTTCACCTCTCTCTCTCTCCTCTCTCTCTCTCTCTCTCCCTCTCTCTCTCCTCTCTCTCTCTCTCTCTCTCTCTCTCTCTCTCTCTCTCAACAACTTCTCTCTGTGTCTTACCCTCCTCTCCTCCCCTGTTCATCACCCCCTACCTTGTCCTCCTCCCTCTCTTCTTCCCCTCGCCTACCACCCCTTCCCCTCCTTCCCCCTTCCCTTCTTCCCTTCCATCTACTCTTCTCAGCTCTTCCCCATGTTTTTTTTTTCACTCCACAACCACAACCCACAGACCCACTCCTGCCTACCAGTCCCCTCAATTCTCATCTCTTTTCCTTTACCTTCCACTCACACCCTCTTCTTACCCGCTCCCTCTCCCATCCCCGTCTTTTCCCTCTTCACGTCCTCTTCTTTTACCTGTCCCTTTTCCTTGCCTCTTACTTTCCTTTTCCACGTTCCCTTCCCTTGCTCCTCCCCCTTCTCTCCCCTGTCCCTTTCCCTTTTCCGTACCCCCTTGCCCCTTTCCTCACTCTCCCCTTCACCTTTTCCTCCCTTTCCCTCACCTCCCCCTTTCCCCTTCCCCATCCCTCGTCTTCCTTTTTCCTTTCCCCTTCTCCCCTCCCTTCCCCTTTCCCAGTCCCCTCCCTCCCCTCCCTCGGAATGCCAGGAGGATTGACAAGCCTAATTAGGACCTGCGTGATTACGCCGGCTGTAATCGAAATCAAATTAAGTGTCAGTTACCGTAATACGATTCCTGTGTTTTTTCTTAGATGGAAATAAATCATAGGATGAAGTGGAATGAATTACTAATTAGAATCTACATAGTAAATACTACACTGTCCTACTCCTGTTATATTCACCACACTCTACCTGTAACACCTGGACCCTAATATATATATATATATATATATATATATATATATATATATATATATATATATATATATATATATATATATATATATATATATATATATATATATATAATCATACTCATAGTTACATTTCAGTTTTGTTTCTATTGTGCGTACATGTGTATGTACACGAGCATATGTCTGTGTACTTATTCAGAAATACAGTAATTATAACTAACCTGAAGGGCACAAAAGCAGTGTTGTGTATATAATAATGCTTCTCTTAGTCCCGGCACATTAAAACACCCTCGCGGCACCGGTACGTTATGACGTTCCTTCTGTTTGTTATGGTCTTATGGATCTTCACAGCTTAGATAAAGGAAGAAGCCGGATTCATCACCAGTCTTGACTTGAATCAATTGTCAAAAGTAAACACACGTGGTCGTGCCTCAGTGATGCTGGCCTGTCACTCATTACTCTCCTGGTGGTGACGGTAGTGTCCATTCACCACTGTAGCACGGTCGGCGTGGGCTGTGTAAATTAGAGATCTTTATTTCTGTTAGAAAATTTAATGTAGTGCGCAGGTGAGGGCTTCTGGTGTAGAGAGAACAGCGCTTCCTATGGCAAAATGCGCAGTTGTAGGCAACTGTGGCTGTAAATTACATAGGGCGCGGCGCATGTGTTAGTGCGTAGTTGTAGGTTTGGGATACGAGAGAGCGCCATGCAGGTGGCAATGCGCAGTTGTAGGCAGGAGGTGTAAAGAGCGCGGCGCAGGTGGTAATCAGTGGTGCCCTCAGGCCCTCACTGGTTGAGGCCTCGGCTGATGGCAAGTTAAGAAAGCAATTTCAAGGTCTTAAGCTACTCTAATCAAGCCTCAGGCTGAAATAGGATTGTAAATTTAGTGGTGCCGGATTCCTTAAAAAAGTAGTAAGCTAACCAAAGTCTTTTTAATTTGACTTAAGCCACACTTAATTGAAAGCGAGAGGTTTCCCTTTTTGGGGTGGAGTCCCCACCGTGCCAGCTTGACGCAGTCTCGGCTTGTTCGGCCCGAGTAATTATCCATGCAGCTTTGAGCGACTTAATCAAAGCTTAGTACCCAAGAAGACCTTTGTCTGAGCCAGCTCTCAGAGTCGACGGCCGAGACGGGGGACTCCACTCACTTTCTGAACGATAAATACACAACAAACATTACCAAGACTTCAGTAATTTCTTGTTAATTAAATAATTACTTCCTAATCGGAAAGAACGTAAACATTATCCACATCGTTTACAATGTTTACATCACATCAGAGATAAAGGTTATGCGTACAAGCCACAAGTCCATCCACGTAAGATGATTTGTTGTGAGTGTAAAGTTAAATATATCGACATAACCTGAGCAACTTAGAAAAAGACGACGTGGCTTCTGTGATATAAACTGTATACTGTTTCTGGGAAGTGCACGTCTAAGGGACATGGATGGTGTTCAAGGCTGGTCCAGGTGATGTGCCTCAGGACTTGGTCTTTGGTCAGCGGTGGTGTGTCTCGTGGACACTTGAGCCTCACATAGTAGACTGATACACACACGTTAACCCCAGGTGCAAGATAACACGACATTGGTTGAGATGATTGTTTAAAGGTTATAGGATTTTAGTAGTATTCTTGCGAAGTTATTATTATTGTTGTCGTTATTGCTGGTGGTAGTGGTAGAAGTATTACCGGTATTATTATTATTATTATTATTATTATTATTATTATTATTATTATTATTATTATTGTTGTGTTATTCTTTATTATTATTGTGTTATTATTATAATTATTAGTTACATCATTATCATCATCATCATCATCACAATTACTTATTCTTTTTACGTTAAGTGACATGAACTGCAAGCAGCGACCCACCTTACACTCGAGGCTCAAGAGGCTATTTACGTATATACATATGCATGTAAGTCCTCCACTTAAATAATTGAGCAGAGGAACACTGATGTACAAGTAACGATAAGCGAATGAATATGCAATGATATGATTAAATGATAAGTACAGGCAGAAACGCATGCAGAAGTATTTGATAACTATAGAATAACAGATAATATTAAATAACTAAGACTCAGCATAGTTCAGGTTTGTTATTTGTAAGAATTAACACCTGGATTAGGAGATGGTGTTACGGTTGGTAAAAGTCAGTTCATTTGTAAAGGAGTTGTTCTGTAAAAGATAAACATAAATTTATGGATTCAATTATGAAATGAGAGCAAAAAAATATTACTGGAATTATCCTAAATGAAAAAATACACACACACACACACACACACACACACACACACACACACACACACACACACACACACACACACACACACACACACACACACACAGGCATCAACAAGCACAAACACATCAATAACAAGAGACACCAAAAAATACAAACAAACTTACAAACACAGCAAGATACCAGACAAACAAGTGGCGGACAAACACCACAAACATGATAATAATTCACACACACACACACACACACACACACACACACACACACTGAGAGACACGCGCTAACTGATTGACATCCCTAATTACTGGTGATCCTCGCATATATCACGCCAAGCATACAAGCATATCTGCTCTCTGGGTATAGCTAAGCGTGTGCTGTGTATATTCATTTGATGTCATGCATATATCACACCAAGCAGACGAGCATATCTCTTTTCTGGGTGAGGCTGAGTACATGTTGTGTATATACTCATGGTTCCTGGATATATTTCTACACTCTGGGTATATTCTAGGCTGACGTGTATGTATATATACTTGTAATTCCCGGATGTATGTCGTCTGGTATTCTAGTGTATGATGTGTGTGTGTGTGTGTGTGTGTGTAATATCACGTGTTATCAAGTTATATATAAGAGTATTATCTAATCACTGGATATGACTGAAAAGTTTCCTATGTAGATATATTCTAAATATGTTTTGTCGAAAATCCTGCTTCAGACTCGACATATCAGACGTTTACTGTGTATGCATCGGCAAGTATACATATACATTTGAATATGATTTCGTACACACACACACACACACACACATGTATCAAACCATTCGTGTATTTTTATTATTTATTTACGTGTATGATTCGCATGTTCTATGTATACATCTGTATGATTTATGTGTTGTGTGTATAACAGTGTATGAGTTCCTGTCTGAGAACGTTGTACCTGGGGTCATAGATGAGGAAAAATGCCGTGTTTGGAGCGGCCGTCAAACAGGTGGATATGAAGAGCAATTGTACCTGACCTGGAGATTTTCAAAATAATTACATGGTAATTAACTAGATCGAAAAATTATGTTGGTTTTTTTTCGTGTTTATTTTTTTGTGATTTTTTTCTGATAGGAGAATTAATGAAAAAAAAACTTCCTGACGTGGTTTAGACGCATGATTCCGCAAGTGTACTGATATGTAATGACAGACATACATACGTGAGTGTGTATATGTACAGACTCATACACATTAATGCTAATACGTAAATGTGTATAGTATTTACACGCATACACTTTCACACAAGTACATAAACACACATAAACATGTGCCCACGTTCACACACTAATATACTGTACACACACAGACACATTCATACACACACACAGACACACACACACACACACACACACACACACACACACACACACACACACACACACACAAAACGACGACTCACTTTGCGTAATCGTTCAATTTTGGCACGACAAGTTGAAGCTCCAGTTTGGTAGTTTTATGCTCTTCACATGACCCCCGGCCAGCACGAGGTACTCCGCTGCTCTTCACTCTGTTGTCATCTCTCGACTCCAACTTGCTCCAGCCGCCACAGAAGAGACAGTTTAGAGAATGAACGCTCATAAAAATATCGGCCTCGAGCAGCGTTGGGTGGTGGTAGTGGTGGAGCGTCACTGAGACACGGTTCCTGCATTAAGTGTGACTAGTGATGCACTGACCAGGATGGAAGGTGGGGGAGGGGGTGCAGGGGTGACCTGTCCAACCACTGATTCAGTTGACTGGTCAAATAAGTTCAAATCCTAATGGTTCCTATATCTAATAGGATTCAATCTTAATGGGCCACTATCCTAATATTCAGGTTAGGTTAGTTTGGGGTTAATTTAGACTGAAGCCCACTTGCCCTGCAGCCCATTGATCAAGATGACACCCTCAAATTTCTCCCCTGTGAAAGAATCTTTCGCCCTCATGGCATTATTTTCTCTTGTTATTGTGGCTGCCAGCTGTATGTCGCAGCTTAAAAGGGTTTGAGTAGTTGTATCCTTACATCACCAGATGCTGGGTAGTTTCGACGTACAGATATCTGAGTAGTGGGATCTGGTCATGAAAGGTTGAAATATCTGGACCATCCTCGTTGTGTTTACTTCCTAGTATTCCACTATTTTGTAACCTCAGATAAATGTTTTATGGTAAAGCAAAATATTATTGAAAGATTAGAGAAGCAAGAACAATAGAATACCGATAATAGCTGAGGAGAGACGTGTAACTCGGAATGTTGCTTGGATTCCCAGTGATTGCCAGAGAGCAAGTACAGATATCTGGTGTTGAGGGTCATGAGGCTTGACTCCTCTGGTTATGTCTCCGTCTTTGAGAAGAAGAGCGATATTCATCACACTCTTGAGAAGACAGTTGAGGCAGTTAGTAAGTCTCGTGGAGTGACAACCCCAACACTGGTGTTAGTGTTGTGAACTGAGCCTCGAGAGGTGAGCCGGCGGGTACTATAGGTGGGTCTGGATCACTCCCTTGTGTACCCTGGCTGGTTCTATGGGGTGTGGCTGTCAGCTCTTCATGCTCTCCTTCCCTACACTAATGTACAGGTGTATATATGTCGAGTTGATAGTGGGATCTGCTGTGGACCTCCTCTCACGTGTGCCTCCGTGAACATGACAAGTTTATGACCACGTTAAACTTGCGTGTAACAAAGACACTGTTGACCAGTACCAGCTTCTTGGTCTTACTTATAAAAATTATACTGGGAGACATGTAAGGCTCAGCGAGGTCAGTGGCATTATCAGGAAAAAAGTCACAACAGTCCAGTGTCTGGCAGAAGAGGAAATTCATATCATCTGAGCAGACAATTTCAGAGCGCACCTCGTCAAGAAAAGTGACCTGCTGATAACTGAATGTTTAAACTTATAAAAACAGTGAAACTAAGATTTATACGGTTAACATACCGAATGAAACTACAGGCAATCGCAAAACTACACAGATGTCTAAATACATTACACATCTAATGAAACACAGAGTAAAACAGTAGAGGTACACCGAGACATGTATCACATCGTGGAGACAAGCGGTGAGAAGTGTGTAGTGTGGCTTAAA
The DNA here is from genome assembly GCF_018991925.1 of Homarus americanus. Taxonomy (NCBI): domain Eukaryota; kingdom Metazoa; phylum Arthropoda; class Malacostraca; order Decapoda; family Nephropidae; genus Homarus; species Homarus americanus. The sequence goes on along the minus strand of NW_024714121.1, from coordinate 687,077 downwards.
TATAAGGTGGTCACATGCCTGGCTGGGCTCCCTAATACCTGAGTATGATGGGTTGGACAATAATGAGGTTCTCGGAAATTATTAGTCTTAACTATGGTTTTCTGTGACCAACAACAACAACTCTTGGTTAAGTAAATAATTGAAGGGTAAAAGATCATGAGAGACACGACTTTTAACTTTAAAACATATTTTGTGCAGTGTTCTCTGGTCTAATTACTACTCTTAGTGAAATATGTGGATTGAATTCTCCTGGTAGCTCAGCCAGTTTGTTCCTGTAAAAGCCATGGTATTGGTTGAGAAAATAAACAAATGCTTCACTATTATTAGCTCAGTGAAGGTGTGGCTGGGGTGTTTTGGACAGGTAGTATCCCTCTGTGTGTGTGTGTGGCTCAACCAAGGTGTAGAAGGAAGCTATTAACATTAAGTGTTCTCTTAAGGAGTTGTTGTTCAAGATGATGTCCGTGATAGTCTGAGTAGATGTTATAACCTGAGGTGACTAAGGCGGAAATTATTTGGTCATCCGTATTTGGTTATTTATTTAATATTAGGTTATAAAACTTAGTAATGTCTTGTACTTGTTCACTATATGCTCGTCGTAGAAGTCTAACTTGTCTACAGCATATTTCACGGGTTTCAGTATGCAGGTCATACAACTTGTTTTATGTATAATTTTATATATACTATGATGTATTTGTTATAATGCGTCATGTACAGTTAGAAGCTTTTTCATTGTGTATTTTATTTTATGCATTTTTTGTATTTGATGAGGACAAGGGGTAGTCTTATTTATCATGCGTGTAGTGTGTATATATATATATATATATATATATATATATATATATATATATATATATATATATATATATATATATATATATATATATATATATATATATATATATATATATATATATATATATATATATATATATATATAAGCAAGGAGACGGTACATTCAACCTTGTAAATATCCAAATAATATCAAGAGAAACAAGAGGTACATTTACAGATTTTTTTCGGCTCATAACTTCTAATTTTTGAAGAAGTAAAGAACTCATTATGAGCCGTGATAGTCATGCAACACTGCCCAAAATACCAGTTTACAATGCAGTAACGATGAACGCTAGTGACGAATGGCCGAGCCTCGCCTTATATGAATTTGTCAATTAAGATAAAATTTTATTACGCTGTGTGGAGGTAAGCCAGAAGTTCACGAAGGCTGGGAGACGGATGGTGAGGAAGATGGCTTACCCGCATGATAAAAGGAAGTGAATTTGTGGGAAAAGAAAAATAAAACTAATAGAAGAAATATTTACCTTTACTACAGTGATATTAATTTATATCATAAATAGAATATCGGAAATTTATCAAATAAAACGATTGAGAGAGAGACAAGTTTTGATGAGAGAATCACGGTGGACGTCGTCTCTGATCAAACCGGTAACATGGAAGAATTTATGGTCTGCTGGAGTATCAAATCTGTGTTGTGAGGTGATGGACAACTGATAACAATTGACACACACACACACACTATATATACAGGGTATATATATATATATATATATAAATAAATATATATATATATATATATATATATATATATATATATATATATATATATATATATATATATATATATATATATATATATATATATTTATTTATTTATTTATTTATTTATTTCCACAACTCTATATGATAAACACAGTTTCAAGATTGTCGGTAATTGTCGTAAATATAATTTAAGTCTAAATTGTTCATAGATTCTATCTGTCTCAGACGGTAAACAGGTTCAGAAAACTTTCTTGCTCTCGGTACAACTTGACCTGGAGTTTAACCCTCATCCTTAAACAACATGTGTTATGGAAAAAAAATAGCTTATAAAATATAACTGAACCGGTGGAGATATTAGTCCAGGGTTACAGGTGCGATGGGTCACACTCCTAGTTGGTCCTAGTTCTAAAAGACAATGTCCGAGTAGGCCCTTGTCCCAGTAGACCCCATCCTGACCACACCATTAGGACGGGGGCCCATTTCAACGGTCAATCTAGCCTAGATCAGAAGAAGCACCAAGATGTATCATAATTATTGTTCCCGTTACTGAGGGCAACACTGGTACAATAAAGTAAGACGCGAATAAAGTAACATTGAAATAATACACATTATGAACCTGGTGACTAATAATATAAAGAGCATGAAACTAATGATCAAAATAAATAAACTTCGGAGAAATAATTAAAATATAAAACTAAACAGAAATAAGTTAATAGAGTAAAAAAGTTACACAAGGAAGAAGACACAAGGAAACTGCAGAATAATTAGCATTTTATCTCGTCCACTATTTACAATAAATTACCATCCTAGTAAATACTAAACTAATATTCACAATCTAAGGTTATACAAATAAACAATGATGTTACGTGGATGTTAATATCGCAATTAATGTGTTCAAATCGAAGCTGGTAATAACATGCTGTAGTATAATGTGAAGGACTAAGTCATAGGTTTAGTTAGCTATTAGGATGAAGGGGGCATGTCGATGTTGTTGGCAGCTCACCTATAAATAATTGACAAATGATAATGTTAATATAACTCTCTGTCGATTATGAATAATTTTTAATATTGGTGTAATGATACTGGTGGTGTTTTGTCCGGGGTTGAGAGGTATACTAGTGTGTGACTTGATGCCCTCTGTACAGTCACTTGTTTCATGCTGCTTTCTCGTTCGTGCACTCTGCTGGTTCGTGCACTCTTCTCTTTCGTGCACTCGTACGTGCATCCTCTTTGTGAGGGCAAGTTTGTTTATTTTTTATTGGTGTTAAAAAATAGATTTAGTGTGTGTGTGTGTACATCCGTCCGGAGTGTGTGTGTACATCCGTGTGGAGTGTGTGTGTCTGTGTGTGAAAAAAAACACGACTCGAAAGTACGTTCTGAGAAAAAAATTAATTAAAAAAATATTCAATTTCAATTTCAAGCCAAATTTAGCGGAGTCTAATAAGAGAAGAGGGCCAAAGAAAATCATGACTTCACGATAAATAAAAGAGACACGATGATTCAGGGAAGAGGCAAAGGGGAAGAGGACGATGAGTTATGGGAAATTAAGGCTTGATGGAATATTGAAGAAAATGTGTTGAATAAATTTTAAATAATGAAAATAGAGAAAATATCAGAGAGTATCAAGTAAATTTGGACACAGAATGAAACGATGGAAAAGATTGGGAAAAATGAGGAAAATAAGGAATTGGATGAAATAAGCAGAACTAAAATGAAAAGAAGAATATAGAAAAACTGATAAATAATAAAAAAGGAAAATATATATAAAATCCAATGAAATGTAATAGGAAAAACAAGTAAAAGACGAAATGTAATGACTGAGAACAGGATGAGAATGAAACAATGACACAAGATAGGAAATTTGTCACTGTTGGAGAATGACAAAGGAAGCGAAGGTTTGCAGCACACACACACACACACACACACACACACACACACACACATCCTGGAGGAGCTTCTGGCTGCCTGTGTTACTCGTCATAACAGGAGGCTACGGGGGAAAATTTTACTCCACGGATGACGTAGCACTGTTGGGGGGAGCGGGGGGGGTTGCTACCTGAAGATAACACCGGAGGGGAAATAATAGTGACTGGAAGAGAAATAATAGCAAACTTTCACGTCATATCACACTTGTCGATTATGCTTTCTTTAGACGTGACCTTGAGCTTTTATCTTCTGGCACTAACAACAAAAGACATATTTACTCTGGTTGTCAAGGTAACTACCACATATATACTCATCTGTGATGGTTGTGGGTGTAGTGCCATTGTATTGGTTAGCTGAGAACATCCTTGAATCTATACACATAAATACACCACTATTTATATCACACTTGCATGAATACAGAATGCATAGATCTCGCCCTATACTTACAGCAGCTCCTTCGCCTTGGGTAATAAAGTTGAGAAACCCTACGATACTGTATTGGGTTCTGGGATGTTGCGGTATCATGTGTATAGAGACGTGTGTGTGTGTGTGTGTGTGTGTGTGTGTGTGTGTGTGTGTGTGTGTGAGGAGAGCGCAGGGTTACCATGTTTATGACACAATCTGAGCCTCGCATGTAAAACTATCAAACCACTTATTCCGTCGCCGTTCGTTGGAGATGGAATTCACAGTCACGTCTTCATGGAGTCAGTGTGTTTATACGACTCTCTCCAGGATGTTAAATATTATTATTAATATTTCTCTGTAGTTTAATTGTCATAAATGAGGTTGGTCAGGTCGTATATATTGAACGAAGGACGTGTTTTTACCGAGGCCCGATGCGATGTGCTTCTGAAGGCCATGGTTATCCGCGGTTAAGTCCCCCGCCTGCCAATAAGAGGGAGAGGAAGTTCCCTACTGGCAATTGAGTCTGGTCATCTCCCTCCCCCTACACCTCCCCAGCAGCCCCCAGGCCCCTCCCCCTGTCTTTGCCTTACTCCAGTCGGTACTCATGAAAAACGGACCAATCGAGGCAGCCGTCATCCCTAGGAAAATAGCCAGTTACTCGCCCCCGCTATCGTTGATATTTGTCCCACATACCACCTGAATTATGAGCCAGACTCCAGCCGCTGTCCGGGCGATATTACCGGAGAAATTTGGGGAGTAGAATAGCCTCCGTATCGCGTCCCACCCGGGAAAAATATAGCGAAATAGATGGATGAAAAATACACCACTAAATTGCCAATGAGCAACCCCTACCGTATAGGCACCCCACCACGAATAAGCCTTTGAATAAATCGGTAATGCAATTTTCTCGGGTCTTGCTATCGCCCACCAGATCTATAGAAGCTATAAATCTATGACAACGGTCCCGTTCATCATCTTCTATACTCCTCTCTTGGCCAGACACCGAGAGCAGGAGAGAGGACAGTAATTGCCTCCGCCTTGCTATATTTCAGGTGCTTGTACAGGCATGCGGCTTCTCCCTAAATCTTATTACGCCTGGGGGAGTTCCCGGGGTCTCCATCATAGTTATATCATTGTTTACGGCAGATCGTTCAAGTTACGCTGCCACCGTGGGTGTTCCTTCCCTCCCGCCCGTCGCTACTGACCAACACACGACACCTCTTCTGTGTGTGTGTGTGTGTTTATTCATTTAAGACCATATACTCGTATATACAGGACATATACATACAAACAAACACTTATACACCATGTACACTTATACACACAAACACATACACAATTACTCATCGATCCTTCCTTAGTTATCTCCTTCCTTCCTTCCTTCCTTCCTTCCTTCCTTCCTTTCCCTTCGTTCATGAATTTTCCTTCTTATCATCATCATTCACACGTCCATCTCATTCCTTCTCCACCCCCCATATTTTCTCCCTTATTCCTTGCCATCATTTATTCCTCTCACAGTTTATCGTTGCTTTTCTTATTCCCCGTTATCTCACCACTCATTAGTCTCTGTTTCATCCTCCTCCGCCTTCTATGTATAAGTCACGTGAATTCACCATTTTCTTAATATCTTCTTTAATTATGTGTATGTCAGGCGTGATTGAGGTAGTTCTTATTTCACTACTTCATATCTGGGCCTTCAAATGTGTGTGTGTGTATTTTAAACTATTTAAATGTTGAAGTCTTTGATTTAGGGTCTTAGTACTGTCGAATAAGTCTTAGTTATTCATTTGAAAGTGTTTTATTGATTTTAAAAGAACTCTGATTTATATTTATTTTTGTTGTTATTAAAATGTATTGATTTGCTTGTGCTTATTATTATTATTATTATTATTATTATTATTATTATTATTATTATTATTATCTTGGTTTTAACATTTCTTCACCTCACACTCCCCAGCACTAAATATTCCCGGACTGAAAGTTGATCCTGAATAATTTTTAAAACTATCAACTTCCTAAACTTCGTCTCTTAACAACAGTCTTGACCTTCTCTGCTTATCTTTGTTCCTTATCATTAATATCTTTAATTCCTTTTAGTCCTTCCATTTTATTATCAGTGAACCTCCCTCCTTACTGTCTTAATCACCTGTTTTTGTGTATGTAATTCTTTCTCTCGCGTCTGTTGTCACTATCACCAAACAGTCGCTTTCAAGTAACCTCCTCCCACCCCCTCCTTTCCCCTTTCGGTACACCCCGTCACTTAAGACACCCATTACTACTACAAACAAGAGCGGACTAAGAGTTGACCCTTGGTGTAATCCCACCCTAACTACAAATTCTTATTCTCTCACTCCTCCTCCTACTCTCTCACTCCTCCTCTTACTCTCTTACTTCTCCTTCTACTCTCTCTTGGTCATCTTTCAGTATTGGTCTCCTGCCTCCTTGGTCAGTTTGGCTCGGTGGATAGTGTTGTTGTTGTATGTTATTGGTGCTAGTTTGAGTTCGCAGACTATAAGTTGACTGTCTATGCACCAACGAGTATGATGTAGTAGCGATACCTTACCATGAAGGAGTGGAAGGTTATTATTATTTTTTTTTAGGTCAATAAATAAAGTTTCTCGTCTTTTTTTTTTTTAATTCCTGTTTTGCTATTTTTTGTGTGTGTGTTTTCTTAGTGTTCAGTGCTGCTTTTATTTGTAGAAGGATATTTTCAAACGTGTGTTATTTTCATTTGTTTCTGAGTGTGTGTGTGTGTGTGTGTGTGTGTGTGTGTGTGTGTGTGTGTGTGCTTGTGTGCGTGTGTGTGTGCGTGTGTGTGTGTGTGTGGTTTTCACGCCTCCTTGAATCTCCCTCTTATTTACAGATGGATATTTATGAACTCCTCTCGAAGTCTTTGTTGACACACACACACACACACACACACACACACACACACACACACACACACACACTCTTCACCATCGCCTCACACTAAACTAATGATATTCAATGACACTCTTCAATCTTTACCAGCTGATCGTTTTTCCTGTTTGTAGTATATATTTTCCCGTTGTTTACAGATCGGTTCCTTCCTCAACTCGGTTTCACTTGCCATTGTCAAGAGTTCTCGATTTTTAATAGAAGATTCAACCCGGATTCTTAAACACATTCTTCTTTTAATATTTTTCCCTCATTATATTGTTTTAGGTTTTGTAGTTGTTTTTATTTTATTTACCTTTACTTTGTATATTTCTCTCACTTTACCATATATATTTTTTGTTAATAAATCATCCAGGTTATATTATTTTAATATTCTCCGTATCGTCAGTTTGTACGTTTGTGGAATGCCGTCAGTCTTACATAGAGGTCATGTTATGGCCAGAAGCAGTACTGTTCATAATCATGTAAGATATATATGCTATGTACGTCCATATTATTATTATTTTGCTCTGACCATAACATATCACTTCAACAAGGTCTTTAAGGTTACATAGTTCAGCCAGCTGGTGAGAGGCTTGGCGGACACAGGTTCTCAGTGTTCCTCCGGGCACAAGTTTTAATTTCTATAAATCAGTTTTCATCCGCCGTCAGTGATCCTAGTCAGCTCAGCGCGGCTTTCCCACTGTTATTATGGCGCCTTCCCCCAGCCTCTGCTTACCCTGGAAATAATTAATGTAGTTTTGGAAGGACCTCTATTATATGACACGTATTTTGTTTACTCTTTTGAACTCTCGTGTATGACACATAGTTCAGAGATTCCTTACGTATTTGAAGTTATCTCTCGCGGCCTCGGGATTTTAGATATATTTATACACTAATTTTCTCCTTGTGTGACAAATACACTCGTATGTGATTTTACCTTCGGCATATAAGTAAGTAGATACGTTCCGTTATCCCAAGTTAAGAGAAAGGTATATGTTTTATATCTTGTAGACTCCGTATTTCATCATCGTAAGTGGCCCCATATCATTGAACGTCATGCACCCCATCAGGGCCGTCCTCACCCTCATTAACGTGTCCCTTTAGGTCACCTCCAATTACTGTCCTCTGCCTTTCAGGTGTACCTCTCAGTGAGCCATCAATGAGTCCCCTTTCCTCTCCTCAGCGTCCGATCACAGATGTGTTTCCTCATGTTACGTTCACCTTCCTCTCCTCCGTCATGAGTCACATCGGTCGTTATTCTGTCGTTTACTTTATGTTCTTCACCTTATAAGATGTGGGTGTATGGCAGTCACCTCTTGTGTGTGTGGAGCGTGTGGACATATTTCTTATGGACCTCATCAGAAAATACTAACAGTAGAGGTCTATAAATCCATATATATGTTCAACACACATCTATTGGTCTATCAATACATACAGTAAATACACATACCTAAACAAGTGGATGTAGGCCACCACACACCTGACCGCCCATCCCCGCCACACACCGGCCCCCCCCTGCACCGACCCACCGCTGTCCATCACACACCTGGTCGCCCCACCCCGCCACACACCTGGGTGACCTTCCCACAACACACCTGGGCGCCCCTCCGCCACACACCAGCCCTAAGCCACACACCTGGTCGCCCCACCCCGCCACATACATGGGGCGCCCCTCCCACACACACACCCGGGCGCCCTGCCACACACCCGGGCGCCCCTCCTGCCACACACCTGGGCGCGCCCCTCCCGCCACACACCCGGGCACCCCTCCCGCCACACACCCACCCTCAATAACACACCTGGGCGTCCCTCCTTCCACACACCTGGCTCACGATAATGACACGTAAATTGTGATCGCTCGCATTAGTGTGATTACAAGACATTAAGAGAACGCAAACGGACGTTTTATTGCGGATCCACAGCCTACCGCAGTGCTACTCCCCCTCTTAACTCCCAGCCTACCGCAGTGCTACTCCCCCTCTTAACTCCCAGCCTACCGCAGTGCTACTCCCCCTCTTAACTCCCAGCCTACCGCAGTGCTACTCCCCCTCTTAACTCCCAGCCTACTGCAGTGCTACTCCCCCTCTTAACTCCCAGCGGCATCCAGCACTAACCAGCCTTCTGCCAGCATCTTCCTTAGCCATCCAACGTCTACCAGCATTGCCTTGCCATCTATCAGCACCTCCCAGCACCACATTCCCTCGAAGTTTAGCACCACTCATTGCTGGTCAGTGGCACTCAGCAGTACTCACTGTTGCCTATCGTCACCCAGCATCCCCCAAAGTCACCTAGCACTACCCAGCATCTCCTAGCGTTACCTAGCATTACCCAGCATCACCTAAAGTCATCTAGCATTACTCAGGATCCCCTAGGGCCTAGAGTCAGCCAGCACTATCCAGCCTCACCTGACGTCATCGCTCTTCACCCACCAATACTCGATTCTCCTTCCCTCTTTCTCTCCTCCTTCTTCTTTCTCTCCTCCTTCTTCTTTCTCTCCTTCTTCTTCCTCTCCTCCTCTTCCTCTCACCACCAACTTCGCACCCTTGTCTTCAATGCCCTCATTAGCTTTGCCTTAGTTCGGGCCCTCATTAGTTTGTCTAAAAATAAAGTGCCAAGCTGTGTGTGTGTGAGAGAGAGTTCGGGTGTTGGAGGAGACTGTGAAGGGCTGTGAGGCTTGGGAGTGAGTGCCAAGGGTGGATGTGAGTACGAAAAGTGAGTATCAAGAGAACGTGAGTGTCAAAGGGGAGGATAATGATGGAATTGAGTGTCAAGAGGGTGTGAGTGTCAGAAAGGAGTGGCTGGGAATGTCGGGAGGGAGTGTCAAGAGTGCGTGTGAGTGTGGGGAGTGGATGTCAAGGGTGCGTGTGAGTGTGGGGAGTGGAGTGTCAAGGGTGTGTGTGTGAGTGTGGGGAGTGGTTGTCAAGGGTGCGTGTGAGTGTGTCAAGTGCGTTATGGACGTTGAGTGTGAGTGTTAAGAGTGAGTGTCAGTGGTGGGTATTTGTGTAAAAGCGGAGTGTAAGCGGAGTCTTAATGTGTTGGAAGAGTGTGTCAAGTGTGTGTCACTTTAGCGCGGTGGTGTCATTGGGGTGTTGGGAATTGGTGTCAAGGTGATGTTAGTGTTCGCAATGGGTGTCAGAGGGGTGTTTGAGCATAAGTAGCGAATGACAAGAAGTTGTGTCGAAAATGAGTGTCAAGGGTGAGTGTGACTGCCGGGAATGAGTGTCAAGGGTGAGTGTGAGTGCCAGGAATGAGTGCCAAGGGTGAGTGTGAGTGCCAGGAATGAGTGTCAAGGGTGAGTGTGAGTGTTGGACGTGACTGACTGTGAAGTATATAATCAGTAAAGTCTTCAACCCTTTACTGGACACATTAGTCACTGTTTTTTTTTTCCTCTGAGCTGTAAACCGGTCTCTAGATTAGCCGTAAACTGTACAAAAGTAAAGGATTTTCTGAGTGAGTGTCTGTCTCATCATCAACTTGGAAATGTTCTCTTTCACCAACATTAACTCTTTCCTCAGAACAGGTCGTCGTGGTATTCACTAAGATTCGTACGGGTTTATTTTTTGATTTTTTTTTTTTGTATCGCAGGTGAGGATGTTTTAGCGTTAATAGTTAGGGTAAATTTTCTCGACAATTTCGACACTAATTTGTCCGACATATTAGTCTGGTAGCGATATACAGGCCAGTTAGATGCGTTCTTACATTGACAAATGAGTGAAAGATTTAATTAACGTATGAATCTCTGAGTCAGGAACCCGTTGTAGTGTGGTGGTAGTGAGGAAATAGCACACCCGCAGTCAGAGTAAGTAGGTACGGAGACTCATTCCGGTGCCTCAGTTTCATCACGGGAAGCGAACTGTTAACCGCCACTGTACACTACGTTAAGTATTTACCTCACCTGGCAATGTAGTATAACTTTGTGACTGATCAGTTAATTTACAAGATAAATGTTACAGTCATAATGGATTTGAAATTGCATGGAAACTACTGACACTAGATGCGTACCTTTTATTATCAGCCGGTAGTAGAGGGAGAGAGGAGTCTTTGCGGGTCTGGTCTTTGCTCCATAATAACAAAAATGTATCTGATTGATCCTCGTTTTGATATAAATACGTCACATAAACTCCAACAGTTTAGCTTGAAGTGTGCTAGTCTCCAAGAACAGAGTATTTTATTGCTACATATATTAACATGGTGTTTATCTGATTGTATATTTTTGGTGAAGGCTTTCTCGTATATCTCGCTCAGTGTATCATATATTAGGGATTCTGAAAACACTATTAACTACAGTATATACCTATTAGTGTTACGGAAGATCCAGTCAGGGATTCGAATCTTTGTAGAGGTAAAGCACTGGACTTACGTTCCCAGGTGCGAAGATTCCTGCAGAAAGCATTTCACTGATACCTTTATCTCATGAAACAAGATAATCTGTAAACTGCAATCATTGTTTTTGTTGTTGTAATGTATTTCTGAATTGCACCAATTAAGGTCTTTAAGCACGTTAACTAAGTCAGTTCGTACGAGGACAACAAACATTAGAAACTAGAGAAGATATAATATTTCTTGCTGGATATCCTGAAGGTCGAGGAGCCTTGATAGGGACGTGAATCCTTGCATCTGGGGAGTAAGTGACTAATGGTTCATTCACCACCTGTTGTCACTCACTCGACCAGTTCTCTAAAGGTTACACGTATCAATAGGATGAGCTGAAGTCAGTGTCAGGCCGAAGTTGCCACCAGTAGTTGTCCTTGAGAGAGGCAGGTGTGTCTCTTGGTGTGTTGAGTCAAATGTATAATGTGTACAGATGTGTAAATGTCATGTATATGTCTACTGGCAGGTGTATGTTTACATGTGTGTATAAACCAGATGCATTATCCCCGGTTGTGTATAAACCAAATTTATATTTATTGTTATGTATACACCAGGTTAATACAACACCATCAATCTCATAACCGTATTCAACTTTTATAAACCATTCAGAAGGTAATTGAAACACGCCAGAGAAATCTTCATATCCTCTCTTTACAACCTTCGTGCGTGAGGTTCTTTGTTCTTCCGGTTTAATTTCCTCATTATTACTCGTCTGGGAGTCACTGCACCTATTAAGACCTGTGGGAGAGAGATAGCCTACCCGCTCTATACTCTCTTGAACTGCGTTTATTATTGTTATTTGTTCCTTCGTCCACAGTTTTGCTTCGTATTGTTCTTTATTGCTTTTGTATTTATAATTCTCAATCGTTTTACATTTAAAGAAAAGCACGCACACACACACACACACACACACACACACACACACACACACACACACACACAGCTCACCTTTGCCTCCCCTACCAGGTCTTCCTCCCTAAATGCCACACAACGTAAACACCTAGAAAAAGTGCAAAAGAGGGCATGCAAGATTATTCTCTCCCTTTCCTACTCCACATATCAAGAAGCGCTCAACACACTGACCCTTTCGACTCTCACTGACCATCACCACGACCTGATCTGCAAATTTGGTAAGAAGCTTCTACACCACCCTCGACACCGGCTCCTACTACCACCTGAGATCCCTAGCCCGAGAATTGCTGTTCGACACCACAACCGCATCCAGCCCATACGTGCACGAACTGATCGCTATAAGAACAGCCCAGTCCCAACCATTGTAAAAATTATCAATAACTTGTAATAAACCAGTGTATTCACTCCCAGTAAATACTACTTCTTGCACTTCACTGTAGTTTGAGCTTTTCCCATCTAGTTATTATATATCTTATTTGTATCACTTATGTTACTTGTATATTATTTGTAATTCGAAACCCATTCCCCAAATATGTAACTGTATATTTTCAGCCTTCTGGCTGCCAAGCTCTTTCAATAAACCGTTAATTATTATTATTATTATTATTATTATTATTATTATTATTATTATTATTATTATTATTATTATTATTATTACACACATCGTACCGTCTCTACATGCTACAACAACTTAGGTCACTTGAGACAGAGCTGAGGACCATCTACAACGCCTTTATTCTCCCCAAACTAACGTATGTGTCACCAGCCTGGTCTTCTTCTCTCAACACCTCCCAACAGCGTCAGCTAGAGAAGGTACAGAAAAGTGCCTGCAGAATCATGCTCGGCGCAGAATACTCCGGCTACACCAACGCTCTCTTCACCCTGGAAATGCCATCCCTCAGTGACCTCCACCACCAAGCACTGGAAAGGTTTGGCAGTGGACTACTGCACCACCCTCGTCATCGCCACCTGCCACCTGCAGCCCCCCACCCAACTCGCGCAGTCCGCCACTACAACAAAATTCAGCCCACAAGAGCCTGATTTATGTACTGTACAGCCCTGTAAATGTCTTCAATGCATATTATATCATTATGTCTAAATCAAATGTAAGTCTGTACATTTTCAGCCACCGGTTGCAACTCTATTAATAAACCGTTTATTATTATTATTATTATTATTATTATTATTACACACACACACACACACACACACACACACACACGGGCATGCAAGTGTATACAGATACATACACCTACAGACGGTGTTGTTGTAGACTAAATCCTCATAATAATCATCATCACTGTCTCATAACCCCCCCACCGCCTTACCCCCCAGATATTGCACACCAGCCAACTTGTCTTTCTTTACCATTATAAAAAAAGTTAAAAAAATGGTATAAATATAAAGAACGACATTACTTAGACGTCGAGTTGAGAAAAAAATAGACTGGCAGTTCTAATTAACCTCGTTAGCATTTTTGTCCGGTATTTTTTTTTCTTACGAGGTATTTTCCTTCATACTTGTCTTCATCCGCCCGACGAGGATACTGCCTTGACAATATTATTTGGTAATATACTGGTGGTGACGTTGATCTCAGAGTATTGTACAGTGTATTCTACTCTTACAGATGATTATAGTCGTTTGTGATTAATTATTGATAAAAAATTTATATTTGGGTCTTGAGGTATTATTATTATTATTATTATTATTATTATTATTATTATTATTATTATATTATATTATATTATTATTATTATTATTATTGTTATTGTTATTATTATTATTTGTTTTGCTCAACAATCTGCAGTTTATTCTGCTGTTGTGAAGAGTGATGCTGCTGCTATTTGCTGATGATGACAGTGTAGACGGAAATCAGGTTATACGATTAAGTAAATGAGTTCAGAAAATATATACTGTAGTGTTTTCGCCCCTATCACCACGACCCCCCTTTCTTATTGAGGTGTGCCGTCGACTAGTGTACTCCAGACACTTGTTAAATTCTAAATTGCCTGGGTGATGGTTGACAACTCTCACTGCTGACTCCAGATAAACACTCCCTACTTGTCGTTCCTTTCCTCCCACGGCAGCGACATCTTGGGGCGTTCCTCAGGGTTCTATTCTTGAACTCAGTTTTAAAAATTTCGCAGCGTCTCATTGACTCATCTCAAGGATACTGATGTCATTTTTAGGGTTTTAGACAGAAAGATTTATAAATGATGATGAATGTACAGTAAGTTCAGCATCTAGCTGTTGTAATTGCATAACAATGAAGGTAGCCATTCTTTGTTTTATTACTCATTCAACTCATTATTTCCGTATCAACTGGGGATTTTAGTTAAAGGGAAACAGTAAAACAGTTCATGTGATAATTTCCGTAACAGCGGTGGAGAATAAAACGAATGATTCATGTATAGTAATAATATCAGCGACAACGGAGAGAACACAGTACCCATGTTTAGTACAATCCTGGACACGAGTAAGAGAATTTATCCCATGAAAAAACACATCCGAGGCTATAGCAGAAGATAGTCCGCGTGTGGTAATATCCGCACCATCAGAGAGGAAAACGGCGGCAGTGTTGTAGTCAGCGTGTCGTGTGATCCGCGGGGATTACTCTTAACGTAGTTTAGCCTCACCGAGTCCTCTGGTCACACTCACACACCCAGCAGGATGATGGCCTAATCCCTGATCATCTCTGCTACTGTGTGTGAACCAGCGCTGTGTGTGTGTGTGTGTGTGTGTGTGTGTGAACTCTATACTTTCCTGGTCAGAGCGTCTCAGCCACGTGACTCTATCCCTTCTCAGATCCTTCCCTGCAAACTCCTCAAAACATGTCTTGAGTTTTCCCCTTCCCTGCCTGCGTCACCCTCTGCAACCCGTCATCACCCTTCACCTCACCCCTACTCCCCATGCACTACCCCATCGCTCTTCTCTAATATCTCCCCATCTATCCTCCCCACCATCCCATCCCTCCTCCTCAAACTTCCTCACCACCACCTCATCCCTCCTCCCTACAACAAGACCCCACTTATCTTCCACCTCACCACTCTTACACTACCTCTCCTCCTTCCCTCTAATTCATCCTTCTTCTCCATTACCTTACCTCCCTCCTCCTTGTTATCAATTCACTCCTCCCCGCTACCTCACTTCTCTCCACCCCACCCCCCCACCCCTCCCCACCACCTACCTAACCCTCCTCGCAGGCACTTCCAATTCCCTTCCCATCACCTCCCCGTCCTTCCTCTCCACCCTCGGTCCTCCCTCACGCCCCACTTCCCTCACCTCACCTCTCCTCCCCCTCCTCAACCCTCAGCCACCCCCCCCTCCCCCACCCCCATCGCCAATATACCTCACCGTCGATATCCCAACCCGATATTATAATTCGGATGCTGGACCCGATCTGCATGGACTTCTCTCCCTATTGACCGAATTTTGTCTGTGTTAGGAGAGTTCCTCAGTCCTGGTCCAGTTTTCCTTTCTCTTCGGTCGCTTTGATCTCTGGGGTTTTTCATCTGGTTGGCAGATTTGTCGGAGTGTGGGCAGCTGAAGGAGATACAGTATGTGTCGTGGGCGTGGGCGGTGGCTATGCTTGAGGTACGGGGGCGTCCACAAGGAAACAACGTAATGTTATCAAGATTGCCGCTAGTGTTGGTAGTCTTTCACTCACCGCGGAGACTCGGGACTGCTGGCCAACCCTCGCAAGATGTTTACTTTAATTTTGTGATATTCGTCGCCTTCGTGCTATTGGAGGAGACGCCGAACGTATTGAGCGCCTGCGAAAACCACCAAACGCGAATATTTTCCCCGAGAGAGGCGAGGAGAGTGGTACCAGCTTGTTAGTAGAGGGAAGACGTGGTTTAAGCTTCTTATAGTTTGTGTTTATCATCCATTATATAAAAAAATTCATCCGGGATAAACAAACGGGGAATAGAAATGTGGCTGTTGTCATGACTCATAAGTTTGGTCAGCCTCCCGCTCCCAGCAGAGTGTGTGTGTGTGTGTGTGTGTGTGTGTGTGTGTGTGTGTGTGTGTGTGTGCGTCACTACCAAGTTTCGAGATCTTCAGAGAACGTTCATCACTCCTCCCTTGCATCCCCATAATTCATATTCTTTATTGACTCCCCTTCAGCGCCAGTTTTCAAGAGCAATATCCGTCCTTCACCGCCTGCTGGAGCAATGCCCAGATATTATAGTTTTACATTTATAATCATTTACCATAGAGAGACAATGGTATATCACTGACCGTTTATGTGAGGCTCCCAAAATAACAACACCGCATGAAACTCTTAGTAAAAATTATCTCCCTTATGTTCGATTCAAGTGTTCAAATGCATGTTGTACGTTGAGGGTTTGAAGAGTATTGTGTCTGGTGGTAGAAGTTGTTTTTGTTATATTTTGTTCCTAAATTTGGCATCTGAGAAAATTGGCCAAAGTATGAGTCTCGTGTCCCAGTGAGGCCTTGTGCTCGTGTTATATAAATACATTATATCGTGGTAGGCTTTTTCTTCCATCATCTCTTGTTTTCACGTGTAACTGGCGCCATCATGACTTACCATCATCATCATCATCATCATCATCATCATCATCATCATCATCATCATTAGCCTGTCATGACCACCCCAAACACATTCACAGTTCCATCCACACCACCACCACTACCACCATTTTCATCTCCAACACCAAATCAGACATCTTTAGTCACAACCACTACCCATTAACCACAATTATTTTTACCCAACCTCTACGCCTCCTCACACCACCTCCATCAACCACCATTACCTTTACCAACCCCCTCACCTCTATCCTACCCTCTCACCCCTCACCCACCCACACCAACCAAAATCACCATTACCTCCACCCCAACTCCTATCCCTCACCCTTCTCTCTCCTCCCTCACTGTCGTTATCGGCAACAAGACTCAGGCCAGGAGACGGTGGGTAATTTGCCGTAACATGAGGGACGAGGAGTGGACATCTTCCTTCCATAATTTTCCTAGTTGAAGGACGACCCTCTCGTCTCCCCGGCTCCTCCCCTCCCCCTTCCTGGCACTCAGGAGTGTCAGCCAGTGCCACTCCTGAGGTACGTCTCTCAGATACCGTCGCCCTCCGTGTCTCGAGCGATGGGTGGACGCCTGCCACGCTGCCGCTGGTGGTGACGGCGACGCTGAAGGAACACCTCGTAAGTTTTTAAGGCGGCCTCGAGCATTTCTCACTCTGTATCACGATGGTCCAGGTGAAGTTGGTGTACTTTATGTATGTCCACTGGGGGAGGAGGAAGCAGAGAATGGAGAAAGAAGGAGGAGGATGAGGAGAAGGAAGGGAAGAAGAAGGGAAGCAGCAGTAGGAGGACAGGAAGGAAACAGAAAAAGAGAAGGAAGGGCAATAAGGATATACAGAGGGAGGAGAAGGAGGTGGAGAAGGACACAAGAAGGAAACGGAAGAAGAGGAAGAGTTGGAGGAGGGGAGGAAGTAGGGGGACAAGAAGGAAACTGTAAGGGCTAGTAGAAGGAGAAGGAGAAGTGGAGAGTGGGGGAACGAGAAGACAGTAAAACATGCAAAAGAGGAGAAGAAAAAGAAAAGAACTAAAACTATTAAGTAAACAAGGGGAAGGGAGGAGGAGAGAACAGGAGAAGGGGAATATGATGAAAACGCAGGAAAAAGGAAGGAAGAAAGGGATTAGGACGAAAGAAAGGAGAAAAGAAAGAGATCAGGACAGAGATAATAAGAGAAAGACAGGAAGAAAATGGAAGTAGAGAAGGTAGAAGAGGAGTAAGTTGTCTCTCACTACATACTCCTCCTTCTCCTCTTCTTCCTCCAGTCATCCTTCAATTTCTTCCTTCTATCCCTACCATACCTCATCTTCTTCTTCCTTATCCTCCTCCTTTTCCTCGAATTCTCTTCTTTCTTTTTTTAATAATCCTGCTTCCCCTTCTTTCGCTTGGTCATTTAAGTTCTTCATTCCTTTCTTCTTCCCTCTTCCACTTCCTTTGCATCTTCTTCATTCTTCTTCTCCATCTGTGTTCTCCCCTCTTGCTCCTTATCTCCCTTCTTCCTCCTCATTTCCCTCTTCTCCTTCTCTTATTCCTACTCAATTTCTGTCCTTTCCATTTCTCTCTCTGTTGAAAAAAAAATCACTTGTACCTTTAAGAGTTTAGTTTATTTTTCACCTTAACAAATATTTGTTCTAAATATCAACACACCTGTTAAATAAGGCCTGATAAAATTAATAGTATTTTGAAATATATATATCCACAGAACTAAGACCCCTCTAAGTTATGATGGCTATGACGTGAGTATAGACGATAGAAAAGGATGAGCTATGTCGTAAAGAATCTGATTTTCATTTGTTTTGTACTAGTCACTGTTTATAGAATTAGTAAAAACAAAAATATAATAGAGAAGTGGGTTAATATGAAAAAATTAGTAAATATCTAAATATATCCAAAAATAGGGTAAATTATTAAGTATATAGATAATTAGATGAATAAAATATCAAGGAGGTGTATTAGTTATAATTTCTTTACGTAATATTGTAGAGAGGAAAACCCAGATGTATGTTTCTTAACCACTGTGTGTGTATTATTGACAAACACACCCTCGCCACACCTCGCCCGATGGCTTGTGGCTTTTTACATCATCATATCGATAATGTTGGTCCCGTTTATATCTGATCACTTGAGACGTGAGTTGGAGAGGTACGTGAGGAGACAGAATATGTGTACACGGTTCTCGGTGATAGAAGTTTGTTATTGATATTGAAACCGTGTACGTTGCCATAAAAATACAGACACACAGTTGACATGGCTGAGCGAAGTGAGAGCCGAGGCACTCTTATTAGAATCTGAAAAAGTGAAGTGCTCTTAACTCCAGGTATTATTATATACTATTGAATATAATCTGGATTACAAATGTTACATGATTTTATTAAACACATTTAGTAGAATGTCACGAAGATATATATACACATACCTGTATATAATGGTAGATTTATTGATCTACAGTAAGTGGGTGAAACAGTACATTAACTTGGGTTGTATGAAAGTGATATAGCAACACTCAGGATCATGTGATGGTAAATTATGTTTCTATCATCGTGTCAATATATGTTATAGTGGTTTGTAATGAAATTAAAAATATAAAGCAGAGAAGTAAGTGTTATGGACCTTTCAATACTTAGGCAGTAGATGTGTTTTAAGAGATGATATAAAGGAAGCTGGGATGGGTGAGGGTAAGTTGTTCCACACCTTAATATTTCATGGAGGTCTGGGCCTGAGAGCAGCGCATGGGGGTTGGTCTTAGTAGGTCAGGGAGTAGGCCTATTAAATTGTATCCCTGTTTTTTTCCGGAACTTGGAATAATCATATATTATTAATCAAGTTATTAACTGATTTATAAACAAATATAGCACAACAGTAAGTGACAATATCCGCAAATTTTAATATTTTCAATTTTACAAATTGTTCGTTTGTGTGATTTTTTATTTATTTATTTATTTATTTATTTATTTATTGTTATTTTTATTTATTTATTTATTTATTTATTTTATTTTTTTTTTTTTGGGGTCGGCAGTATTCAGGGGTTTCCTTTTAGTGTTGCCGGAGGCCACCATAGTGTATGCCGGTCAATCATGTGTTGGTAAGCAAGATCATAATAGATTTCTTTAATTTCTGCAAGAGTGAGTGACTGACAAATGTGGTACAGGATACCGCAATGTTTATTGATTTTACTGTGAATGACTTGTATGTGGTTTCTCCAGTTTAGTTTATCATTAACAACAACCCCGAGGAATCTAGTATTTTGTTTGCGTTTGAAGACTGTAATCAGTGTATTATTATATTTTTTATTATTGATAGCATTACTTTTATTATTATTATTATTATTATTATTATTATTATTATTATTATTATTATTATTATTATTATTATTATTATTATTATTATTATTATTATTATTATTATTATTGTTATTGTTATTATTATTATTATTATTATTATTATTATTATTATTATTATTATTATTATTATTATATTCGTATTTTTACCACTAGTAGTAGTAGTAGTAGTGGCGAAGGTGTGGCTATTGGGGGAGCTTGAGGCCACGTTCAAAAAGTAGTAGTAGTAGTAGTAGTAGTAGAGAATATGATAAAATAAAAAAAGAACAAAAAGGAAAATCGAAGAAAACAAAAGATAATATAGAATACCCAAATAAAAGCTCAGTGTGTCATAACAAAAGGTCAACATGACATGCCAGGGACGGGAGTGTCATACATATGTCATACCATTTATTCATAATGACTCGGCTTGGCATTGTACCTGTGTAATAAATCACTGTGAACCAGAACTGTGTAATGTAGGTATAAAAGTTGAATTACTATATTATACATTTTTCAACGTTGCAGTGTATTGTGAAGTCACATTAATGTATGGAAAAGATGAGGCTGGCTGGAAATTTTGTATAATACTAAATAACCACGACTTGTTATACCTGGTAATGTTGAATGTGATAATGTTGATAATGTTGATGATAACAAAAGTGATAATGTTGATATTAATATTATTGTTTACAGGAATGATAATAACAATAATGAGATTAATGATAACAATAAAATAATAATAATAAGGAAGACTCGTACTCGAGGTTTTGTGGGTAAAATGTGAATGTGTATTTTCTTCGTCCTATGTACAAGACCAGTGCCCCCTGGACCACGTGTCTCGACCTACAACATCTCTTAGATTATGTAACACTCCAGTTTAAGCTCCACACAGCTGGCGGTGTTTGTTTATGACTCCTGTTAAGCTGGTGGTAGTAACGTGACCATGTACACAGCGGCTTGTAGTAAACAGGTAAATGGTTCTTAAACATCCAGACACAATTATGGTGAGATATCCTTGACCTGTCTCATCCTATCTCTGTTGTTTGACTCTAGACTCACTTTACTGTTGTATTGATCGACTCGAGTTATCTGAGTGTTATTCAATTAATCTAGAGGGCATGAAAGGGAGACTTGTTTATCCCTGTATGGCAACAAACTCACTTTGGTCATCTCTAATAACTTCTAAAACTTCCTGTTATTTTAGTAATAAACGATTTAAGCATAAAGCGACATCATGGTTCATTAAAAGTGGACTCATTAGCATCACCAACACCACTGTCAGCATTTATCACCATCATGCCAGTTGTTACTCAGTGGCAGGGCGCCGCGGCACTCTCCCCGGTGTCCCTCCCAGCGAGCCTTCAGGTAGACAATCTTACCGCTCCGGTCCTGTCTCAAGACGACCCATCGACCTGCTGTAATTAAGAGCTTTGTGGACGTCCCCTCAGTGTACTCCGCTTTTTAGAGGCGGTCACACGAGCAGAGTTGACTTCTGGGAATCGATTTTCGTGTCCACAATGTCGCACTTGTCACTCCTATCTCCAGTTTTATGCAGGTAGTACTGTATACAGGGTATTAATTTTCTCGAGTCATATTTGCTACTCTTACAATATCCTTTCTTATGTATTACTATTTCATAACAAGAAAACTAGTTACAGTATCTTCAAAATCTTACGACAGCATTATTATTATTATTATTATTATTATTATTATTATTATTATTATTATTATTATTATTATTATTATTATTATTATTATTATTATTATTGTGGTTAAATATTAATATAACTCACCAGTGTTATTCAACTGAGTCTCTTGGTCTGTAGGTTACGCCTGCAAGATACTTAACCTAAGTATTAGATTTTATTACTTGGTTTTGTTGTGGTTCATATAAAATCACTGTCTCAGTGCCAGTCACATTATTAGGTTGAACAGTGAACGCTTATCCCCGTCATGCACCTGTTGAGGTGGCCAAGTTACTGTTGGGACGGCGGCCGTAACCCAAGTGTTTTGAAACCTTTACCTCAATATTTTGGAATCCAGAATCTCCGTACCTGAACACTTGAGATCTTGAGCGACACGTGACCCCAGCACTACATGGTTGCCAGCTGAGCCTCTCTGTTTTACATATTCACTCTTGCAAATATGGGAATAAGATATTTGCATTTAATTTGGAAATCAAAGCGTAGAGAACTATTTTACGGACACGGTTTATCTGGTGTGACTCCAGTCTCCAGTGAATGATGAAGGAATCCAAGGCGACGATGGTAGACACAAGGTGTGTGCCTGGCCTTGTGGAGCAGCAGCACGACCGAGCTGTCACTGTGGCTGTGCTGATGAAATTAAAAAATATGTTTCCTTCTTATACAAAAAATCTCATAAACGATGAGCTTCAAAAAATATAATAACACCTAAATACACGTTCTATATATTCCTCTAAAAAAAACATTGTCATTATTCACAAAATACGGGTAAAACTTTAAAAAATATAAAACATAATTCCATAGAAATTGCTTAATATTTACGTAAATATATTTTGAAAATATTCTTGAAAGTAGGCATTTTCCACTCAACATTATATCACAGTGAGGCGGCAACCACAGCTTATCAGAGGTCATTGTGGCCGAGTATGGGAGGGGCGAGTGTGCCGTCAGGGACAAGTAACACTGCTGATCTACACCAAACTTTGTGAATATTGCAGGGTGTGTGTGTTGTGTGTGTGTATGTGTGTGTGTGTGTGTGTGTGTGTGTGTGTGTGTGTGTGTGTGTGTGTGTGTGTATGTGTGTGTGTGTGTGTGTGTGTGTGTGTGTGTGTGTGCGCCACCCGGAGAGGAGGCACGTACACACACACACACACACATGCCATTTTCTCTATTAAATATCGCAAAGAACATATGGTTACCCCCACACAGACACATATTTTACTGTATGTTATCTACAAGTTGCGTGTACTGTACCATCCTTTTTGTGTACAGTATTCTCAGATTTTGGTTCCTTTAATTTCCAATAGTCTTTAATTCTTCATATCGTTATTATTATTATTATTGTTATTGTTATTGCTGTTGTTGTTGTTGTTATTATTGTATATATTTTATTTTTATTATTAGTAGTAGTAGTTGTAATAGTAGCAGTAGTAGTCAAGAAGAATGAGCAAGAGTGAGGCCAAGCTTCCCTGAGCCGAATGGTGGCAAATTAGTGTCGGCATTGCAGAGATTAAGACGTAGATTCTCCCATAATAATCAGATGTAAGTCAAATATTTCCCGTACAATGGTCTAACACACTTGACTCCTACCCCCTATGCCTTCTTCATACCAGGTGCCGGAGTCTGTCAAGTTCGTAAGTTAAATACAAGAACGAATCTCTCTGACTAACTTACGATAAAATGCGAAAAAAAGAAAAGAACTTCCTAAGAGATGATGACATTGAGACTCTACCTTCATTAGATGCAGTCTCTTTAACATGAAGCTTAGTGGGATACAAATCTTACACTGTGAGACTCTTTTGCAAATAGTCCCCCCCCCCTCCCCTCCCCAGCCCACCATCTCACCGACCGTACATCACCCAAACCTGGTGAGACACGGCGTCAACACCCGGAGATAATGCGTCGACGCTCTCCGGTAATAATCCCCGCAGACAGGATAAAGAATGGCCAGGTTAATCGAACTTGTGCTCCATTCTTGCATATTAATAACGTGTTGCGTTGAGATGATCACCTGTGAAAAATGTCCCGCCGTCTCCCTCCTCCTCCTCCTCCTCCTCCCTCCTTCACCTCCTCCCCTTCATTCTCCTGCCTCCTGCTCCTCCTCTTTCTCCAGCATCCTCCTCCTTCCTCTTCCTCCTTTTCTTTTCATCTCTCGCTTCTCTCCCCGCCCCTCCCCCTCTACCGTTTCAACCTAATACTTTCCCTTCTCTCCTGTCTCTCATCTCCCTACTCCCTTTATTGCTACTCCCTATCTTCCCCTTTTCTCCCCTATTCGGAAACTCTCCTCTCTCTCTACTCCTGCCTCACTACCCTCCCCACCTACACACGTGATTGTTAGAGGTATTCACGTTACCACAAAGGTTCAGGTAGGTGGCGCTGAAAACAAACTATCGCAGGTAAATTGGTAGGAAGGTGAACATCAACACTTGCCTTCAATAATATGCAAATTCCTTACCAAAACTGAGTAACTCTTGGTAGGTCGAATTTTCTTGTTGAGGTCATAAATCTGGTTTACTTCTCGTTCAGGGTTGTGTTAAAGATAGGTTAGGTTATGTTAAAAATATTATATCATTATTATTTAGTTTTTGTTATTATTATTATTATTATTATTATTATTATTATTATTATTATTATTATTATTATCATCATCTTATTATTACTTTTTTATTATTGTTTACTTTATTATTATTATTATTTTTTTTTTATTATTATTTATTATTTTCACTTATTTTTATTATTATTTACTTTATTATTATTATTATTCAGTTTTATTATTAGTATTTTTTATATTTATTTATTATTATTATTATTCAGTTTTATTATTAGTATTTTTTATATTATTTATTTATTATTATTATTATTATTATTATTATTATTTATTATTTCTAATTATTATTATTATTTATTTATTATTTCTACTTATTATTATTATTATTTATTTATTATTTCTACGTATTATTATTATTATTTATTATTTCTACTTATTATTATTATTATTATTTATTTATTATTTACTTTATTATTATTATTATTCAGTTTATTATTATTATTTTTATATTATTTATTTATTATTATTATTATTATTTATTATTTCTACTTATTATTATTTATTTATTATTTCTACTTATTATTATTATTATTTATTTATTATTTCTACGTATTATTATTATTATTATTTATTATTTCTACTTATTATTATTATTATTTATTTTTATTATTTCTACGTATTATTATTATTATTTATTATTTCTACTTATTATTATTATTATTTATTTATTATTTCTAATTATTATTATTATTATTTATTTATTATTTCTACTTATTATTATTATTATTTATTTATTATTTCTACTTATTATTATTATTATTTATTTATTATTTCTACTTATTATTATTATTTATTTATTATTTCTACTTATTATTATTATTATTATTTATTTATTATTTCTACGTATTATTATTATTATTTATTATTTCTACTTATTATTATTATTATTTATTTATTATTTCTACTTATTATTATTATTATTTATTTATTATTTCTACTTATTATTATTATTATTATTTATTTATTATTTCTACTTATTATTATTATTTATTTATTATTTCTAATTATTATTATTATTTATTTATTATTTCTACTTATTATTATTATTATTATTTATTTATTATTTCTAATTATTATTATTATTTATTTATTATTTTTATTATTACCATCTTATTATTACCTATTTTTATTATTATTATATATTATTTTCCTATTTTTATTATTATTATTTTTATTATTATTATTTACTCCGAGGCTGAGCCGTTCCGGTGTACCTCGACCTGAGGCCTGACAGAACTATACCGTACGTTAGCTCGTCAGGCTGTGACAAAGCGGCACATGAAGGTAATTTTGGAAGTTGTATTTATGGTTCATATAACATATTTATGGTTAATTCACCGGTTATTTAGTGCTGTGTGTATATTTAACATAAATTATGTATGTAACAAGTATATACGAGCTTATAGGTGATATAGAGTGAAGGGAAGAGCAAGGATAACACAATTTGAATATAGACAGTTTAACTAAATTCTCCCGAAAATAAAAAGACTCAACATAACACATAACATAACATAACATAGTAAGGCAGTTGAGGAATGGGTGGGTGTGCATGAGAGTGGGGAAGGGGTGGTGCTGAGATGACCTGTGTGCTGAAGGATGGGGAGTGGGCACGAGGCTGGTGACTTGAATAACCCATATTCATAGACAAACAAAGACACATAATAAAAAATAAATAAAACACTAAAAAAAAACATTTTCTTAGGTAAACAAAATGTCTATAAATAATAAGAAAGGTATAAAAGCTACTGTAAGTAACATAGAAATTTTGTATTGCAAAGGAAAATAAAAAATAATGATATATTGAAGATTAACCACCTTAACGCTAACCTAACCTAACCTAACCTCCACCAGGTAGCGTAAGGATGGTTGGTTAATCTTAAGGGTTGAAAATAAGCTTGGAGACGGGAGGCTAATCTTTAGGTGATCCAAAAAATTAAAAAGTCATTTTCATAATCACTTGTAAACAAAATTTTCCCTCCTCACCTCCCCTCCTCGTCGCTTGTCTAATCCCAAATGAGTAATTCCCATATCGGTCGCCATCATCATTACCTGACACCCATCTTCACCCAGCCATCATCCTCATTCATCTTCCCTCATCACCAGCGACACTATCATCGTCTCATCGTCGTCACCATCGTCATCATAATAATTATATCCCTTATCTCAGTCCCCCATCACGCTACAACCACGCCATGACAAGACCCCCCCCCCCACAATCCTTTTTTTACACGGTCTTCTCCCTCCACGGTCTTCTCCTCCACACGGTCTTCTCCTCACACGGTCTCCCCCATCGGTCTTCTCCCTCACACGGTATTCTCCCTCACGGTCTCCCCATCACACACGGTCTTCTCCCTCACACGGTCTTCCTCCCCTCACACGGTCTACCCATCACACAGTCTTCTCCCTCACGGTATTCTCCCTCACGGTCTCCCCCCATCACACGGTCTTCTCCCTCACGGTCTTCTCCCTCACACGGTCTCCCCCATCCACGGTCTTCTCCATCACACGGTCTGCCCACCACCATTATTATCATAACTACCGCTGTACAATCATCACTCTAACCACCTTCCCACCCCATCATGACATTATTATCATTTCCAACCCATTCACCACAAAAAATCTATCATCACCATCAGAACCACCTCACCATTATCACAACCACCCCTACATCACAACTCACCCCATCATTATGACCCCCATCAACATCACACTCATCAACATCCCGGGAGCAGCTGTGCATCACCCCCTGTTGACACATCTTTGACACATCCCTCCTATCACTGAGAAGGCCAAAGAAACGCCACTTCAATCCAAGACGTGACTGACGCGAACCGTGAACCTGGGCTCTGTTTACCTACCATCAGCTGATTGCTATGGTGGGCGGCCAGGTGGAGCAGTGGGAGGTTGTTGGAGAATGGTGGTGGTAGGTGTGGTTTGGTGGTGGAGGAGTGGTAATGTGAGGGAGTAGTGGTAGATGAATTTTAGTGTTTGGGAGTAGTGGTAGGTTTAGCCTCCAGGAACCATGGCAGAGTAGTTAGGTGGAGTAGTGGTAATAGATGAAAATAAGAGAAGCAATAAATAGATTAGTGCTTGTATTCGAGATAAATAAAGAGTTAAAACTTATGCTTGTACCATAATTAGACTCTTCTTACACACACACACACACACACACACACACACACACACACACACACACACAACCATTGTAAAAGATTATCACCAACTCCTCGTTAACCATGAGTGTTCACTTCCTGCCAATCTCAATTTTGCACTGTTTGTATGTTGAAATTCCCCGTTGAATGACCTTCCCCCTTGTTATTATTTATCATATTTGTACCACTTATGTTACTTGTATATTATTCGTCAATCAAGTGACTTGCCACAAATATGTAACTGTAAATTTTCAACTCTCTTGGCTGCCAGTTCTTTCAATAAACCGATTATTATTATTATTATTATTATTATTATTATTATTATTATTATTATTACTACACACACACACACACACACACACACACAGAGTCGACCATATCTTCACATCCTGCCTGAAGCGAACTGTGTCTGGGTGAAGCATCGCCAGGGACAGTAAGACTTATAATCACATTACTAACAATGATGTTTTCGCCCTATAAATATCACCACCATTCTGTATATGTCACTGGTACGATTCCTCTTTAGGTGTAACTAACGACTGTAGATATACGAGAATAAGTTAAGAGAGACCTCCCCTGTTTAAACATAACATTAGTATCGTGTGTTAAGTTGCTCTGTATGAGGACAGACCCTCGTCGGCGCATTCGTGATAGTGTTGATATATCAGTGGTCGAGTCTTCAGAGTTCCGTATGATAATGAGGTAGAGTCTCAGTGTAATTTGGACTCCCTCTTGGTACTTATCTTAAGGTCGTGATTGATGAGATCCAGTTATTTGTGTTGTTAGGTCTTTTATTTAATGGGGAAATAGTTTAAGAATAGGGTGTTAAATAGGTAGAAATTGACCAAAATCGTTACGATAGCTATGTTGCCTCCCCATTACAATATGTTAACACACTCTCTCCCTCTCTCTCTCTCTCTTTTCTCCCTCACTACACACCCTGACCCTCTCATCTCTCTCTCTCTCCTCCCTCACTACACACCCTGACCCTATCATCTCTCTCTCACTTCTCCCTCACTACACACCCTGACCCTATCATCTCTCTCTCTCCTCCCTCACTACACACCCTGACCCTATCATCTCTCTCTCTCCTCCCTCACTACACACCCTGACCCTATCATCTCTCTCTCTCACTTCTCCTTCACTACACACCCTGACCCTCTCATCTCTCCTCCCTTCATTTACCTTCCCTCCTCCTCCTCTTCCTCCTCCTGCTCCTCATTTTCTTATCACTTACCCTCCTATTTCCATCTTCGTTACCACTACCCACCCGAGTCAATTCCTCATGATTTATGAAACATTTGGCAGAAGATGCGAAAAAGAGCGAGTTAACAGGATGCTGCCAGCGAGAAGTGAAGAACGAGAGGAAGCAATGGGCGGATAAATGTGGGAAGAAGAAAAATAGATTATGCCACAGCGAAGGTTAAGAATCAATAAATATACCGAAGAAGAACAGGGATGGTTGAGAATTGATAAGGTGAATATGAGAGAGGAAGATGGAAATTGAATAAAGAATGAATTTTAAAAGATGATAAACGAGAGTGATAAAGGAAGTGTTTAGAGAAAGAAGAGAGAGAAGAGTATAGGATAAATAATATAAACGAAAAAGTGTGTGTGTGTGTGTGTGTGTGTGTGTGTGTGTGTGTGTGTGTGTGTGTGTGTGTGTGTGTGTGTGTGTGTTAAATACCATGTGATCGATAAATAATGAAAGAATAATGAAGAAAAATATATAAAAAATGAAGGAGTGGGAGGATAGGATGATGATGGAGGAACAACCGTGTGGACAAGAGGAAAGGGAGCGAGGATGGTAAGGCTGGCGTCGTTAATAATAAAAGGAGGGCGTGTGTGCTGGTATTAATTAGATGATGTTGATACGCGTGCTTGTTCGCTTCGCCATTACCATAACTCTGTGACGTCACGGCTCCCACCAAGTGCCTGGCCAACACGGTGTGCCCACTGGCTTATCAACTCTTAATTTGTTGATGTTTAGTCCTGCCTCTGGGGTTGGACTCTCTCTCTCTCTCTCTCTCTCTCTCTCTCTCTCTCTCTCTCAGCCAATTGTTTTCTAGTTTGCGTTTCCCTTTTATCCATTTTCTTTCATTTTGTGCATGTTCTTTGGTCCTGCCTTTGAGTTGAACCTTCCTCCCTCCCTCTCTCACCCTCTTCCTCTCGTCGTCAATTGGGTTCCAATCTTGTTTTTTGTTTCCCTTTTATCCATTTCCCTTCATTTTGTATATATTCTTTGTTCAACTCTTCTCCTCTTTACTAATTCATCTCTCCTTTACATTTATCGGTGATTTATTTTCTTTATTTTGTCCATGTGTGTGTGTGTGTGTGTGTGTAATGGTCAGCATGCTCGCCTGGCAAGCGAGCGGACCCGGGTTCAATCCCCAGGCAGGGTAAATCTATAGGCGAGTTTCTTTACGCCATTTGCCTCTGTCTGCATTAATTGGGAACCCGGATGTTAGTCGATTTGCGGATCGTGTTCCGGGGTAACGGTTAGCCAGTGCAGTTGGTGAGTTGTCCGGTCTTCTCGGACTATTCCTTGACACTGGGTCATGCAACTCGTTAACTTGAGGTGTGGTTGTTTTGTTGGCGACAGCTTCTACACCTTAAACAATTTCACGCCTAGGTGGCCCTTGGGTCAGCCATCCTCGTTACACGAAGGGCAACCATTGTGTGTGTGTGTGTGTGTGTGTGTGTGTGTGTGTGTGTGTGTGTGTGTGTTTCTTATTCTCTGTTACGCTTTTTCTTTTTTCTCTAAACTAAGCGGTTATTTTTCGGTTTGTTGTTATTTACATAAAGCATATTTTTACACCTTGTTAAATGAAAATTATGTGGATTGTACTGTAAATGCTGAAAATTGTTAGTTGCATATTGTATTATCATAAATTATAATTGTTATAGAATTTTAATGTTTTATATTGTGTTCTGGCGGGTGACTGATCAGCCCTAACCTAATGAGCCCCAGTCTTGATGGATTCTAAAGACAGTGTTGCCATGCGACACACTGTATTATGACAGTGTTGCCACTTGTCAAGCTTATATCATACCTTATATTAGAGTAGTTAACGATGGTGAGTGTCATAAATGTAGTACAGTAAGTAGATGATGATGATGATGATGATGATGATGATGATGATGATGATGACAGTAACACTGCTCTTAATGCCCAAGACGCTATAAACGAAGGGAGACACGTGAAAAACTCATTAATTCCTAGTTACGTTACTGATAAATAAAATCACAAGGACACCTAAAACACTCGTGGGAGAGACGAAGAAGTAAAGTATAAAACAAATAAAACTAAAGAAGAAGAGAGGAAAGAAAAAAAAAAGTGAAAAAGAGTAATAGAGCGAAGCAAAAGAAGAGTGAGGCGGCAGAACACAAGAGCCGCCCCACCACCAGGACAGCGGCTAGCGTGCAAGCTTAAATAACCTACTCAGGCTGTGGAAATCCAACCCAGGGCCTGCGTGTGAGCGTCTAACTCAGTTCAATTATGTCAAGAAGCCACCAACTGCCGCGTCTGTCCTCCCCTGACAGAAACGGCCTGCTGAGATTTTGTTAGGTGGATCTTGACAGTGTGCGTTGCTGTCTCTTGTCTGGTTCAAGGTTTATCTAAACTACGTGTACAACTGTGAGATCCGGCAGTGTTGTGTCGGTAGTGTGTGTGTCGGGTTTGGTTTATTTATTTATTTATTTATATTTACTTTTTGGGTAATGTGAGTCTTGAAGTGTTTTATGAAGAGACGATAATGAACACACACACACACACACACACACACACACACACACACACACACACACATACACACACATGTAACTAATCAACGAAATCAGTCCTAATGTTATATTGGAATTTGTTTAACGAGCACTCTGGGATAGCTACAGCAACACTACACGTCAGAAATATGTTAACTATCGACACTTTCATATGGTTCTGTAGTGAGAAATATGAAGCGTGAGTTTGACTAATTATGTAGCGCGTCGTAGTGTTGTAGGAATATGAGATGTGTTTTTTGTAGATTAATCGTCTAAGGACTTTTTTTTTTCTCGTGTGTAAAGAATATTTGATCAAAGTCTCAGTCACATAAGCTCCCTATATCATTCATCCTCCTCCTCCTCCTCCTCCTCCTCCTCCTCCTCCTCCTGCTCTCCTCCTCCTCCTCCTCCTCCTGCTCCTAACCTCCTCCTCCCCTTCCTCTCACTGCCTCTGTTTCAACCTACATCATTCATATCACCTTTTCACCCACTCTCCCCCGTTTACTGTTTCTTTTGGCCAATCCGCTTATTACCTCACTCCCTCATTTATCTTCATCCCCTCTTACTCCCACATTTCTCTTCAATAGATTCATTTATCACTCTTCCGCACTGTCGTGACTCCACATGCAAGTCACAAGAAATCCATCTCCCCTGCCTGTGGGTTAATGGCTACACTGTTATTGCAGACTAACGTTTCACCCACCTTAAGTGCGTGTAGCGCCCTTCTCAGCACTCCTCCACATATTTGCCCACCAGAGTTCTTTCCTTTTACTTACACGTAACAACATCCTATTTCAGGTCCAACACTCATACCACTAAATTTAACTCGTATTCGAATATTTTCTTTCATTATATTTCCGATTTGTGTGTGTGTGTGTGTGTGTGTGTGTGCGTGTGTGTGTGTGTGTGTGTGTGTGTGTGTGCTGATTTATACCCTTGTTTCTGTCTTGTGAAGCGTTTATCATAATGGGATTCATCCTTCTCTGATAGTGACAATACTCGTCAATATTCTTGCTCAGTTGTTGTTTGTGTTAATTTCCTGAAGTTCTCTTATACACGGGCTTATTGTAACAGTGTCGCTTCCGTACAATAGCATTTCTTCTCATCATAAAGATTACCCATCCTCACTGTGCACGGTCATCAACGTCCTTAATACACTAGAAATGTTATAATTATAGCGAAGGATCTTACCTACAACTTCCCAGCGTGATCACATGTCCACTGGTATTTTCCTCAGTTCTTATTACATCATCAGCGCCACGGCCGACTAATTCGAGAACTGACCTGGAAATTCAAGTTCTCAGTTTCAAGTCCCAGCTACAGTTGAGTGAAGTCCTGTACAAAGATCTTGACTACGTATATGTCACTCAACACAGGTGTGAATGGCTACCTAATCCCGTGGGCAGGTGAATCACAGGTCCTGGGTAGTATTGCCTTCCTGTACCCACATATGAGTTTCATCCACTAAGAGAGGTAACAGTTGTACAGTACACCTAGTGACCCCCGCTCTGTGTGCCTCCTCTACCTTCTGCAGTGAGGAAGCCAATATTTTGCGGGACTGTAACTTGTAGAAGAAAGTTGTGAAATAAGTTGTGTAGTAATGTTTCGGGTTTCCGTGTTTGAGTGAACATATCACAGCAACTATCTTTTTTTATTTGTTTTTTTACGTAAACAAATTAGTAATTATTATTCCACTTGTTGTAGTGATCATTAATGTTATATAAACAGATGACAGATATAGTATATTAACACTGAGCTTGTTGTTTTTCCCCAGAGTGAAAACTTGACTCAAGTCACGTGTAAGTGTAAGTGTTCCTTGTAAGAAGACTTGTACAGGTAAACACTTCCTCATAAAGATTTTTCCTAATTAGCTCAGGTGTATCAGTGTAATCTACGTTGGACTAGTAAGAAGTAATATACCGACAATATTGAAATAACTTTTAATATAATATACTTAGCGCATAAAAGTCTAACACATTGCTATTTCAAATATGAGGTCATAACCACACGACTGGGTGGAGTAAGAGAGGCTTTATAATGTTACATCAATATTGTGTTGACAGAAGTAAATTGAATCGAGTATTATTAGCAATTCTGTAATTAACCTTTTGAACAGGAACACTGGCTTATGTAAGATGGATACGTTCATTATTATAAAGATCAGGTGTCAGTCTGGACTATGACCTGCTTTGTTGTCTCACCTGCGAGTGTTCAGTCAAGCGAGGATCTCAGTACCTGTGTATATACTCCATGTATTGTGTCTTGTTCTCACATGTGTGTGTGTCCTGAAGGTGTCAGTAACGGAACTTCTCGGGGCGTTTTTGTTTATTTTTTTCTGTGTGTGTGTGTGTGTGTGTGTGTGTGTGTGTGTGTGTGTGTGTGTGGACAGACATGCATACACAAGTCATATCCCAACAATAAGCCGTATATCCCGGACATTCCACACCGCCACAAAACAACAACATCCGCCCCGCTCCACCGTGCTGCTCATTATCATTCTTAATGTCACAGTCGTTATAATGTTATTGTACGGCATGGCATTTACCTCCAATATCCTCATATCTTTAACCGCTTGGCTCGTGTATATATCACTCAAGATCAGCTGAAGTGTGGTGTACTTATCATAATATTTTCAACTTAACTCTTATATTTATACTTACGTGATAATTTGAGTATGTAAAAATCTCACTTCAGCTGAGGATAAAATATTATTATTCCCACCTGTGACCCACATCACTGACCTGTAATTCGTCTTACTCACATGTGGTTCCTGATATTCAAATGTTCTATTTCCGTGTACGTAGAAATTGACTCCGGATAATACAGGTGTAGTATACAGGTGTTACAGTCAAAGCCGTCTATTTGGTACAAATGTGTCAGCTTTGTTTACTGTACTCGTTGAACTTTAGCGGAATTTTATCCTGTGTATAATTTCTCTCGTATCTTTATAACAAACTCGTCTACTCAAAAATCGGGTGGGTTGTAGCAATCTCCGTGTGTGTGTGTGTGTGTGTGTGTGTGTGTGTGTGTGTGCTTACGAAAAAAACCTATTTGGATCTTCTTTGTAACGTAGCGTCATGCCGGGGGGAGGGGTGAACTTGATTTCTGTCTACACCTGTCCCTTCTGAGTCACTTTCACTTGACCCATTTATTCTTATGATTTGCTCTTTTCTCTGCCTGTCTGTCTGTCTGTTATTCTAATGATCTCTTGTACAGTCATCACTTTTATTCTCCTTTATGATTATTAGGATTATATTCGGGTGCAGTTCACACACACACACACACACACACACACAGTAATATAATTCTGTATAATATACACACTGACCGTGACCAGCTCTCGTGTCCTTCAGAGGGGATGTAAAAGGCCCGCTAACTGGCGAGGTATTGTTGCCATGGTGACGGTAATTACCTTTGTATCGTGGACATTTATTGGCTAAAAAAAATCCTTGTACCCCCTCCCATCCTCCCTGATTGGCTGACGTTAGCATATTGGAGTCGCTTGACCGGGAGAGATTATTACGTTTGTGTTTATTGCAGCCAAAAGATCATTTACCTTGGAGTTATGAAAGTGATCCCTATAATTGCGTAGGAAAACTATATATATATATATATATATATATATATATATATATATATATATATATATATATATATATATATATATATATATATATATATATATATATATTGTCACACGGGAAAATGGAAACAACGGTACCTTAGCTTTCGTCTTTATTCAAGACATCTGAAGATGTCTTGAATAAAGACGAAAGCAACTCGTTGTTCCGTGTGATCAAATTTATCTTATCACATTTTTCATTGTGGATTTACATGAAATATATATATATATATATATATATATATGTGTGTGTGTGCGTGTGGTACCCAGCAGTAACGTGAGCATCATCAAGGAAAGGAGAGTTTTACGTTTTGATTGTCTGCTGTCTGTATAATGCAGCTTCTACACCTTAAACAAATTTACGGCGGGTAGCCCAAGGTGCCGGCCATCCTCGATCATAGTGCATCTCTGGACGACTTTTGCAGCATATTTCACCGTAATATTAACCACCCTAACGCTAACCTTCTTAGGTGGCTTTAGGGTGTTTAATCATCAGGTGAAATATACTGGTTGACTTATCTTTAGGTTTTAGATTTATATTGAATATGAACACAAATTCTGCTGTATTTTGTCTGTGTCTGTCTTCCCTGTTAAAGCCGCTTTATTCATTATTTGTAATAACAGTACAAAGTCTTATTTCTATTATTTTAAGCTGGATAAGAAACCTAACCTCCCGGGTGAGCTTTTGTATCAGGACTCTCTGTGTCGAAACTTAATCACCTGTCATCTCTCTTCTTCTGAGACTCCTTCAGCGCTCCTTCAGGATAGTGTGGCTGCCTACTAGAACTGGTCACTAGTGTGGGACCTTGGAGACTCGCGTAACTCGATGATCAGTGTAAGTTGATCTAGAATACCCTGGCCGGATTAAATAAGTTAGTTTGAGCGTCTGTTTTGGGATTATCTTGTGATGAAAGGTGAGAAGTATAATTAATCGGGGGGGGGGGGCATGGGTAATAAAACTCTTACTACTTTACACCCTCAGCACTCAACCCACACCTTATCCACTAACCACTCACTCTCTGATCACTCACCGTTTCACCACTCGCCACCCTCTCCACTCACCTCATTCACCATTCAATACTCATCACTAACACCCTCACCACTCACACTCACCACCCACTCCCTCACCACTCACCTCCTCATCCCTCGCTACCATCACCACTCACATCTTCATAACTCACTACCATCACCACATAGTACCACAAACCTATCCTCTCCGATAACCTTTAAATTTTCGTAAGTTCTATTTAGAATTGGATTTCTGGCAAAGGTCTAACAAGATTCTTCATATAGAGTTTTTATTAGACAACAGACTCGGTTAATAATGGTGACGTAACGTAGCTTTTCCTTCTAGAACTCTTTTGGGTGTCTGTTTTTCATTTTTTTGGTCATTGGTTGTGTTGGGTGTCATGTGAAACTACAAACCAGCCCACACGCGAATGACATATATCAGTCATGTCAGGGAAAGCAGGTATTGAGCTAACCACAAGCAGCCAAAGTAATGTTTATATATAATACACGTCATTGTGGATGTGTTTTATTTTTTTACGATTATATTATTAGTTACACGATTGTTTATAGAACCTCGAGTATTAGGGAATTCTATTCGTCACTTAATTTCTACAATGAATATGGTCATGCAGTAGCGACACACACACACACACACACACACACACACACACACGAGAGAATCACCTTGACTGATATATTTACCCTCATTCATAAACTCAGCTCTTAGGCTACGATTTACAACGCTTAAGCTGAAAATAAGCCTCCTCTAAGCTGACTATTGAGGAAGCTTGACAAACACGTCTTAAATTGGGCCTGACACTGTGTTTTTCTTCTCAGTCTCGACTTTTCGTTTGTTTGATGTTTACTTGATGTAGTTCGTGACGACAGGGGATCCCACCACCCTCTGTGTTTGGTTTTTTTTTTTCCACAGTTAAATAAAAGCCGAGTATTTGGTGGTTTTATCTTTAGTTTTTGCTTCTAAGAATTACAGTCTTGATCCTGAATTATTATGTTAATTTGGCGTGTGAGTTTTGCTTTATATTCACAGATAATTTAGTATCGTTGTTTTTTTTTTTGCATTTGTAAACAATGGTGTCTTTTGTCTGAGCAATTTATAAGCAAGCTTGTTCACACGGACTTTTCGTGGGTCATACATTACGAGTCATAACTTATACAACAACAACCAATCACTGACTTTATGTAATTCAGAAGTTTTTACTCTTAACTATGCATAAACTGACCTATTCACAGAAGTTCCGTGCCTCAAATGATTTTTTTTTTCTAGGTTATACAAACACAAACCTTCAGCGAATTTTGTCAGTGTGATTATTTGACCTTCGAGTTAAGCCTAGTCAGGGTTATTCACGCACACACTTTGTACTTCATTCACTGTGTCCATAAGCTTTTCATATGTCCAAAAGCTTTACATGTGTCCATTAGCTTTAAACGTGTCCACAAGCTTTACATGTGTCCATTAGCTTTACATGTGTCCATAAGCTTTACATGTGTCCATAAGTCCAATAGCCTTACATGTGTCCAATAGCCTTTCATGTGTCCCTAAGCTTTACATGTGTCCATAAGTTTTACATGTGTCTAAAAGCTGTACATGTGTCCATAAGCTTTACACGAGACCACCT
The DNA here is from genome assembly GCF_018991925.1 of Homarus americanus. Lineage (NCBI taxonomy): Eukaryota > Metazoa > Arthropoda > Malacostraca > Decapoda > Nephropidae > Homarus > Homarus americanus. Next base: position 649,642 of record NW_024714121.1, on the reverse strand, counting down.
ATTCATAAAGTGTAATCAGTTATTGATGTTCAGTGGTATTTACTCCAGCTATACATAAAAGTGACTCGGTTATTCTTAACTTAATTCACTTATTCACCGTGAGGATTATTAACTCAGCTGTACATGAAAAGAGACTCATTCACGGCAGCTTTTCCTTGATTCAGTTATTCATCGTCGTGCGTTTTACCATTTGCAAACAATGTTGTTTTGCCTCTAAGGTATGCAAATGAAGGGTGGTGGGGCGTGACGGTGAAAAAGGACTAATTAGCGTGAGACTGCAACACGCATAATGAAGCGCTCTCCCACACGTACACAAGAATTTCACCATAATGTGTTCATTGCATGCCTGGTCGGGATTTACCTCCGTGCGGCACTCTTTTTTATATATATATATTTTTTTTTTTTTGCGTGTTGGTCGCTCTCGTGATAATGGAGGTCGGAGTTGCTTCATGCCGCCTTCCGACACTCATCATTCTGAGTCACTAATATGAAAGTCTTGGAGATATCAACGACTTGTAAGTGTACATTGTGGTTTAGTCTCATTTTTTTTTTGGTGTTAGGATTAGGGGTAATGTGATAAATGGTAGTAGAGGTGGTGGTGGTATGTAGGGTGGAGGTGCAGGTGGTGGTGGAGGAGGCGGTTCAGGGTGGAGGTGCAGGTGGTGGTGGTAATAGAGAGTGGAGGAGGAGGAGGAGGAGGAGGAGGTGGTAGTTAATGAGTCATTAGAGGGTGGAGGAACAGATGGTGGAGGAGCAGGTGTCTGGGGAGGGGGGGGGGGCAATAATCATGCTCTTGGGTAATAACGATTGGTGGAGGTGAGCGTGGTCGGTCACGCCGGGTCATCACCTTTCTAAAAACAGGCAAATTTCATAGGCAGAGAGAGAGAAAGAGAGAAAGGCATTAACACGGCTGAATAAGGTTAACTGAGGTCAAGAAATTAACGATGTGTCGAGGGAAAATTCACTTCATTCTAAGATTTCATAATTTCTGAGGTATTTGGTCACCATTTCTCTAAGGTAGGATATTATTATTATTATTATTATTATTATTATTATTATTATTATTATTATTTTTTTATTTATTTATATATTTATTTTTTATTTTATTATTATTATTATTATTATTATTATTATTATTATTATTATTATTATTATTATTATTATTATTATTATTATTATCACAGTATTCAGTCTTACTTAATATTTTGATGAAACAATTTTGTCTTCTGATTGATTGAAATTAAGGTTGATGTAGACGTGTCCCTTTGTGACCCACCAAACGAGAACTCACTAGGATTTTAGGGGTATTTGGGAAGCCTTAATTGATGACTGACTTTTATATGAGAATTTTAAGGATTTTGGGGAGGATTGTGCCGTTGAGTGATATTTGCATTGTTATTATTCTTGATTCGGTTGTAATATTATTTATAGCTTCCTTCCTTCCTTCCTTCCATCCCTCTTTCCCTACCTTCCTCCTTCCTTTATTCATCTTTCCCATCCCTTCCTCCCTCCCTCCCTCCCTCACGTTTTTACTGTGTTGCCTCAGTTGAACGATTTTATTAATTTAACCCGTGGATCGACTTACCAGTGTGTCGTGTCTCAGGAGCGTGTGTGATGTACAGTATTTCTTAGGCTGTGACCTGATTCTTGCTGGAGGCTAGAAGCGATGAGTTACGTGATCCTATTGTCATTATGATGGTCTGGGGTAGTTATTGTTAGTTATTATAGTTATTGTTGCTACTGTTATTAGTGTTATCATATTTGTTATTGTTATTATTTTTATTGTTGTTGTTGTAGAGGAAAGATGAATAAATTTCATTGGTTATACAAGAGGGAGAAATTTCCACGCCCTTGACCTTTGACCCTCGCCCTGACCTCTATAGGATCTTTGGTCGAGTTCACTTGACAGACGAGTGGCCTAATTAACTCCTGATCCACACACTTTAACTGCCTTCCACTCAGGTTAATCTTTAAAGCCACTTAGAACATATCTACGTCGTCACACTCACTGCCCTGACCTTGTGAGGCATTGGTAAGGCTAACATGTGGAGGTTAGGTTAGGTTAGGTTAGGTTAGGTTAGGTTAGGTTAGGTTAGGTGAGGTGGAATAATTTAAGGAGAGTATTGGCGATAATGTTCCTACCCTTGGCAGTCTGTTTCCCCTCTTTCTTACTCATTCCCCTCCTTCACCCTCATTCCCTTCTTCCTCTCCCTCACTTTCATTCCCTTCCTCCCTCCCCCCACCCTCATTCCCCTCCCTACCCTCCTTCCCTCCCCACCATCATTCCCTTTCTCCCCTCCCCATCCATCCTCATTCCTTCTTCACCCCCCCTTCTCCACCTTCACCCCCCCCTCCTCGGCCACTCAGATCGCTTACAGTGGTAAAATAATCTTCAGTGAAATGTAAGCGGTACAAAGGATTTTTTTTAATAATATCCCTATCATTTTAAAGTTTTTTCTCAGTACGATATTTTGACTATAGTTTCTCTGGTTTCCAATAACAAGGTTATTTATTTATTTATTTATAAAGAAAAAGCGCATTTTTATTTGTTTTCTTGGAGCGTCATTGGGTTCTTTGTCAGTGCCCCAGAGGTTGGATTCTTAAAGCTTCGTACGTTGAATTTTTCCTCGTAACTGGTGATGCATGTAACTGGCACTAAAAATAAAGTTAAAACGGCATCAGAACTACACTTACATTCTTAACTACTTCACGTACACTTAAAACCGTTTCGAAAACAAAATTAATCCACTGATTCATTGTGATTCCAGAACGTCCAAGTTGGCATCCGGATTTACAGTGAGACTCTTTAGATGCGTTCACTTGATACCGTTTAAGGAACAAGACTCACACACGGAGTCATTGTGACCTTCAGGGACCTCAGGGATATCTACGTCTTGATCTGTCGCGATGATTCACGACTGAGATAAAGATAAGTCATAACTATTATAATCAGGGTCGGTGTAAATTATTATCAACAAGTAGATTATGAGTATATTATTACCCTTGTACTATTAATGTATATCTCGATATATTAATTTATGTGTTTGTCTCGTTATCTGACTATCTCTTAATCTGAACACTGACCATTAATAATGAAAGTCGTGCGGATAGTTTGCGTGGTAGGTAAAGGAAACCTAGGGAGTTAGTTAATGGGTAAGGGGGGGGGGGAGAGTGTACAGCAGACAAAGGGCCAAGAAGAATGTAGGAAAATTTTTGTGTGAAGGAGAGTCATTGTGTGGTAATGAACTTCGTGCCTGAGCCCCTGTTGATCCCTAAAGCACCTCTGTCTCGCTCAACCCCCGGTGAACCACCTTGGCAGACAGTAGTAATAACTATACCACCTGATGGGGGTGATCAATGCTAGTAATTATATGCGATTAATTAACAAGCTGAATGACTCCGTCCACCAGCCACTCAAGCTGCAGTCTCCCGCTACCAGGTTAAGAGGTGGGGTGGGGTGGGGTAGGGTGGGGTCGTGGCTAGTATGAAGGGTTGGTGGACGAGGGGAGTGTGACACTTGTGGAGACTGCTAAAAGCTGACGGCAATGTCGTGCGTCAGGTACTGTGTCTAGCGTCGGCCTCTGCTACTTGATCATAACTCAGAAAAAGAACGTCATGAGTACTACAACAGCTGGCGTGATATGATGGTACTGAGTGTAAAAAATATGGACCAATCATCGTCGACCTGAGTTCAACACAGTAAACAGTCAGGGTGTCTAAGGTCACCTATTGACCGGACCCTTGTGCTTTGTGCAGATGATGGATGATTCGACAAAAACTGCTCATGTCTGGCTTTCACTCAAACAAGGAATACTGTTACCTTTGTTGGGGTGTATAGTCTGTATATTGAGGGAGATAAGTCGCTGTAGTGGCGTTTCTGAGTGTGACTATCGTCACTTAGCAACTTCATGATTCACTGATCGTTGCTGACTGTGTCCAAGCGCTGCTGTTCTTGATGTCAGTATTCAAGTTTGGGAAACTTTTTAGTAATTCATTTGGTCTTTTGCTTTGCATGGATACATGATTCGAAGGATTTAGCGGAGATGTTCCAGATGGCACCCAGAACCTCTAGCTGTGTACTGACCAAAAATGGCTGTACGGAGGGTCTGCTCCACGTTGCATCAATATTTGTGCCCTCAGTTTTCGCCGTCTCTCCCTCTTCCCTCATTCTTCGTCTAGTGGTAATCACCGCCTGGATGAGTCACTACAGGCAGAGCGCAGGTTTGTGTATTATAGGACTGTGGGACTCCGCCTCATGCATGAGCTGGCCTCACAGGCTACACAGTCGTCCAGAGGAGCGATTCAACCACGATTTAATTCTACTGAACAATATCATTCACATGGTCGCTTGCCTCCAACCATCTCCCCGGCGGAGTCACTGATTGGTAAAGCGATTCGCGCTTTCCGAGGGTTGCTCACTACTTTATATTTGTTTACAAAATAAAATGTCACTCTGATACCTAATATCCGCCGGCTGTGTGGAGTAATTCCCTTCGCCTCCCCTTCCCCTCACCATCCCCAAGGGAGGGGGGTCTTGTCCCGCTTCCCCCCTCCTCTCCCACCTTCTACCTCCCGTATATCCTCAGGGGTCCTCGGAGTTCCTGGGGTCCTGGGGATACTCAAATGTCCTGGGGGTCTACAGAGATTCCCATAGGTCCTGAGCAGTCCTCGGATGTCCTCAAAGGCGCTTGGAGTTCCTTTTGTTAATTTTAGGAGTCCTTGAAGGTCCTCGTGGTCCTCGAAGGTTCTCGGGGATGGCAGGGATCCTCGTTGGCCGTGGGAGTGTGGAGCCGGTCTCTGGTCTTGTGTTAATTGTTCCCCAGTTTGTCGGGTCTAGTGTCATAGACCACACGGTGAATAGACCTTTCTTGAGATTTTTAAATTTAGTTCTGTGTTCCCATTGATTACCTTGTGCTTATAGACTTGTACTTGCCCGACCGCCCATACGCACTTAATTACGCAAGTATGTGCGTACGTGCGTATTACCATCCCGCCAACGCTAATCAGGAGGATTATGCAAAAATTGTTTAACGTAGATCATTGAAGTTTTGTGGACCGTGCTATATTCATCCTTGGATTACCAGATTAGATCATCAAACTGTGTGAACCAATAGCGGCGTATGTGTGTCACAAACACAACTCCGGTGTTTTAAATGATATTGTGGACTTTTTTATTATTGGTCTATTGAAGGAAAAACCTTATTCAGGAGTTTTAAAGGAAATACTCTCTCTCTCTCTCTCTCTCTCTCTCTCTCTCTCTCTCTCTCTCTCTCTCTCTCTCTCTCTCTCTCTCTCTCTCTCTCTCTCTCTCTCTCTCTGTGCATGAATACACCACTCTACCCCTCTTCCCACACCCACCTCAACATCACACTCCTCCCTGTCTCTCACTCACCCATTCCTATCCACTCATTTGGGTCACACACTTCCCTTTTCCCCCTCTTCCACCTCCATATACACTTTTCGCCACACATACTGTACTTCCTCCACCACACACACACACACACACACACACACACACACACACACACACACACACACACACACACACACACACATATTCACTTAGTTCACCTGTCTACAGCTTCACCCCCCCTCCCTCCTCTTCCTCCCACAACCACACAAGACTTCCCTGACAGTGAGGAGATGACCGCTGACGTAGCCTCGGGAGACAGGTGTCGCTCAGGTGCTGACAGTAGGCTAGTGGACTGACGCAGAACAACCTGTCTGTAGGGGGCGGTCGTCTTTTCCACCACTCAGACACTCCTTGAAACTCTCAGGTCTCTGATTCCCAAATGTTCCGTGTTGTTAATTTTCGTCATCGTTAGAGATATAAAAAAACTTGGAGCTATTTGACGTGTAATGTGCTGAGGATTACAAGGGTACTTTTATAACTAGATACTTTTACTTAACCTCAGAGTTGATTAAATTTCTGAGAATAAAGTAATGTATAGAAATTCCTGCTGTTTTGTCTATATATCTCTTTAGCTTTACTTATATCGTTTATTCTTTGTGTTAGTTTCATCTTGGAGAAAATTTTGTGGGAATGATTTAAGGGAATATAATTTACAATATACTTAATAGATGGGAGTTACTGTTATATCCAGGTACACGACCACAACAGCCACCCAGCTCAACAACACGAGGCAACACCTGAGTAATTCTGACACCTGTTAGTTAGTTAGTTACCTTCACATTGTGGTTTCGGCAAACACTGTAGTTATTTCAACATTATTTACAATACTTTTAACATAAGGTCTCTGCTACACTGTTTATTTTAAATCAAAATTCTCGACATTGAATTTAAGTCACTCTGAAGTGCTGTATATATCCCAGGTGTTGTTGTACACGAAATATTTATTAACTTAGATGTTAATTTTCCCCGTCTGACACCTGAGGCAGGACTGGAGTTTGTGTACTGTAATCCAGCTCTCAGTTCTCAGTTCAAATTTTTCCCCGTTAGAGTCAAAAGAACTACAAGTTACCTGTATCGGATATTCCACAGTAGACTATTACTGTGAATATAAGTTTTTGTATTAATTTTATATGGATGTTTTCCTCCGAATACAACTTGCCAATATGTTTCTGAAGTCCTGAACTTTATATTGACTATATATATTCTCAACGTTTATAAACTCCGCACAAAAAGAAGAAGAAAACATAAGAACATAAGAATGGAGGAAACTGCAGCGGGCCTATTGGCCCATACTGGGCAGTCCCGTTTACACCCAACCCCTATTGCTCATATAAGCATCCAATCTATGTTTGAAGCTATTCAGCGTATTCGAGTTAATGATGATGTTTGGTAACTTGTTCCACTCATTCACTACTCTATTTCCAAACCAGTGTTTACCTATTTCACGCCTAAATCTAAATTTGTCTAATTTAAAACCATTGTTACATAACAATTCAGAGGACCGTAATGGTGTTACTGACGAGTTGTTAAATGTTTCATTATTTAATTAACTCTATAGATCCTAATATAATTTGGGGGTATTATCTCGACCTTGTTCTCCCACTATCATCATTATACTTCCATGTAATTACTGTGAAAAACAATGGCTCGTCCCCATTATAAAGTTAACAATACTCTCTTCATTACCAAAGTCAATTATATCTGAACAAAGGACATTAGACAATGGGAACACCTGAGTAAGCGGGAAACTTTTCATTACCTGAGAAAATTTAACTCGTCATCAAAGGGTTGAACTATCGTCCTCAAAGGGTTAAATTATTGTCCTCAAAGGGTTGAAATATCGCCCTTAAGAGTTTAAACCATCGTTTTCAAAGGGTTAAATGTACCATCAGTCATATAAATGGTAGAGTGTCTTGGTTACAGTTAATACTTCTGGTTATTTACTTCATCATGCAGTCATCAGCGTTCTGGTGAGGAGGCCAAAGGTTCAAAGCTCCACAACCAGAGGATAGAAACTGTGTCAAAAAAGATAACAGAGTGTGAGGGAGGGAGTCAAATGAGTAGCCACAGTGTAGGAGTGAATACGTCTCATCACAGCAACACCTACGCTTAATTGTATCCCTTGTGAAATATAAAGAAACATATATAATAAAAACAAGATATAAACATGTGGGTGCTAACGAATGTTGACCTTTTAAAATTCAGATACCAGAAAGAAGTAAATCTTGTAAGTATGCACACACACAAGGAAATGTATCCATTATCACTAAGTATTTACAAATTCTTATCGATACACTCAAGGGGTTTAACGTATACTATTGTCATCAGGTCCTGGGTGTTATCAGTGACCGCTAGTACCTGGTGTTAGTGTTCATTCCTCACTCTAAAAACCGTCAGTCCTGAAACACATCCCCTCCAGGTGTAGTGTAGTGTAGTGTAGTGTAGTGTGGTGTAGTGTGGTGTAGGTTCCCGGTTTCTGGCTCACGAAGAACTCAAGTACTACCTTCAACTCCTTTTGTCAACATTAGTGCATGAAGGAGAACTGTACTATTTATAAAAGTTTTTTGTTATTCGTCACGATCAGAAAGTTTATGTTATTTCTCATTGCTTAATTTATACTACAACGTCACCCACTTGTTCTTGCTACTTCACACCGTCGTCCATCATGTAATAAGCATAAGTTTCTCTACAACACCTTTGTAACACTTCTACTGGACACCACCAGAGCAACTGTAAGTCCCATCATTATCCTCCATCACCATCACCACTACTACCAATATGACCACCACTACCACCATTATATACCACACCGCCACCACTAAAATCATCACTATACTAACAACCACTCCAACTACCACCATTCATCACCACCACCAATTTACTTCAGTATCTCTCTATTAATCCATCATAAATTGACGCTGTCCTATTATACACCAATTTGAATGATCATTTTAATTAGTGAACACGTGAGTCTTGACATCCAGCCCTCAATTATCGATACCTCCCTCCCTCCCTCCCTCCCTCCACACCGTCACATCAACACCTCCATGTTGCCCCTCACCTGTGGCTGTGAATTTTACCCATTTGATCCCTTCTCATTCACTATCATCTGTTTAACTTTATTTCTCCTTTATCAAATAAGTTTCCAGTTTGTTTTCAATAATATTCTTTGTTCTTGAATATGTTGTTTTTGTTTTCGTCTTACGCCAGTTGTTTTGGTGATCTTATTTCTGTTCCTACCTGACGGAGAGGAATCCCTACATGCCTCCCCCAGCGTCCCCCGTCACCCCACCTGAATGAGATTGAGTGAACTCCATTTTCTCTTAAGGGTTGTTTCTTAGAATTGTCTTCGGTGTTGTTTTGTGTGGCGTTGTGTGAGAGATCGTCATTATAAGTGTGTGTGTGTGTGTGTGTGTGTGTGTGTGTGTGTGTGTGTGTGTGTGTGTGTGTGTGTGTGTGTGTGTGTGTGTGTTCTCTCCAATACGCTAACACCGCCATACTACCCACAGCACCACACTCCCCACACCACCACACTCGCACCGTCACTCCGCCCACACTACCACATCGCGCCACCCACATAGGTAAGTTAGCTGGATTGTGTTACCCGCGTCTGCTGAACTTTCATACGTCCGTGCGTCAGTCCGTCCCCCTCCCTCCCCCTCCCCATCAAAATTCCTGCTTTTACTCAACCCAATTTTCTGCCTTGCCTGACTTGACAGATGGATTTTCTTTACATTTGAGGGATATTTCCGTCGGTCAAGTATCAGTTCTTGGTCACTGTTATTGAGATGTAATTATTACTTTATCGTAATGAATGTCACAGTGTAATGACCTGCCGTACAGTATACACCAGATACTGAACCGTGTAAGTGTTTAGTGTTATGAACCAAGCGTCGAATATTACAATTATAGTGTATCTAACCTGACCTAACCTAACCATCACATGTAAACTTTGATATTTAAATCATATTGTGTAGAGTATTATTCAAGTTAAATTAACGAGAATAGAAGGTATATAAATTAATCACAAAGAAACGTATAATTTTTTAACATTATGTAAATTCATCATCAGTTATTAACACTTACAAGTTAATACCTTCTGTCTGATTAACCTCAACCTTCTATAGATAATTAACCTGCGACCTCTCTAGTGTGTTTACCTGTGACACTCTTGAGGTGTTTGTTTGTGATATATGGACAAAATCCCCCTGGACAAAAACCCTCCTCATTTAAAGTGTAAAATATGAGAAATTCTCTCTTTTTGCATAGTATAATGTTTGTCTAGGTTAGGTTAGGTTGGGTTAGATTTGTGTCCTAAAGAGTTTTTGTCGTAAGCGATTTGTTTGGCCAGTGCGGATTTTGTCCAAAGGTGATTTTGTCCAACACACTCGGTCCTTTGCTCACTGAGGGATGAACTTGTCGAACAGAGGTGAATCTTTACTTTCTACGGAGTAAATTATTGTACCTGGTGAAAATTATTCTACTTGGTGTAAAATTTGTACCTGGTGAAAATAATCGTACCTGGTATAAATTATTGTAACTGGTGTAAATTATTGTAACTGGTGTATTTTTTTACGGGGAATTGCCCATCCGGGCACAGGTCTTCGACCCACGACGGGGTCTGGGGGGCGAAACAATATGGGTAAAAAGAAATTAAAAATAGAAAAGAAAAAGATTATATTAATCTACACCACGAAGATGCCGGAAAACCAGCTTTTTGAAGTGAGACAGATGGTATGAGTATGGAAACACAGAAGAAGGCAGAGCATTCCACAGTTTGGCTGTGTGAGGAAAGAAGGATGTACTATAACGGGTTATTTTAGTTTGACCGACAGCCACACAGAATGGTGGGCACCGCGGCAAGATAAGTGTTACGAGCCTACAGCCTTGCCGGCGGTACACAGGATGCCAAAACCACCGAACATTGTCCGTTAAAGTACCTGTAAAAGAGAGAGAGAGTGAAGCAACATTGCGGCGAAAAGAAGGGGAAGAGAGATTATCAACTATTGGAGGAGAGTTAATAAGACGAAATGCCTTTGATTCCATCCTATCTAACAGTTGGACAGAAGAAGAGCCACCCCAGATAAGAGAGCAGTACTCCAAGTTAGGACGAATGAATCCCTTATATACTTGGAGCAACTGCTCAGGAGTGAAGTAGCTTCGGCATCAGTACTGTATAGCATACCCAGCTTTCGGGAGGCAGCTTTAGCAATGTTGTAGATGTGTGGCTTCCATGACATATTAGAGGAAGTGGTGAGGCCTAGCATATACCTGGTATAATTTATTGTACCTGGAGAATTTGGAGAGGGAAGGAAGGGGAGAGGAAGGTGTAAAGGGAGAAGGAGATGAGAAATGATGGAAAGGGAGGTAAGGGGAGAGGGAGAGAAAGAGGGAGGTAGGTAAAGGGAGAAGGTGGGAAGATGAAGAAGAGAGGAAAGGAAGTATGGAGAAGGAGGTAAAAGGAGAAGGTTGGGGAGGACAAGAGGAAAGAAGAGGAGATAAGAGAAGAAGGTTGGGGAGGACAAGAGGAAAGAAGTAGAGGAAGGGGAAGAGGAGGAGGAGGAGGTAAGAGGAGAAGGTTGAGGGAGCACAGGAGGGAGGGAGGGAGGGAGAGGGAGGGAGGAAGGAAGGGACGGATGGCTCTGAGCTGAGTTCCATTTCCTGGGCCGAGCTGCTGTTTACTCCTCAATTATCCCGGGTGGACATAGCCAGCAGGGATGCCAGCTAGATTTTCTACTCGCTGGGGTGGATGCTGAAATTCGCGTAGAGTGTGAAATGGAAAGGCCGCTCTGGCTGTCGGGAGATGAAGGAGGATGAGGAGGAGGGGTAGGGGAGAGGTGGGGGAGGGGTGGGGGTTGGGGAAGAAGGCGATGGATAAAGGGAAAAAAATAGGGAATAAAAGATGAGGGAAAGGATGGTGAGAATTAGGAGGAGGATGAAGAAGAGGGGGGAGGGGATTGAAAATATAGGGAGAAAATAGGATAAGATAGATGTTAAAGATGAAGGTGGGGAGAAGGAGGGAAAGGAGAGAGAGGAGGTCAGGGAAAACACGGTGGATTAGAAGAGAGAAAATAAATAATAAAAGATGGTTAAAGATTGAGAGAGAGAGAGAGAGAGAGAGAGAGAGAAGGGGGAAGGACGAGAGGAGAGTAAGGTTAAAATGAGAAGGAATTGGAGATTGAAATGAGAGAAAAGTTAAAGATTAAAGATAAAATAATTATAAGAGGAAGCAGAAGAAAAGAGAGAAGAAATAAGAGTGGGAAGAGAAGATGATTATTTGAGAGAAGGTAAGAGAGGAAACAAAGAAAGTGGTTTTTTTTAGAAGAAGAGGTGAAAGAAGAGTCGAATAAGAAAATAAAAAATGAGGGAAAATTGAAGGAATTAGTTAAAGGGTTGAAGATGAACGAGAAGATAATTACTGTAAAAATCTGACGAGAGATGAAAGAAAACCTCGAGTAAAGAGAGAATTGGCAAAAAACAGAAGGAACTGGAAAAAAATGAAAGAAGAGATGAAAGATAAGAGAAAAAATACATGAGAAAAAGGGGGATGAGGGTAGAGAGAAAGAAGATAGATGAAAGAGAATAGGGAAGAGGATAGAAGGAATAGTAACGTCTGTAGGTGTGAAGTAGTAATCTCACCCATACAGATAGTTTGTGTTCCATGGTTCACAGACTCTTCGTGATTATTAAGCACTCTTCACTAGATCTTGGTTTCTACGAGCGGTATAAGATATTATATATATATATTCAGTGTAATTTATTATATTCTTATATCTATATACTCAACATGGTGGATCTTCAACCATTGTTTACTGTATATTAGAAAGTTACATATAGAAATAAGGGAAATTATTCTATCCGTATTTTTTTTTTTTTTTCTGTTGGGGTTTATTACACGTGCCTATTCTTGAAGCGCTTTATGGTCTTTTATTATTGCTACGTTGATTAGTTGAGGTGGTTTATTATCTGGGTGTATGGAGAGTATCATAATTGCTCCTACAGGGGATTATGGGGCTGTATGTGAAAGGTCATGGGAAATGTTAACAGCCAATAGCAATTATGGACATTTTTAAATTAAGTTATTTTAACATTTAATGCCCTTATGAAACGTTTATATTATGCCTGTCACATAAAAGCCTTAATTTTGACATATCATTTATCTTCGATTTGAAACATTTATCACGTCTCACCTCTATTTTTGTATGGTTATATTTCTTACATATTCCACATCTCTGTTGTAGGGATATAAGGTAGTTCAGTCAGCCCCGGTAGTGTTGTATTCACCATACTGGCCAGCGGGTCCCCACAATAGGAGGTGAGGGATAAAAACACCGCCCACGTGACCCTTCAACTACTGACAGTCCTCTTGGCTGCTTCCTCCATTAAACATAACTTTTGATAATTAACAGAGATATTCCTCCTTCACACCCGCCTAACGTTTGCCTTATATCTATATTGTATAATTAACAAATGGCGAAGAAAACAGTATCGTGAGGACTGTGTGAGGTGAGTTGTGCACTATTAACATAGGTGACCGTTGCCATGGAGACGGTAGCTTGGCCCCCTATCAGTAAAACCTTGAATTAGTATTCCATAATGTTGTATGACACAATGATGAAATAAATAAAACAATAAACTCAACAGAGAAAGAATCCGTAGGAAAGAAATTGGTTTATTTTCCATTAAAAGAACTTTATACATTAGTTCAGAGGATTTTGTTCTTGTAAATTTGTATAACTGTTATTGTTTTTGAACGATAGCTGCGTTATATATATATATATATATATATATATATATATATATATATATATATATATATATATATATATATATATATATATATATATATAAGCTTATGGGACACGTTAAAGTATTTATGACGTAATAATGGAGTAGTGGACACCTTTGGGTTATCGTGTGACCCGTACAGTCAGGGCAGCAGGGTACTAGCTCACGGCAGGGCAGATAATGGTCAGTTCAGAGGTTAATATTGTAAACGATATTAACTTTATGACTGTGGGTGTACAATAGACGGTCATACCTTGTCTGCAGGACTGTGTGTACAAGAGACGGTCATACCTTGTCTGCAGGACTGTGTGTACAAGAGACGGTCATACCTTGTCTGCAGGACTGTGTGTACAAGAGACGGTCATACTGTGTCTGCAGGACTATGTGTACAAGAGACGGTCATACTGTGTCTGCAGGACTGTGTGTACTGTACAGGAAACGGTCATACCGTGTCTGCAGGACTGTGTGTACAAGAGACGTTCATACTTTGTTTACAGGACTTAAAATCAGCGTCCTGCCAGCTTTGAATCTTAAGGATGATCCCTGAGCTACGCATACTGGTTCCTGTTGTGACACGATGCATTTTCTGGCCCACAGACACACTATCAACGATACCTTAACACACACACTCACACACACACACACACACACATACACATACACACACACATACACATACACACACACAGTTTCCAGAAATTCATACCTTGCCAATTGTGACCTCCTGAACTAGTCCTTTAAGAGGTGTTAATCTAGCCTGCTGGCGTGCAAGACTGCTAGTGTGTACCGTGAGTAGTGAACACTTCTCACGAGGGAGACAGGTTTATATTTTGTTAATTCTGTATTCCCACCTGGTTTATTGTCTCTGTTCTTTTTCTGTGTTCATCTTCAGAAGATAATTCATCTACGCTGTAATTGATTTGCTTAAAAGTTGTTTTTTTACTCTTTGGGGGTTGGTGACCTTTGGCGACCTTTTGAGGTAAAAATCGAACGGAAGATTTTATTAGACCAAAGGTGAATGACTGTGTAATTTAACCGTCATGCTGCGGGACATAAACAAAAGTAGCTGGACTTACATGATGAGTGATAGCTATAGATAATTGTCTTTACTGTTTGTGTGTACCAGATGGTGTGACCTGATCATATATATTTTTCCTGAATGATGGTAATGCCTTGTTATTTATCCCCTTGAGTCTTTGTACATGTACCTGCACTTGTTGTATTTTTTAATCAATACGATGAGCTGAACGATGCAGTAAAGTGACAAAAAAAGTTCTATAAATAACAGTTTTGTGTTATAGAAAAATAGCATTCATTGGCTCTTGCTCATAATGATGCAAATGTTTGTATATAATAAAAATTTGTATTGAAAACCGAAGCATTGTATATGTCTTACTACTGTAACAAGAACTTAGATTTGTATTTCTGAGTGAGATAAAGCTTACCATGCGACTCTTTCTAACTTGCCCATCGTGTGTCTAGCTTTAGCTGTCAGCTTAACGGTGTAGTGGCATGACATCTTCTCTATAGATCAGCTCCTTCGCTGTCTGCCTGACACTTCAAAAGAACATTGTGTTAATGGCAGGGTATCATGCAGTAATATTTTACATGTGAACATTAAATCTTACTCACCTCAGAACATTAGCAAGTTAATTGTGATATAATTTTTGTTTATATCAGCACTCGCCATAAAATTTATCATATAGTTTAAATGTTTATCGAGCCCATAATTCGTTTGGTTTTTGTATCGTAAAATTCTTCGCTCACATTAGGGTAGTATTACCATGATCACAGCATCAGCACTTCATCCATGTTGAAGGTGGGATGTATATATGGTGAAAGACATACACTCATGCTTATTTTTTCACTTATATATATATATATATATATATATATATATATATATATATATATATATATATATATATATATATATATTTGGCTGTAGGGGAGAGGGGATGTAACCATCCCATTCCTCTGACATTTTTTCTTGAAAATTGCAAAAAAATCCCTCTTGGAAATTCGTGAAATTCCCATCGCCCGGTCATGTGCACTGGTCGACAATCTGATGCACAATTTCGGGTAGTGCGCTGTGAAATATTTGTAATTTACCAAATACAGACCGTCGGGTAAATGCCTCACTCACCTCTCACGATTTCAGTTTGTACCGCTCGACACATCCGCTGTAATTAACATGATGAGATATTAACGTTTTTTTTAGACATTAAGCTGAAATTTATACATAAAAAATCAGAGAATTTGTCTATCAATTGCTTAGAGTTACTTTACACAACTGGCCATGTTTCTTATGCAATTAATTTCCCATAGAAAAGTCTATATGTACAGTATATTCTTTTTTCACTATTGGACTAAATATATATATATATATACAGTATATATATATATATATATATATATATATATATATATGTATATATATATATATATATATATATATATATATATATATATATATATATATATATATATATTTTTTTTTTTTTTTTTTTTTTTTTATATAAGAGGTTTCTATATCGTCATGATTGCTTTTTTGTCTAAGTGGAATGTAATTTGTTTAAGTATCAGTCAGGGAGTTACAGTGCTGTAGTCGGTGCGATGTGTCTCAGTGACTGTGGCCACGTGACAGTATACTGGCTAACGGCTGGACGGACGGAACATTCACAACACTGTCCTGTAAACCCTCTTAACTCCTGGGCCACGGGGGTAAATTATATGATAAATAAATATTAAGAACATGAAAGTATATTAAAATATTTCATCGTTTTTATTGCGAATTCCATAAACATGATATTCTTGATCAGACGAACACGAGCTCAAGTTTACAGTGACATCCTTACGAGCTTGTACATTATATGAGATCCCAGACTTTCGAGAAAATAAGATTAATTTCTTCAGAGAACCTGTAGACGAGATCACTAACACGAGACAAGTTATAAATGATTAATTTTAATATTTACATATTTTCCTCTTAACTCCCTGAGCCAGCGTGGATGTTAAGTCTCGCCAGGTGATGGTAAGTACCTTACTTCTTGAGCCTCATTATTATTATTATTATTATTATTATTATTATTACACATCTCAGGAATTATTTATTGAGTTTACTACACGCGCGCTCTGTGTGAGAGAGAGAGTGATAATAAAATAATGATAATAATAAACGGTTTATTAATAGAGTTGCAGCCGGTGGCTGAAAATATACAAACTTACATTTGATTTAGACATAATGATATGCGTTGAATACATTTACAGGGCTGTATAGTACATAAATCAGGAGTTGTTTATTATTTTAACAATAGATGGGATGGTGTTATTCTTATATCTATCGGTGCAGGCTCTTATGGGCTGAATTTTGTTGTAGTGGCGGACTGCGCGAGGTGGGTGGGGGGCTGCCCGTGGCAGTAGGTGGCAGTGACGAGGATGGTGCAGTAGCCCACTGCCAAACCTTGCTAGTGCTTGGTGGTGGAGGTCACTGAGGGATGGCATTTCCAGGGTGGAGAGAGCGTTGATGTAGCCGGAGAAGTCTGCGCCGAGCATGATTCTGCAGGCCCTCTTCTGTACCTTCTCTAGCCGACGTTGTTGGGTGGAGTTGAGAGAAGACGACCAGGCTGGTGACGCATACGTTAGTTTGGGGAGAATAAAGGCGTTGTAGATAGTCCTCAGCTCTGGCGTGGGTGTCCCAAGTGACCTAAGTCGTCGTAGCATGTAGAGTCGGTACGAGGCTCTGTGTGTGTGTGTGTGTGTCTGTGTGTGTGTGTGTGTGTGTGTGTGTGTGTGTGTGTGTAAAATAATAATAGTAATAATAATAATAATAATAATAATTAACGGTTTATTGAGATAGCATGGCAGCCGGAAGGCTGAAAATATACAATTACATAATTGGGGAATGGGTCACTTGATTGACAAATAATATACAGGTAACATAAGTGATACAAATATGATATATAATAACTAGGTGGGGAGAAGCTCAAACTACAGGGCATTTAAACATAGTGAAATGTGTGTGTGTGTGTGTGTGTGTCTCATAATATGGGTTCATTCCTTACCAAGCAAATCAGTTCTGCTCTCTCTCTCTCTCCCTGGCAGGTAAATAATATGTGGATTTTTTTTTCTTCTTTTCTTTTCCCTGGGGGAGGCGTCGGGAAACAATGAGGGAGGGGCGAGAAGTTGGGATTTATTCTGCCTCTCATTGCCAAAGTTGGGTCATGAGGCAGGAAAAATGGCCGATAAGAAAATTTGGAGATATTGTAATGTTGGTCATTACCATCAGCGGTGTGATTTGTATATCTTGATGTCGCTTCGTATTTCGCTTTCTTCTCTCATTATATTTTCTATTTATGGTTATTTGGATAATATAGTGTGTGTGTTATGGAGTTGCGGCCGGGCAGTATCAATGAACACACTGGTTTAATAACTTGAGCTCAGGAGGTTCAGGGAAGAGGGAGGTCCCGGGTGGATGAAGCGGGTCTGAAGGTCTTATATTTATTGTATTTCTACCTTTCAGCTTTAATGATTTTTTTTCCTGACAAAATAAAAAAATACTTCTGGATTTATTTATGGTTTTGCCTCTGGGTTTATGAATATATTTACCTGTTCTTGTTTTTATTCGGATGACCATAGAACATTAGAAAACTCCTATAGTACCGAGAACTGTAACAGATTTTAAGGGTACAATATGAAAGATACTCGAAGGTTGAGTGTCTTAGTCGGGAGGTAAAACTTTGGCGACGATCTGGCGAGTCAATAACAAGAGGTCAAGAGCGACTCAAGCTACTTAGTGAATCGAGAACTTGTTGAACTAGTAACATGATGGAGAAGCCTAAACTTTATGCCTGATATTCTAACAATGTTGTAATCTAACTGAGACTTGGTGAAGCAGAGATATAACATAACAAACATAACATAACAACATAACACGACATAAAAACATAACATGACTCTTGGACTCTTGGACTCTTGGACTCTTGGATGAAAGTATATGTAAATTGAATTGTGATGATAATTGATTAACTACAATTATTTTTTTTCTTCACCTCTTCTTCCCGCTGCCAGCAAACACCAAATAGAAGCCTTTGCAATGTTAAATCGTAGAAGACACTGAAGGTGAGACTAAATTATAACTACAGTACTCGTCTATAGGTTATTCATAGACTCCCAAAGTAAACCTTGTCTGTAGAGTGCATGAATGTAACTGCTACACTCTCACCCGGAGGAATCTTGTTGATGATATACTGTACAGTGTTCGCCAAGTCTTCATCAACCTCACCGCGAGAAGCTCCAGCGTTAGTGGTGGAAGAACAGAGGAAGGGGAGAGCTAAGTACCTTCCGCTTGGGCTATTTACTCTCCCGACAGTAAAAGGGAACGGTCCTGGTTTCAGTTTCTTTTCGTTTGTTTTAGATCCAAGAAGGTAAACGCTTCCCCTCATGTTAATAGGCCTAAATTATATCCAACTACACCTCTCAGAAGTTGTGTAGGACTGTAAAACAAGGTAAATGTATACACGGTGATTGTGTATGTCAGAACAATGGTTAGTTTCGTCCAAAGTCTAGGATACGCCAAGGAATGATTCTGAATACTTGCTGAGTACCAACTGTGTCCCAAAACATTATTCTTAACGTCTTTGTTCAGTAGTGTCTTGAGTGTGGATAATGAGAAATTTATCTTAATTAATTGACTTTTATAGAATCTTCCTTTTTCGTTCTTTTTTTTCTAAGGAATATAATTTTTTTTTCTTCAGAACTTCATCTTTAAATATTAATGGTTATTACGCCACACAGACACCAATTAATTTCTTATATGTTTTATGCGAAGCTGAATTACTTATATACTACAGATGAGCCTCTCCTTCCATACCTGAGGATTTATAAGACTGTGGGTGTTTTTCCAACCTGATTAAGGCCGAAACTTAAGACGTGTTGCCATCAATTCTCAACTCCATTTCTATTAAATTTTAGTAGGTGTTGCGTCATTACTCTGACCAGGTTGTGTTGAAGAGGAACTGCACCCTGCTGTTATACTCCTTATGAGAGAACACACGCAGTCTCTCTCTCTCTCTCTCTCTCTCTCTCTCTCTCTCTCTCTCTCTCTCTCTCTCAATCATCATGTCATTTACTTTCCCTGTGTGTTATATTTTGCTCACCTACTACACTCGTAAACGTTTCATTATTCATTTACACTTTTACCTGTGTATTTGTGAGACATTTGGGACAATACTCGACATCATAGTACCGAAGCAAGGTATGTTTCTTGTAACTAGAGATACAACAACGCGAGAAACTGCTTAAGAAAAAGTAAAAACATACTTCTGGAATGGCATCAAAATTACACATATTTGCTCTGAGATCCTACCGTAAGGAAGTGACTTCTTTCAGCGTTAGTTAATGGAAAAAATGTCATAAGACTCTTTAAGAATATGTAACTTAATCCATGATTAATTTGCGAGTGTGTTTTGCCTCGCTGAGTCTTGATTCTCAACAATTCGTAAGTTGATTGTTCGTTCCTAGCGAGCCTTATGATGTGACAACTTACCCAGCCATCTTAATTAAGCAACGAAATAACGTAAAGTAGCTAAAATATAGTCGAAATTACAGTGAGACTTTACATCCCCATTTCACTCACGGTCAGGTGCGGGTAAACACCATTGGACGAGTCTTGGAGAATGTGTGTGGTGGGTGGTGAGCACAACACACACCCACGAAGACTCCAATACACGTGGAATCATTACATTCGAAACCGTATATAATATACCAAGGCTGAATGTCTCCGCGTGATCTTGCTGCTGTTGGAGGCTGGGACCGGCAGCCTTTAGTAAGATGGAGTGGCGATGATTCACCGGTTGCTGAGCACGAAGGTCTCACCGACGGTTGTATATCAGGTATTGACAGTTTGTATTGAGAAGTGACCCAGTGTAAACCTCACTTTAGATTGACATAAAGGTGACTGGTGTGTCGTGACTACCATCCCATGTTGGCTGTGTGAGTGTGCCACAGACACCGCCCAGCAATGGCTATATTACACTGTTTCGTGGAGGACACTGTCAAAAGGAAGCGATGTTACACTTCTGTGTCGTGGATGCCCCTAATACCTAGCTCTCATTGTCATACCATATTGATTTGTACACTGAGGTGTTACGGATACTGTCATTCATATGTGTATCTCAAATAAATAATGGGACGAAAAAATATGTCCTAGATATTGACCCCCACAATATGAAAAATGCCGCAGAAACTCGTTTTTCAATAATATTGGTGTTTATGAGATACGACGGTTGAGATCTCCATGCACGAAATTATTTTCAGAAAGAGGAGGAACACGATTATAAATTAGTCCCAACTACCATCAGCGTCGACTGTCGAACACTGAATCACAAATGGTAACGACAAGCACTGTTTAGTCAAAGCGTTTGGCTGAATGACAACCAGTGAATGACAGAAGCAGATAATTTAACAAACCAAAAATAAATATAAATACTACATATACTCATAAAATAAAACAAAGTCATCCCTCCTCCTCCACCACGCAGAGCTGTGATTTAATCCCCCCCTCCCCCCTCACCTTCATCCTGGCCAGGTGACAATATTATGGTCTCCCTCCATCACTTTGTCTTCCTCGCCACGACCGTCTCCTCAGAAAAAGGCGCCGCCAACCCTCTTGCTTGTTTTGATTCCACACGATACCAATTTATATCCAGATTATCAAAAACATGGTGATAAGGTGTGTGAGTGTGAGGGGGGAGGGGACGGCACCTTTGGTTGAGACATTGCCTTTGTTAGCACGATCGTCTTCAAATAAGCGACGCCTTAGACGGGTCCCCCAGCCACAGAGGGTGATTATACTGTAGGTACCTGCATCACTCGTCGTAAATTCAAGCTTTTGTAAAGAGAATAGTGATGGGATTATAAAGATTTACCTCAATATGAAGAAAAAACTGTTTATTCTCTCCATCTGTGGCTTAATAGTCTGCCTTGATGCTTTTGGTGGTTGAGGAGACATTTGAGCTGTGGTAGACTATAGCACAAAGGTAGAAAGATATTTATTAATGGATTCTCTTTATAAATCAAGTAATACTGAGAAAGTCAACGACGTGTGTGACGAAGAATCCTTTGACGAGGACTTGTTAGATCACATGTTCCAGAAACCACATCAACCTGGCCGGAGTACTGGAGGACAGCAACAGTTTACCATAGATCAAATACGATACAAAAAGTTTAGGGAAGAGAAATACCTGATGAAAAAAATATATACCCATCGAGTTGAACCAATTTAATCAGAAACGAATTTTAAAAAGGAATCGTGGAAGGAGTCTTTTAGGTGGAACTATTACGGTTACTGTACCAAAATGTAGAGGAGAGAGACGGGAAGAGCTTGATCAGCGCTAGGAAGGGAGGCTTTTAGCGACGCGGTTTACATGACGTGGGTGTGTGTGTGGGTGGGTGTGTGTAAACGGCATGCCGGCAATTTTCGTCCGTCAGACAGTCAGTCACTCCATTATTCACTCAATCAGCGTTTCGATCACCTATTCATTCCGTCAACCTGCAAATCAGACAGCTAGTCAACCAGTCAACCAATAACTCCGCTAGTCAGACAACCAGTCACTCAGTCAACCAGGCTCACCATCAACCCCAAACTCCATCTATCAGAGGCCCAAACAATCAGTCGACCTCCCTCTCTGTCAACCAGCCTTTCAATGAGCCAGTAACTCCACCGACCACACAACCACTCGCTCTCGTCAGCTACAATAAGCATGAAGACCCCAGACCAATTAAGAAGTAAACAACTATTAATCAGCCAGCCAATCAGTTACCCGGGTAATCAACCAGCCGCCCAGACGACCAGCGTGTGAATAGGTCAAACAATCAACTCCACCTTCGAGTAATTACTTCAAATGTTAATCACTCAAACGTCCTGTTGGTCAAAATTCTCACGTAACCCAGTTAGTTAACCAGCCTGGATATGTCAAACCTGACACGCCCAGTCACTCTACCAGTCAGTTAACCAGTCTGTCACCGACCTAATCAAACAGTCAATCGGTCAAGCAGCCACTAGGGCTCACGGGCATCCTAAAACCCCTAAAAATCCATGGAATTTTAACCTGACAATCCCCAGCCTTGGAATACTTGACTTTCGTATATATATATATATATATATATATATATATATATATATATATATATATATATATATATATATATATATTAGGGTGGTCCAAAACTATATGGTAAAAAATATAAGTAGTAATATATTGCCTCCACAAGCCTTAAAATTGTCCATTTGGTTCATAGATAAGGTCTGTAAAATTTTATCCATATTCATTAACATTTAGAGGTCAATCCATTTTGCATATTATACTTGTAGTGTAGGACTGAATTTTCTTGTCCGCATGATACAGTCTTAATATACACAACACATTATATTGGGTATATTTCAATGTATATAGCCTAGTTGCCTATTTGGAAAGGGCAAAGAGTCAAGTATTGAGTCATAGGGACTGACAATGACAGGTTGAAACAGGAAACACAGACAAGGGTTACCATTAATCAGATGAAGTTACTTATTTCATTTATATCTCATCAGTTCTACAATTATTTCATTATCAATCTAAATAGTATATTTTGCTGAATAAAGACAATGTGTTTATAATGTGTTTATCTAGCCCCGAAAAATCCTTATTACGTACTAAATGGAAAAAAAGAGGACATTGGATTGACCTCTAAATATGCTTTAAATGATCCAATTTTTTTCTGGGATGCATTTTGTACCTAATGGACAAAAATAAACCTTGTGGAGAAAACGTATACAAATATGTGATATTTTGGACCACCCTAATATATATATATATATATATATATATATATATATATATATATATATATATATATATATATATATATATATATATATATATATATATATATATATATATATATATATATATATATATATGAAATTATTCCGTTTGTGTCCTGGAAAAGAAACAAAACAGCCATTATAATCATTTGGTGTTACAGCAGTCGATTTCGTGAAGATGTATTGTTATAAGTAGGACACATGATTGAAGGGGGGAAGTTTAATATAGAACAAAACAGAACAGGAGGAAGAGTTTTATTAATGGGAGTAAAATATTGACTAAGAAGACACTATGAGAAGATAGAAACGAACTTAAGAGAAATGGCAAAACATAAGTGAAGTAATGTGACGAAAAGCCAGAGAGTAAAGATTAAAAAAGAACTTTGAAGTTGACGAAACTGTTTAAGCTTAATAACGGTAGAAATTGACAACGGAAAGAATGAATGTGTTATCGTGTGAGTGTGTAGGTATATTACTGTTATATTTTTTAGACTTGCTGGAGCTAATGCCGAGATATTCTTTGTGTTGATAGAAAATATTATTTGAAGCTCTTACGATACTTAAAGAAGGTCGCATATTACTTTCCCTACATTTATTTAAGCAATATGTGCTTACGTAGATGTAATCATTATTTTTATTATCTCAAGAAATGGAATTAAATTATGAAGAAGTGATTTAGATAATAATGTAGTTTTGTTTTCCATCTTATATAATTTCTTTCACTAACTTCTTTATAGGTAGAAGAGTTCATAAGTAAGTCTCTAAGTATTGATACTGGTTTTACCTTTACGTATTTTTAGTTACTTAGCAAACTTGTCTCACAGAACTACAATATGTCATCTCCATTACCAAGTAGAGTGAGGGCATTAGGACTAACAACCCTTCAGACAAGACACAATAGGCCAGACCACACAGAAACACTCCAAATCCTGAAAGGGATCGAAAACGTGAATCCGGGACATTTTCTCTTGATGTCACGCACCACCAACACTAGGGGACACAACTACAAGCTCGCCAAGTCATCATGCAGAACGAATATAAGGGAATACGTCTTCACACGGGGAGGTAGATATATGGAACACTCTACCAGCCCAAGGTGTGGCATCACGAACAGCACTGGGCTACAAAATAACCCTTGACAAGATTATCAGGAACAATGGAGGGATCCTACACGGGTCACTGGTCTCCTTCCTTCGGCATGGCCGCCTCTAGTGGGTGGCCATTAGGTAAATAAGGTCAACTCACTTATGATTCAGCGTTTCAGTCAACCAATAAACAAGGCATCCAGTCAACCAGTCAGCCAACTATCTAGTCAGCCAACCAAGGAGACATCTGAAATTATATCCAACAAATCAGCCATTCAACCAACTAGTTAGTCAGTCAACCAGCCAGCCAGTCAGTCAACCAGCCAGCCAGTCGAACATCCACCTTTCCAGTAATACATTCAGTGAGTCAGCGTATCAGCAAGTCAGCCAATCAACCATCTAGTTTACCAGGTTATTTGTCAGTCAACATAGCAGTCAACTAGTCAGCCGGCTAATCAGTCAATCAACCAACTACCTAGTCAGATTTCCAACCAATCAGCCAGCTTATCAGTCAATCAGCCTATCAGCCAACTAGTCAGCCAGTGAGGCAGCCAGACAGCCGGCGGGGCGAGTGAGCCCAAGCTGCAATATTTGTCGTGTTTGGAGTAATTACTCTACATGTTTACCTCAGGGTTGATTACCCCGCCAGCCCCGCCAGTGCCACCCCTGCTAGTGCCACCCCTGCTAGTGCCACCCCACTAGTGCCACCCCTCTAGTGCCACCCCCGCTAGTGTCACCCCTGATATTGCCACCCCTCTAGTGCCATCCCCTCTAGTGCCACCCCTGTTACCACCCTGTATAGGGCCACCCCACATGTGCCACCCTCCAGTGCCACCTCTTTAGTCCCACCCATTTTAGTGAAACCCCCCTAGTGCCACCCCCACTAGTGGCACCCCTTTTTTTATCACCTATCTAGTGCCACCCTTCTAGTGCAGCGTCCCTTTAGTGTCATTCCCTCTAGTGACACCCCCGCTAGTACAACCCCCGCTAGTTCCACCTCGCTAGTACCACTCCTACTAGTATCACCCCACTAGTACAGTACCACCCCCACTAGTGTCACCCCTTCCAGTACCACCCTCGTTAATGCCACCCCCGTTGGTGCCACCTTAGCTCCACTCTGGGACCCTATGGGCTTCTCCCAGCCCCGCCTCCCTCGCCACACCCCAGCGTTACAAGCTTGTGACGTAACACTAGAGGAAATTCCTTTAATTGTGTAACGTATTGGGATCCTTCCACGTCTACTACGGTGATCGTGACATTATCGGTGTTCTGGTTAACCCACAAACGTAATTCACGGCTCAGCCTGTCAGGTTCATCAATGTCTAATTCTAAACTGACACCTTACCGATCTTGTAAGATTTGTGTCCCACACACACACACACATTGAGACATATTACCTAATCCTAAATATATCTTTATGAAATTTGGTATATATATATATCAATAAGTACTAGAAGCAAAGGCAATTGGGGGTTCACCTTGATGTAGTGTTGTGTCCCAGAGTCTCGCGCCGGACGCCTAGATGTTGTTGGTAAGACGACCACCACCAGCACCCTTGATTGTGGTAGTTCAGGTGACGATGCCCCGTGTGCCTCCTCCTCCTCCTCTTCCTCCTCCCCCACGTACTTCCTCCTTCCTGATTTGTTTGATCTTCAACTCTTTCCTCTTCCTCTCTTTTTCTATCTGCATGTCTCTTCCTACCTTTCCTCACTCTCTCTCTCTCTCTCTCCCTTCCTTCTTAACATCCCATCCAATCTTTCTCCATCCTTTCCTCGTTTTCTTTGTTTCCTCGTTCCTCCATCTCTCTTTTTTATCTCATTTCCTTTCTATTTCCTCGCTTTCCTTTCTTCCGCCCACCTACCCAAACACATACATCCATTCATCCTATCGCCCAATTAGTCAGTCATTCATCTATTCATTTAGCTAACCATCCATCCTTCAGTTGCAGCTCATGATGCTTAATTCGCTCCAGCATTCCTCCACCAGCTACAAGTCAAGACGTCCCTCCCTCCCTCCCTCCTACCCTCCACCAGCTACAACTCAAGGCGCTCTCTCCTTCCCTCCCTCTACAAGCCAAGGTGTTCCCTCCCTCCCTCCACAAGTCATGGTTGATGACCTTCATGGCTCCGCCAACAATCCTCTCCTCATTAATATTCATACCAATTAATCAATGAGGGGCAGCGCTCTCCCTATAACTAAATCCCCACTCGAGCGGCGCGCACTTAGCCCCGATGACCATGAATTCTGGCCAGGAGTGTCACTTTGGCCCACTTCGGACGCTTAACACGCGTCCTCCATTTGCTCGGCCGTTTGATTGTGCACGAAGATGGACACACTGGCGAATTACCCCTGACACACACAATAAGGTGAAGCTGAGAATGAACTCCGTGCAAGAGGCTGGCTGCTTTCGGACGCGATGAGTAGAGGAGGAGGAGGAGGAGGGAGTTATGAAGAGGAGGAGGGAAGGAGATAGTGGGTAGGAGGAAGGGTTGGGGAGGGAAGGAGCCGTGTTAACATTAAATGGAGTTTCAGTTGGTGATTAAGTAGGTTGTGGTACATCTCCGTCAGACATTGTTGCCATGTTTCATATAGATTTTTATTACTACTAAAACTAACTTACCCATTGTGTGTGTGTGTGTAAGTGTGAATGAATGTATGTTTATGTGTATGTGAATGTGTATGTACACTTATGTGAATTCTTTTACCTCTAAACATTATTACTATTCCAATTACCAGAAAGATAACTATTCCCTTCTCATCTGTTCATTAACATCAACACACACAACCACTCACACGTCTGGTGCCAACAGTAGGCCATAAACAGTACTGCCAATCACACTACTGTTAATAACCCTCCCCTGTCTCCCCCCCCTGTATGTACCATCACCAAAATTCCTCATTATCATAAACGAATCATTACTTACCTGACGGCCATAAAGCTGGACCCATTAACTATACAACAATCCGCTCGGGGGATCTGGGATGCCCTGTATACTATGAATTCTTAAACCTGTTGAATAGATAATTAATTCTAGATTGTCTGTTATGTCCTAACCATTATACTTATTCTTTCACACACACTTTAATGCCATAATAAATTTCAGTTGTTCCATCCTGTCCTGAGTTACGGTGGTCGGCTGACTGAAGTCCTCACCAAGCGTTCAGGTCCTACTTACATCTACCCCTCATGTCACTCCCTTATGGATACTTTACTCATAATGTTGAATATATATTACAATAACCATGTCAGAACACCTGTCTTGTGTTTAACTCTTGTTACATATTCATATTGTACAGGTATATCATCTGACCCGTAGAAGAACACAGGAAAACAAATTCAGGTTGTCATAACATAACTCTAGGCTATCTGGGGTCAAGATAGACAACGTGGGATTTTGAGATAATATGCAAACATCGTTAATTACGGATACGGTTGATATTGTTCTTTGTGTGTGTGTGTGTGTGTTGGTAGTCTTATACTTTAGCACTCGGGGGACGTTAAGAACCGTCAACCCCAAACAGGGCATCTCCTGAGGGGGGAGCTTAACGTGTCGTGTATCACCACACACCAACACAAGTGTCCTCATACTATAGTTGATGAAGAAGTTACTCCAGGTAGACACACACACAGCCACACCTCCCTCACCAACACAAGTGTCCTCATACTATAGTTGATGAAGAAGTTACTCCCAGGTAGACACACACAGCCACCTCCCTCCACCAACACAAGGTGTCCTCATACTATATAGTTGATGAAGAAGTTGCTCCAGGTAGACACACACACAGCCACACCTCCCTCACCAACACAAGTGTCCTCATACTACCAGATTGATGAAGAAGTTACTCCAGGTAGACACACACACAGCCGCACCTCCCTCACCAACACAAGTGTCCTCATACTATAGTTGATGAAAGAAGTTACTCAGGTGAGCACACACACAGCCGCACCTCCTCACCAACACAAGTGTCCTCATGCTATAGTTGATGAGAAGTTACCCCAGGTAGACACACACAGCCGCACCTCCCTCACCAACACAAGTGTCCTCATACTATAGTTGATGAGGTTGCCCCCAGGTAGGCACACACACAGCCACTTGCCTCCCTCACCAACCTAGGGTGTCCTCATACTATAGTTGATGAAGATTACTCAGGTGGAGACACACACAGCCACACCTCCTCCACCCTTTAGAATTGTCCTCATAACTACTATAGTTGATGAAGAAGTTACCCCCAGGTAGACACACACAGCCGCACCTCCTCACCTTTGGTGTCCTCATACTATAGTTGATGAAGAAGTTACTCAGGTAGACACACACACACAGCCACACCTCCCTCACCAACACAAGTGTCCTCATACTATAGTTGATGAAAGAAGTTACTCCAGGTAGACACACACAGCCACCTCCTCACCTGCTTACAAGTGTCCTCCATACTATAGTTGATGAAGAAGTTACTCAGGTAGACACACACAGCCACACCTCCCTGCACCAACACAAGTGTCCTCATACTATAATTGATGAAGAGATTACTCAGGTAATTTACACAGCCACACCTCCTCACCAACACAAGTGTCCTCATACTATAGTTGATGAAGAAGTTACTCAGGTAGACACACACACAGCCACACCTCCCTCCTGCCCAGTGTCCTCATACTATAGTTAGTGAAAGTTACTCAGGTAGACACACACACACACACACAGCCACACCTCCTCACCAACACAAGTGTCCTCATACTATAGTTGATGAAGAAGTTACTCAGGTAGACACACACACACACACAGCCACACCTCCCTCACCAACACCGTGTCCTCATACTATAGTTGATGAAGGGGGATTACTCCCAGGTAGACACACACACACAGCCACACCTCCCTCACCCAACACAAGTGTCCACTCATACTATAGTTGATGAAGAGATTCCACCCCAGGTAGACACACACACAGCCACACCTCCCTCACCAACACAAGTGTCCTCATACTATAGTTGATGAAGAGATTGCCAGGTAGACACACACACATACACCTCCCTCACCTTTGGTATCCTCATACTATAGTTGATGAAGAGTTCTCAGGTAGACACACACACACACACAGCGCACCTCCCTCACCAACACAAGTGTCCTCATACTATAGTTGATGAAGAGTTACTCCAGGTAGACACACACACACACAGCCACACCTCCCTCACCAACACAAATTGTCCTCATACTATAGTTGATGAAGAGATTACTCCAGGTAGACACACACACAGCCACCTCCTCACCCAACACAAGTGTCCTCATACTATAGTTGATGAAGAAGTTACTCCAGGTAGACACACACACACAGCCGCACCTCCCTCCCCTGCTAAGTGTCCTCATACTATAGTTGATGAAGAAGTTACCCCAGGTGAACACACACAGCCGCACCTCCCTCACCAACCTAGAGTGTCCTCATACTATAGTTGATGAAGAAGTTACTCCAGGTAGACACACACAGCCACACCTCCCTCGCAACACAATTGTCCTCCTTACTATAGTTGATGAAGAGGATTACTCCAGGTAGACACACACACAGCCACACCTCCCTCCCACCAACACAAGTGTCACTCATACTATAGTTGATGAGAGAAGTTACTCCAGGTAGACACACACACAGCCACCTCCTCCACCAACACAGAGGTGTCCTCATACTATAGTTGAAGAAGTTACTCCAGGTAGACACACACACACAGCCACACCTCCCTCACCAACACAAGTGTCCTCATACTATAGTTGATGAAAGAAGTTACTCCCAGGCAGACACACACAGCCACACCTCCCTCCCACCAACACAAGTGTCCTCATACTATAGTTGATGAAGAAGTTACTCCAGGTGGTACACACACAGCCCACACCTCCCTTACCAACACCGAGTGTCCTCATACTATAGTTGATGAAGAGATTACTCAGGTAGACACACAGCCACACCTCCCTCCACCAACACAAGTGTCCTCATACTATAGTTGATGAAGAAGTTACTCCAGGTAGACACACACAGCCGCACCTCCTCACCAACACAAGTGTCCTCATACTATAGTTGATGAAGAAGTTACTCAGGTAGACACACACACACACAGCCACACCCCTCACCAGCACAAAGTGTCCTCTTACTATAGTTGATGAAGAAGTTACTCCAGGTAGACACACGCACAGCCGCACCTCCCTCCACCAACACAAAGTATCCTCATACTATAGTTGATGAAGAAGTTACTCAGGTAGACACACACACACACAGCCACACCCTCACCAGCCCAACACAAGTGTCCTCATACTATAGTTGATGAAAAGAAGTTACTCAGGTAGACACACACAGCCACGCCTCCCTCACCAACACAAGTGTCCTCATACTATAGTTGATGAAGAAGTTACTCAGGTAGACACACACGCACAGCCACACCTCCCTCACCAACACAAGTGTCCTCATACTATAGTTGATGAAGAAGTTACTCAGGTAGACACACACACAGCGCACGCCCTCACCAACACAGAAGTGTCCTCCTTATAGTTGATGAAGAGGATTACTCCAGGTAGACACACACACACAGCCACCACCCTCACCAACACAAGTGTCCTCATGCACTATAGTTGATGAAGAAGTTACTCAGGTAGACACACACACTGCCCCACCTCCCTCACCAACAGAGTGTCCTCCATAATATAGTTGATGAAGAAGTTACTCCCAGGTGAACACACACAGCCGCACCTCCCTCACACCAGCACAAGTGTCCTCATACTATAGTTGATGAAGAAGTTACTCAGGTGACACACACACACACAGCCACACACCCTCACCAACACAAATTGTCCTCATACTATGGTTGATGAAAAGTTACTCAGGTAGACACACACACAGCCGCACCTCCTCACCAGCACAAGTGTCCTCATACTATAGTTGATGAAGAGGTTTCTCCCAGGTAGACACACACACACACAGCCACACCCTCACCCAACACAAGTGTCCTCATACTATAGTTGATGAAGAGTTACTCAGGTAGACACACACACAGCCGCACCTCCTCACCCAACACAAGTGTCCTCCCATACTATAGTTGATGAAGAAGTTACTCCAGGTAGACACACACACAGCCACACCTCCCTCACCAACACAAGTGTCCTCAGCATACTATAGTTGATGAAGGATTACTCCAGGTAGACACACAGCCGCACCTCCCTCACCCAACACAAGTGTCCTCATACTATAGTTGATGAAGAAGTTACTCAGGTAGACACACAGCCACACCTCCCTCTAGCACAAGTGTCCTCATACTATAGTTGATGAAGAAGTTACCCCAGGTAGACACACACACAGCCACTGCCTCCCTCACCAACACAAGTGTCACTCATACTATAGTTGATGAAGAGATTACCCCAGGTAGACACACACACAGCTGCACCTCCTCACCAACACAAGTGTCCTCATACTATAGTTGATGAGAGAAGTTACTCAGGTAGACACACACAGCCACACCTCCTCCACAGCACAAGTGTCCTCATACTATAGTTGATGAAGATTTACCCCAGGTAGACACACACACAGCCACACCTCCCTCACCAACACAAGTGTCCTCATACTATAGTTGATGGAAGAAGTTACTCCCAGGTAGACACACACACAGCCCACACCTCCCTCACCCAACACAAGTGTCCTCATACTATAGTTGAGAAGTTACTGAGTAGACACACACACCACAGCCACACCTCCCTCCCTGCTAAGTGTCCTCATACTATAGTTGATGAAGAGATTACTCAGTGAGCCACACACACAGCCGCACCTCCCTCACCAACACAAGTGTCCTCATACTATAGTTGATGAAGAGATTGCCAGGTAGACACACACACAGCCACACCTCCTGCTAAGTGTCCTCATACTATAGTTGATGAAAGAAGTTACTCCAGGTAAGACACACACACAGCCACACCTCCCTCACCAACACAAGTGTCCTCATACTATAGTTGATGAGATTACTCAGGTAGACACACACACACACAGCCACACCCTCACCAACACAAGTGTCCTCATACTATAGTTGATGAGAGAAGTTACTCCAGGTAGACACACACACAGCCACGCACCACCTCCCTCACCAACACAAAAGTGTCCTCATACTATAGTTGATGGAAAGGGGTTACTCAGGTAGACACACACACACACAGCCACACCTCACCAACACAAGTGTCCTCATACTATAGTTGATGAAGAGAAGTTACTCAGGTGAACACACACACAGCCGCACCTCCTCACCAACACAAAGTGTCCTCCATACTATAGTTGATGAAGAAGTTACTCCCAGGTGAACACACACACACACAGCCACACCCTCACCAACACAAGTGTCCTCATACTATAGTTGATGAAGAGAGATTGCCCCAGGCCAGACACACACACAGCCGCACCTCCTCTCCTGCTTACAAGTGTCCTCATACTATAGTTGATGAAGAAGTTACTCCCAGGTAGACACACACACAGCCACACCTCCACCACCAGCTAAGTGTCCACTCATACTATAGTTGATGAAGTTACTCCAGTGAACACACACACAGCCACCTCCTCACCAACACAAGTGTCCTCATCCCACTATAGTTGATGAAGAAGTTACTCAGGTAGACACACACACACACAGCCACACCCTCACCAACACAAGTGTCCTCATACTATAGTTGATGAAGAAGTTACTCCAGGTAGACACACGCACAGCCACGCACCTCCCTCACCAACACAAGTGTCCTCATACTACTTATAGTTGATGAAGAAGTTACTCAGGTAGACACACACACACACAGCCACACCCTCACCCAACACAGTGTCCTCATACTATAGTTGATGAAAGTTACTCTCCCAGGTAGACACACACAGCCCGCACCTCCTCACCAGCACAAGTGTCCTCATACTATGAGTTGATGGAAGAGATTACTCAGGTAGACACACACACAGCCACACCTCCCTCACCAGCACAAGTGTCCCTCATACTATAATTTGATGAAGAAGTTACTCAGGTAGACACACACACAGCCGCACCTCCCTCACCAACACAAGTGTCTCATACTATAATAGTTGATGAAGAGTTACTCCAGGTAGACACACACACACACACACACAGCCACACCCTCACCATTTTAAAGTGTCCTCATACTATAGTTGATGAAGAAGTTACTCCAGGTAGACACACACACAGCCACACCTCCCTCACCAACACAAGTGTCCTCATACTATAGTTGATGAAGAAGTTACTCCAGGTAGACACACACAGCCGCACCTCCCTCACCAGCACAAGTGTCCTCATACTATAGTTGATGAAGAAGTTGCTCCAGGTAGACACACACACACACACAGCCACACCCTCCTGCTAAGTGTCCTCATGCTATAGTTGATGAAGAAGTTACTCAGGTAGACACACACAGCCACACCTCCCTCACCAACACAAGATGTCACTCATACTATAGTTGATGAAGAAGTTACTCCAGGTAGACACACACACACACAGCCACACCCTCACCAACACAAGTGTCCTCATACTATAGTTGATGAAGAAGTTACTCCAGGTAGACACACACACAGCCGCACCTCCCTGCCAACACAAGTGTCCACTCATACTATAGTTGATGAAGAAGTTACTCCAGGTAGACACACACACATACACCTCCCTCACCAACACAAAGTGTCCTCATACTATAGTTGATGAAGAAGTTACTCCAGGTAGACACACACACAGCCACTTGCCTCCTCACCCAGCACAAGTGTCCTCATACTATAGTTGATGAAGAGTTACTCAGGTAGACACACACACAGCCACACTCCTCACCAACACAAGTGTCCTCATACTATAGTTGATGAAGAAGTTACTGGGTAGACACACACACAGCCCTTTCCCTCACCAACACAAGTGTCCTCATACTATAGTTGATGAAGAAGTTACTGAGTAGACACACACACAGCTGCACCTCCTCACCAACACCAGAGTGTCCTCATACTATAGTTGATGAGAGGATTGCTCAGGTAGACACACACACAGCCACACCTCCCTCACCAACACAAGTGTCCTCATACTATAGTTGATGAAAGAAGTTGCCCCAGGTGAGCCACACACACAGCCGCACCTCCCTCACCAACACAGTGTCCTCATACTATAGTTGATGAAGAAGTTACTCAGGTAGACACACACACAGCCACCTCCCTCCCACCAACACAAGTGTCCTCCATACTATAGTTGATGAAAGTTACCCCAGGTAGACACACACAGCCACACCTCCCTCCTGCCAACACAAGTGTCCTCATACTATAGTTGATGAAGAGGATTACTCCAGGTAGACACACACACAGCCACACCTCCTCACCAACACAAGTGTCCTCATACTATAGTTGTTGATGAAGAAGTTACTCCAGGTGAACACACACACAGCCACACCTCCCTCACCAACACAAGTGTCCTCATACTATAGTTGATGAAGAAGTTACTCCAGGTAGACACACACACAGCCGCACCTCCCTCACCAACACAAGTGTCCTCATACTATAGTTGATGAAGAAGTTACCCCAGGTAGACACACACACAGCCGCACCTCCCTCACCAGTGTAGAAGTGTATTTTCACCATGGGTATAGGAGGACCACTCCACCACCGACACGTCCCAAACTGATCTAATTTAGTGGTGACTTTTATACACCATAGTGATGATGAACCTCTAGCTGGTAACATTATCACATTCCTATCTTAATAAGCATTCATAAATAATTCAATCTTCAGCTTACATTGAATGAGGCTGAGGTAATATAGATAATACCGGCACGTTACTTAAAAGTTAATCAGGTAAAGATTTTTTTACTTAATTAGGCGTTAATGAGATTCACATTCCATTCTTCACTTCACATTAACGTTGACTTACTCTTCTTCATTAACCTTCATTTAATTAATATTTTTTTTATAAAACCTAGATATATTTATAAAGATGAAAATGTTTGTGGCCGATGTATATTTGTGTGTATGAATATACAGTATGTAGTTATGTATGAGCGTGACCCAGCAAGAGATGATCCTGTAACATGAGCGTGACTGGGAGAACCATCACCTGTTGACTGAGTGTAAGGCTACTGTATAGGCTCCACAGATTGTGTTGAGTTAGTAACGCTACCGCTCCTCTGCCTCTGTATTATACCCTTGCCACCACTCAAGCATATATTAAGGGTCGAGGGATGCAAATATGTATCCTGTTTCTTAACTTTACGTCGTAAATTCCAAGGATTGTGGCAGCTGTTGTAAATCATCAACTATTCCAGAATGAAACACACGAGGGAGATGACAAGCTGGTGGAGAAGATCTCAATAGAAAACCCTCTCCCCCCCCCCCACAGGATAATACCATAGTATACCACCTCTCTAGACCCTCTCTGCTGCCTCCAAAACTCCCCCTCTTATTTACTTCAAGATTTGGTCTAACGCTTGAGGGTTTTCTAAAAAAAAATGTAATTTCGGGAATATAATTAAAGACAATGATCTAGAGACACTTGTTTTATCCTGACGGGAGGAACTCGGTGATCTGCTGCAGTTAAGTAGGTCGGTATTGGCTATCCGGCCCGTGATCCCTGGCTCACCTGTATCCCCAGCAGCTGACACCATCCCTCACTTCCCAGGGCGCCATGATCCACTGTCACTAACTTTAGGGGTGAATATTCATTTGGTGTCCATCCATCACCAAACGAAAGATTAAAAAAATAGATAAGAACAGATGAGAGCCACTAATGTCCAGGAATATATGACTGTGGCTTTTGATGCTGTGAGATTGATAACAAGTGTCTGGTTGTGTTTCTGTACCTAATATGACATTGTTCATGTCCGCCATGATGCATTGAGGGCAAACCAGTCTTCACCTCTCTACTATTGTACGAACTTAACCTTTTTTTTTAATCATTCATTTGTCATAATAAAAAGAATAAACAGTTGTGCGATAATTATAATCTTACGTCTCTATATCACGTGTGAATATTTGAGCATTTATTGATATTGAATTATTTTATTGACAGTAAAAACTATAACATCAAAAGGACAGGGTAGCATACTACTCCCAACCTAACCTTAGCTTTTGTTCAGCTGCTCAACTACAGATTATAATTTCGTTGCAGTGACTGACTGGAGTGTGGTGCGAGGAACATTCCCTGTGTATCCAGCCAAACACCTTCTCATCCACCAACGGTAAAGGAATGCGGCCAGGTTATCCCCTCAAATAAGCAGGTAAGTCTGTGGGCATAATGAGATATATACAATTGATTCTCCCTCATAACGCAAAAAGTCTGATCAGTCACATTATTCCGTCAAAGAGAAGATTTTTTTTTTTTGGTGACACGTTTCTGCATCACCGACATTACTGGCAGGTGTAGTAAGAACTGTATGATGATGCTATTGTTGAATCAAGATGGATCAGGGTCTATTCCATGAACTGGCAAGTACTAATAGCTTGAGGGATTATGAGACTAGTTATCAAAATATTCTCCTCCAGCAGCAAAAAGTAACAACACCCCGAGGAACAAGAGTTGGACAGTGGGTGTGGAGACATACCCGCCCCGCCCTGATGAACCTCGTTTTATATCTACACACCAAGTTGGATTAAAAGTTCATTGCTTTATAATTAACTCAGCGTGTTTACAAGATACGTAAAACAGATTTAAAATTAACACTTGTCCAATCTGTACACTATTCATTTACTTGAAAAACAAACAAAAAAAGTTCCTAAGACGCAGTGTGACATCGCGTTCATTTCAAAGTTTCACTCCAACAAACGAAGCTTCAAACCTTGCTGATTGTGACATGATACGACACTCATCACGAAGCAATGAACTCTCTCCAAACAGTCTGTAATGGTTTAAGATTTCCCACGTCCCCATAGACAGGAGAACACTTCATAACTCAGAATAATAGAGAAAATACTGATACTATACAACACATCCGAGTTTTATCGAAATAAATGAGTTGGTTATAAAGTAAAGATTCTGTACAAGGTTACAAATGGATCGACCTTGGGACCATCGTTGTAGGTTATCCGTGAATGTGTGTTAAGGTTTGTGTAAATGTGTTTGTCTGTATATGTGTCTGCATGGATGTGTATGTTGATGTGTACATATGTGCCTGTGTGTATGTTTTTAATTATCCCATAACACTCTGCCTAATGACTTATTATACAAACAAGTGTGGTGAATACATGAGAAGAAGACCTCATTACATACGGCAAGATTACAAGGGACAACATGAACCCAGTCATTACAGTTCATTAAGCAGACATGGTAAATGACTGTTTAGTTCCTGTAGCGGTTAGTCCTGAACCTTAACTGGACCAGCAGCAGTGTTGTGTGTTGTGGGTTAGGTATTAATGGTGGTGGTTGTGGT
Source organism: Homarus americanus (assembly GCF_018991925.1). Taxonomy (NCBI): domain Eukaryota; kingdom Metazoa; phylum Arthropoda; class Malacostraca; order Decapoda; family Nephropidae; genus Homarus; species Homarus americanus. The sequence continues at coordinate 612,100 of NW_024714121.1, read as the reverse complement.
TGTTGTGGTTGTGGTTGTTGTGGTTGTGGTTGTTGTGGTTGTTGGTGGTGGTGTTTGGGCTTAGCTTCAACTACCCCCACTAATCCTCCCCTTGTCGTTTAAAATGAGTGTTTGTAATATTAAAGTTTCAAAGGTATTCTGTGGAGTCACTTAAGAGCATAACTATACATTACATATCCACTTTACTCGACTCTTGTTATAGTTTCACTCAGTTGTTGTGTGAGTGCTCGGTGAATTACAGGAAGTGAGGGTGCTTAATGAGACCGCCTACTGTACGACGTGATTATACAATGTAGTATTGTATCACTTGAGAAACGGAGCTGTTTACTGCATTATAATATGTTTACTACAATAAGTATTGAACATGATTGGCCAATTCAATATTCGTGTGTGTATTTTTATATTCGTTCATGTTGACATATTTTATGGGTGTATGTTTCCGTGAGTGACCTAACAGGTGTGTTCATATGTATGTGAGTCAGTGTATGTGTGTATCTTCACATACGACTATGTACGTTTGTGTTAGTTTTCTAGTTTTAATTTCAACGATAAGAAATTATAAAAGCTGAGGACTGGTCATACAGTTTATAGAACAAATTTCTTCCATTTCTGAAGAACAATAGTGAGCTAATACTGTTGAATTATACTGTAGTGGATATGAGACTTAGTACACACACACACACTCTCTCTCTCTCTCTCTCCCCTACGACTATAAGACGTAGTGTAGCGTTGACCGCCGTTCAGTCTATTTTATCTTTCTTCTCCGTTTTGTTACTCGAATTTCAATTGATAATCTTTTTTTTCAGAATTGGATTATAAATAAAACTCAGCCCAAAACGTTAAGTCCGAGCTTCATCATATAACAAGTCTCACTAATGTATCAAGTATCATATACCTGTGTGTGTTGAGAACAGTTTATCTCATATTATCAAACAGGGTTTTGTCCCGGTTACTGGGGTTCGTCCTCAAGGAGACTCGATCCCTTGACTCAGTAATGAGGTTAAACACAAATACCTGCAACTCCATTTAGCAGTGTTGTAAAGGGCAACCCGAGTTTGTACAGATCCCGGGCTCCAACCTGTGACTTTGTGTGTGTGTGTGTGTGTGTGTGTGTGTGTGTGTGTGTGTGTGTCTACCTACCACAAGATCGTGCACCTGACCAGCTCCCCCACACCCACGGACTTCATCATGGGATATCATTATTATTTATCCGTAAGTTGTGTTCGAGGCTGGGCCATGTGACCGACCATTCATCTGTAGCTTGGTGCCGACGAGCCCATCACTGAGGACGTAAATCATATTGCCGGACAACAGGCGATGAATCACTGTGTCGCTCCTGCTGCAGTGACGGGTCAGGGACGCACCACCACCACTAAGACTTGTCTCTTCCTCCCCCCTTCCTCTTCATGGGGTACCTCGACATCCAAGTGTTTAGCGAGTCGAAGTTCCTGTCACCTTCTGCAGGAATCAGGACCTACAAATGACGCGCTATATGAAGGATCTGTGAGGTCCTCCGTCGTCTGTTTCCTTATTTTCAAGAAACTCTGGAACACAATCATCTGTCTTAAGAACTTAGAATCTAACACCATAATTAGACTTTTGTTATTGATGAGGCTCATTATCGTTTCTATAGGAGTGTAATAACGGACTACCGAGTTACTAAATACCTTATAATAGAACCAACACCGTAGAATTTGTTACTGCACCATCTCAAGTAAGAATTGGCGAGTGAAGAATCAGAGAAGTTATTGCTGTCTTTGGAATTCGCTGGAGCGTCGATGTTGATTCTGAGTTTCGATTCCGAGTGGAGAACATTGACCAGTTTCAAGACCGCCTTTGTGGATTGTTTTTATTATTCTAATCTCCGTCTCTTATTGACCGTCTGGAAAGAGATTATCGATCCTGGCGACTTATTATCTGAAGGCAGACCATTACCTAGAAAATGGGAATTTATTTATTTATAATGTTGTATATTCTTTGGTAGCTGCGAGGCGATCGTCTGCTGACACACACACACACACACACACACACACACACACACACACACACACACACACACACACACACACACACACACCCTACTTGAGAGAAACGAGTGAACATAACCACTCATTTTAACTTAAGAGTATACGACTCCGGTTTCCCGTATTTAGCGCGTGCACAGCAGGTACGCAAATTACAAGGCCATTGAATAAACCTAATGATAAATGACTCATACTTAACGATGAAGCGATTTCTTTCACCCTTAAATGTAAAATGTAAATATGTTCACCGTACGTATACACATTGTTTGCTTGTGTTCTGCGTCCGGCACTGAATGATATGTTCGGTATTAGTGTTTTGTACGATCCGTGTTTGTTGATCTCTCTCTCTCTCTCTCTCTCTCTCTCTCTCTCTCTCTCTCTCTCTCTCTCTCTCTCTCTCTCTCTCTCGTACACACACGCACACAATCATTGACAACATTACAACTATATCTGGCCGCTGGACCACAAACAAGGCGGCGGGAAGGAGGAACTGATCATTAACCATTCTTGAGCTCTCATCAGTAGTCATAACCGCGGCCCGCTAGGAGAGCTGCGGTTACCCTGAGTCTATCTGCGGTCAGGGTGAGTCTGTGTGCGGTGGGGAGGAAGTCTGTGTGCGGTTAAGGGTTCGACCGTAACGGGTGAGGAGGGGGGGGGGAGGGTTAAGCAATGTATGTGTGTGTGTGTGTGTGTGTGTGTGTGTGTGTGTGTGTGTGTGTGTGTCTCGTTGTTGTTATTGTTCAAACGCCACGAATATGAGTGTCATTTAAGACATGTCGTTTGCTTAATTTAATTAAATTTAACTTCTGTAAATTACGTTAGATAAGGTTAGGTTAGGTTATGTTAGATTAAATTTGTTTTGGTTCGGTTAGGTTTAGTTATAGGTCAGGATGGGTAAGGCTAAGTAAGGTTACATTAGGTTAAGTTAGGTTAGGTTAGGTTAGGTTAGGTTAGGTTAGGTTAGGTTAGGTTTGTATTATGTGACTGGACATAATGGCCCTTTTTACACATGTTAGAATTCTATTGTATTTTCCATTTAGGTTTATCATATTTAGTTTAGTTTGTTTAGTTTTAATTAGTTTAGCATTTTTAGTTTAATTCATATCGTTTATCTTTTATATTTTGGGTACTAAACTTTTCATATTTTTCGTGCTTTATTATATGTATCTCATTATTCTTCGCAGTAAAGTTGGTAAGGATATACATTAGTAGTTTGTCGGTTTGTTACTCGTTCCATATAGTTCCCTTTACCTCTGGGGATTCATGAATTTCACAATGAACACTACGACTCCCGTTGTCTCGGTAGGGCTATCAAAATCCTTCGCCCGCTGTGTCATATTATCAAACACAAAATCGTAAAGATAATTTTTTGTAGTGAGTGATATAATGTTCATCACCAGTCAATAAGGCAGACGTTTAGCACACAGGCATAAGTAATGGCACCAATATCTAGAGTGTGGACCCTCAACATTTTCTGACCGTATTTCCCAGTGTTGAGAATAACTTAACAGATCACAACTAAAATCATTACACAGTATCATATAACGTGAGTCTGGTACAGGTGGATGGATATTGATGGTGTCGATTATCCAGCAATATATACAATAGTTGTGGTCATTGTTTCTATATGGTAGAATTGTGTTGTCTGTCCGCCGCCCAACAACCTGACACTCACCACAACTGCCGGAAATAATACCAGTGCTTCGTATATTATTATTATTATTATTATTATTATTATTATTATTATTATTATTATCCAGGTTTGAGTTTATTAATGAATCTTTTAAGTCAATGTGTGTGTGTGTGTGTGTGTGTGTGTGTGTGTGTGTGTGTGTGTGTGTGTGTGTGTGTGTGTGTGTGTGTGTGTTATATCAGGGTCTCAGATGAACTATAGAAATCTTTATTATATGTTATATTGGTTTCATAGTTATGATCACACTTAGGACTTCGCTGTAGCTCTTGCGGGGGATTTGATAACGATAATAATTATTGATTTATAATGGTAGTGTGTTCTTCTCCCAAGTGAACTGTCGCGGGTTGGTTCCCTCCTTGTGTACTCGCCTTTGTGCAGGCATCAGTAAGTACACTGTCGGGTGTGTTCGCTGATTGTGGACAACCTTTCGGTGAGCTAACAACCTGCCCAGGTGGTGGAGTAACTTACTGGCTGCTGAATGCTAAGAATCAGGAGAGCAGCACCTGCCCGGTCAACCTACACAATAGCGCGAGAAGGTTTTTATGTATGAATTATATTAATCACTTCATATGAGAACTTCCCTATTTTGTTGATTAATAATATAACATAGCATCACTAGTGTTACATATTTCATTGACAATTAGAAATAATACATTTATGAGGCACAGATATCATCTTTCCCTGGAGCATTACCCGCCCCACCTGGGACCACAACACACAATGATGGGGTCATAACAACACCCAGGGATTAGGTTGCATGGGGCTTGATCTACCATTCATTGTAAAGTGCAGAGAACAAATACGCTTCACTTTGCCGTAATGTTATAATCACTGCACTGTCAAAGGCTTCTATCTATACTAAACTGATCAGTGAGTGACAGTGATCAGTGACCCAGTTGGCTTCATACAGATATTAAGTTATCCGTTTATCTCTCTCTCTCTCTCTCTCTCTCTCTCTCTCTCTCTCTCTCTCTCTGTCTAGAGTAACAATCTGACCCAAATAAGTAAAACAATCAGCAAAAGTGAAAGAGCGACCGTCAAACTCAGCAAATATTATTTCATTAATTATAAAGAGTTCTTAGACGGGGCAATCATGCACTGCGTCTTGACTGTGTTTAAATATCACGTTCAGATTAAAATCAACTTATACATCAGCCAGCTGTTGCAGCGCGTCAGCAGAGGCAGTTGTCAGCGCCTTATCATCAGCACAGTTTGAGTTGCTGAGGAACCAGAAGGAAAAGTCCCTCTCTTAACTTTTATTTTTTAATGAGTAATGTGTATATACTAACTTAGAATACGGGCTTACAATACAGTACATTATAGCATCAATATCGTTAAGAAGACATATACTCTATATCACCCTTACTATTCCTTATTTATGTCGAGTTTAGTGTATCAGAATAACAAACTAAAGAAATGAGGGGAGATAATTCCACCTTGAGGAACCCCGTGAGAAGACCTGTGTATGTCTAACACAGGGTCACCCCATCACGCGCTAAACTCGTGTTGATCATAAAGAAAATACGAGATTAATTGGCAAAATATTATCCATCAGTTTGGTCAGAGTTAGTGATAATACACCCACTTTCCTGAACACGTCGTTGAACAGAAACATGGTTAATTTCATTTGAAAAGTAGGTTGTGAGGTGTCTGGCATTACCTAGCAATACTGTTGTTGCTAGTTTTAACATTTGATCTATTTTATTAAATGTCATTCTTTATTATTAATTTGATTTGCTAAGAATAAGAAAAGATGTTAGTGATGTATCAAGGCTGCATAATGTGTGTGTGTGTGTGTGTGTGTGTGTGTGTGTGTGTGTGTAGATGATGGTGGTGGTGGCGGGCGACATCAGCGGGCTCACTAATGACTGCCCACGACCTGCTGTTGACAAAATTGCTCGGGTGTTGTGCTGAAACGCGGATGTGGTGGTGGGTGGCCTCCACGCTGCTGCTCCTGCCTCTGTTACTGCTGTTGCTGCAGTTATTGTTGCTATATTTTTTGGAGTGACGTGTTGTATTGTTGCTCCTGCTGTTGTTACCCGTGTTAATGCTGGTAAGAGCTGCTGCTCCTGCTGCTCCTGCTGCTGTGTGTATCGCCATGACTCTTGCTGTAGTGACACCTGTTACCGCTTCTGTTAACAGTATTGGTGCTGCCGTTGTCCCTGCTGTGGTTACTCCTCGTCCTGGTGTTCCTGCCTTTACTGTTTCGTTTAATATTAGACAAACAGCCCAAGAATGTTGAGAGTGGAGGACTGTGGTCGCCAGCCGTCAGATATGAGAGCGGTACTCTGATTGATTGGCTATAATTGATACTGTTTATTATTTTTTATGCTATTGAGATTACTTCTTGTTTTTTTTTATTTTGATCTTTTCATCAAATTTTCTCTTTCTTATGGTTAATATTCTTACCGTTAGTATAATAATAATAATAATAATAATAATAATAATAATAATAATAATAATAATAATAATATTAATAATAACCTTTACCATTATCAATTGCCTTATTATTGCTATTATTATTGTTATGTTTATTATTATTATTGTTACAAATCTTTCCAAGGTGGCCCAACTCCTTGACAACTAAACTCTGGTAAAATCTAGCCAAAATCGGTCCAATGATAAAGCCAGTGTGACCGAAATGTATCAGCCAGTCTTTGCTAAGAGTAACCATGTGAGCAACCCTGTAATACAAGCTAGGGGAGGGAGGGGGGTCTTTTATATTGATGTATGTATTAATTCTCTAGTTATGTATTTGTATCTTTGTATATTTATTGTTTATTTCTTACATCATAATATTCGTGGATGCAGGACAACCATTTATGCTTTTTTTTCGATCTCTTGTTTGGTTTTGTTATGTCGACGTTGAAGTTATTGTTATTACTGTTGTTGTGATGCACGTTACTGTCATCATGATTTATTTATACATTCATGAATTTGCTTATTTACATATTTACTTTACCAGTCGTTTTTTTTTTTTTTGCTGGTCTAATTCATTAATCTGTTTTTATTTGCTCATTTCTTTTCGCTGTGAATTTTTAGTGTTTTGTCACAATTGTGAAATGTGTTCGCTCCAGTTTTTTTTTACAGCGTGTGCGTGTGTGTAATTGTTGCAAATATTGTTATTAAGTGTCATGTTGGTAATATTCTTAAATTTTCTTTTATTAACTGCTGCCATTATTAGTGTTATAAAGATCTTTTTGTCACACTAACTCCATGGTTCATTTGTTTTTTATATACACAGTATAATATTTAGATTGCTTTGCGTGTACTTTGACATTAGTTATACTAGTAATGATAAAAATAATCTAGTCCACTCTCATGGATACAGTTATTAATTATAAATATAGAATAAACACAGACCACAGTGAACCCTGTTACTGCTCCCCTCATCGACCGTACACCTGGTTTACCGTACACCTGGTTTACCGTACACCTGTTCTATCGTACACCTGGTTTACTACACACCTGACCTAATATACACCTGGTCTACTGTACATCTGGTCTACCGTACACCTGGTTTACTACACACCACCTGGTTTACCGTACACCTGGTTTCCGTACACCTGTTCTACGTACACCTGGTTTACTACACACCTGACCTAATATACACCTGGTCTACTGTACATCTGGTCTACCGTACACCTGGTTTACTACACACCTGACCTAATATACACCTGGTGTACCGCACACCTGGTCTACCGTACACCTGGTTTCCCGTACAACTGGTCTACTGTACACCTGGTTTACTACACACCTGACCTAATATACACCTGGTCTACTGTACATCTGGTCTACCGTACATCTGGTCTACCGCACACGACGGAAACAACAACAGCAACAACAACGACGACAACAACGTCAACAGCAAAAGCAACAACAATTAAAACAACAACAACAGCAACAACAACATCTGCAGTCTCATTAAGGAAGTTGTGTCGTTGGATCTGTGCAGTGATAAACTCCAGTCTTTTTTTTTTTTTGCATTGTTTATACTTGTAACAAGAGCCACTATTAACAAGGGCATCACAGGCTGTAAAGGTTAATGAGCAGGTTGAGTTCAGGTCGAGTGGCCAAGTGCCAGTGTTCATGTGGACCTGGAAATGTGAGACACGTATTTGGTTATTTTTATATTCTTAAGGTCGCCTCTCTGAATCTGTGAGCGATGCATTTTGTATAAGGTATAAGGATATATAAAGCCATCATTTATTGTAAAGATTATTACTTCGAGCAGTGTTTAAAAAAAATGCGTTGGTATTGATAATAGTCTTGTAATTGTTGAGTTTAATTTCTTCTCAACTGCTAGGTTGAATAAATGGGATCACATATTTAGTTAGTAGCACAATTAATATCTGGCCCCTTTCCCTCTCGACTCATTAATTATGCACGGTGTTATAACGTATCAGGTGTCGTAGGAGACGCTCCCTACAGTAGTCGCTACGGCTTCGTGGAATTTGATACAGATATTACGTTCATGAGTTAAGACATAAAAATAGAAGCGGCTTTTTAATTATCACCTGCAGTTAGGTGTTCAGTTAAGTAAGATAAACTATAGTTTCATTTAAAATAAAACATCCGAAGGAAAGGCCGAGGTAAATTGCCTTCTTGTTGTCGACATCAATGAGAGACACAAACCAGATCATCTGATTGAAAACACCGCTCAACCACAGGACACACTGTTGTCGTGTGTTGTGATCTACCTGTCACACGTGACCATCACTGTGGGATAATGAGTGTCGTTGCAGGTTGCGTGTGCAAAAAAAATAACAAGATGAAGCTGCCGCCGCCGGTGACAGACAGGAAGAAAATTAGAACCTGCATGGCCGAAAGGATTCCATTATCACGTCAGGAGAGGAGTAACAAGATGGTAGGTAAGGATTGAGGAAATAAATCTCATATTGATAGACCAGACACTCGTATGGAGTCTTGGTTTTGATTCCCATAACAGTGATACTTGTGGTGTCTGAGAGCAGGTGCCGGAGGGTTCTTACCTCCCAAACTCAGTGTTGCTCCTCTAACGGTAACTGCTGAGACAGATTAAATCTTTAAGAGTAGAAAATTTGTCAGTCAGTAACAGTGTAACAACTCGGCAGTAACCATTGTTGATAGGGAAGGGAATCTTATGCTGGGTGTGTCAGACATTGTACTCTAAACTCACCAGCTTCTACAGCGACGTCTCTCTTTTAGCAGATCTGTGTCATAATTTCAGGATCCACTCACCAGCCTGGAGCCCTAACTCTGGAGTGGCTGGAGGCGCGTTATAAGTAAGCCTCAAACACTAGACGTATTATTATCTTAACGAAAACATCAAGCAAGAGCCAACTGACCGATCGCATAGAACAAATACCTGACTCAGTACACACCTGCACCCTTGTTAAGATAGCTACCTGACTCATCACAAGATCAAGTGTTACCTCCACCCAGTGAAAGTTATGCTCACAATGATTTATGACGCTCTGCTGTCACACTGATGCGTCACTGTTTATCAACGTAAAATTTATCATTGGTTGTCAAGAGTAAAGGGAACAAGTTCAAGACACAAGATCGTCACTCCAGAAGAAAGTAAAGACTTACAGGTGACCGTTTTTATCTGTCACTGTTTAGGAGAGATGGACCTGACAGTACTGGGAAAATTATCAAGTTGACACCATTCTCAGCTGTTTTTTTTAAGGAGTGAAAGCAGGGAAGAAAGAAAGAGAAGAAAGCACAACTCATGATAGTCAAAATCTGTTTATCTGCAAGTGTTTGCTTTCATGACTGCGTCAAGAAATCATTCCCAATTTACTTGGTAGGAAATGAGCTGCCACACCTGATCTCACTCATCTATGTACTAATTGGACCAAGTGTGATCATAACCTGGTCAGATATAACACGACGCTGATATATGCATAAAACTGTACAGTGATCAAAGAGAGAATAACTTTTGATGATTCATGCCAATATACACGTTTCTAAGCTCAAATTAATTTAGCTTAGGTTAGCTTATGTTTAGTGCAGAATTGTATTGCATTTTCGAAGGTCTTAAAATACAGAAATTTATGTGTTTATTATAGCGTGAGCACTTTTGTACTTGCGAAGTTGACAGTTGAGGCCGGCCTGTGAATACCCTCGTGACTCAGCAGTGCATGTCACACGGGAGGGGGCGGGTGCCAACTGCCTTGTTCCGTATTGTTCACGTGTGGTTGACACTACTTACAATAACAAGGACATCTCGATACACGATCAGCCAGACGATGCACCACAAGGATACATGTCTCCTCTCTATAAAGTTTTCTCATCTCCTCAACCACTCAGGCGGCTGAGAATCATCTTATCACAACCAAACGAGAATCAGGTCTGCAGCACCACGGAGGCGAGTCTACAGCTGCATTATAGAGGCAGTCGGGTGATGGGTTTCGAGGATAGTAATCAGAAACTCTTGTGCTAATGAACTGACGGACGACCCTAGACTACGTGTCTCCGGCTGAGCCACAAGGAGTCAAGGAATATGTGTGGCCGACTCAGATTCTGAAGCAGGATAGATAACTTAAGTCAACATGTACAGTAGTGTATGAACGTGTCTGTTTATAAGGTAAATGTGAGATAATTAATAGTTATGCTTAAATCATGAATGTTTGCCTGTACAGCATTTATCTCCTTAATGCACCGAGAAAAAAGTTAGCGGTAAATAGATGTTGAAAATTACCTTCCTTTATTAAAACTTCACTCAAGTGTACTATGAGTTGAGGTTCTGTTATGAGTTCCGTCCTCTGTAACAACACACTCATCGTCGTCACGATGAGCTATGACTGATATGCTAAATTTTTCCATCAGTTATAAGTTTAGCTTCTGACTAAGTTGCGTCACGCAAGTCTCAGAATTGTTCGAGTATGTTTACATCTGTACTTAAACTTATCTTACACCCTAACTTCAAGCTAAGTGCAGGAAGTCTGAACATGTTTCGACATTTGTGATATATGATACTGCACGTCATGATGCTTTACGGTAATATAAGTTTTATATTAACTCTTAAACTTACCTCAAACATTGGAGAAAATTAAACACTCAAGTCATTGTTTCTTCTAATTTAACTAACACTTATTACCTTTAACTTTGGTAACACTCATGATTATCTCTCAGGGTCGGATGCCTGACAATCATCTCCTCTTACCTTCCTTCCTTCCTTCCTTCCTTCCTTCCTTCCTTCCTTCCTTCCTTCCTTCCTTCCTTCCTTCCTTCTCTTGCCTTATCTAACTTTCGTTCGAATTTAAATTAGATAAATATAAAAGTATAGTATTTTATAGTTTTAAAGAAGAGAAATATATAATATTTTATCCTAAAGTGAGTATGAGGAATGTTATACACACGAGCATGTTGTTGTGTTCATCGCTTATCCTCCGAGTGAATGTGGTAACACTTGAACGGATGGACTGATTTTCTTGAAACTTGGACAGACTTGTTGTCATGGGTAGGGACGCTGGCTTCTCCGTAAGAGTTCGGACGAGTGTGATGAAGGACATAAATCAAGGTAATTTAGGTCATTCGGTTATGTATATCACCTGTATACATGGGAGGGTATTATTAAAAACACCAATTTAAAATGAACACTTGTACAGTGCACGTGCTCATACCGCTAGTTTGTTGAACATCTGATCACATATACACGAGGTGCCTTGCTTTGTAGCTGAATACACACGTACACACATCCTCACCATAGCAGATGGTTTGTTGGTTTGTGGTTTGTTAGGCCTATAGCTAGTTAATGAATCTGCTTCTGGGAGGGAAAGAATTAAAAAGAATAGAACCCTTTAGTTAAAAAAAAATTTAAGATGAAAAAAAAAAAGCCTCGGAAGACACTGCCATAAAATAAAAATAAAAAAATACGTAAAGATGAATTAACTAAGAGTAAAAGGTATTAGTTTTGTGGTGGCAGTACAACACAGGGCTGGTAATGATGTTGTCAACGGGGCAACTTTTCTCCGTAAGTCTTTGTAAAGAGACTATGTCAGCACGCATCTGGTTATACCGAGGTTGACATTGTGATCGTCCTTGGTTTAACCCCGTGAGCACGAGGACTCTAAGCTCTTGAGTACGAAGACCTTAATTCCTTGAGTACGATGAATCTAACCCTTGAGTACGGTGAATGTAACCCTTGGTACGATGAATCTAACCCTTGAGTACGAAGACCTTAATTCCTTGAGTACGATGAATCTAACCCTTGAGTACGATGACCTTAACCCCCTGAGTACGAGGACGAATCTCTTGAGAACAAAGATCCTAACACCCTGAGTACGAGGTCCTTTACCCTCTTGAGTACGAGGACCCTAACCCCTTGAGTAACGATAATCCGTAAACCCTCCAGGAAAATTACCTTAATTCCTTGAGTACAGGAATCTGAACCCGTTGAGTACGAGCAGGAAATGAGATGTAGTAGTTGATCCGTCAAGGCTTATCATCTGTCTATCTTCCCCCCCCCCCCCTTGCCCGAATAGGAGGAACAGGGGAGAGTGAAAGATAACTTAATCGATGTCAATGTGTTAGTATTGTAATAATAGTAAATAATAAATAATTAACGGTTTATTGAAAAAATTCTGCAGCCCGAAGGCTGAAAATATACATTGGACATAAATGACTTATTACATACATTGGTGGTTTAACAAAAGCCTACATTAGAGAAAGGTAAAGGAACATACAGGGAACATACAGATTAATGTAGGTGTTGAACAGCAAACTCGTAGTGTAGTAACTCCCTCCCAGATGGTGTTAGGAGGAACTCACGTGGTATAGTAGTTCCCTCAGATGTTGTTATGAGGGACCTGGCGTGGTGTAGTAATTCCCTCACAGATGATGTGATGAGGGACCTCACGTGGTGTAGTAATTCCCTCGCTGATGGTGTTATGAGGGGCCTCACGTGGTGTAGTAATTACCTCACAGATGGTGTTATGAGGGACCTCACGTGGTGTAGTAATTCCCTCATAGATGGTGTTATGAGGGGCCTGACGTGGTGTAGTAATTCCCTCACAGATGGTGTTATGAGGGACCTCACGTGGTGTAGTAATTCCCTCACAGATGGTGTGATGAGGGACTTGACGTGGTAGTAATTCCCTCACAGATGGTGTTATGAGGGCCTGACGTGGTGTAGTAATTCCCTCACAGATGGTGTTATGAGGGACCTCACGTGGTGTAGTAATTCCCTCACAGATGGTTAGCGATGAGGACTTGACGTGGTGTAGTAATTCCCTCACATATGGTGTTATGAGGGACATGTGTGTGTGTGTGTGTGTGTGTGTGTGTGTGTGTGTGTGTGTGTGTGTGTGTATGTGTGTGTGTGTGTGTGTGTCTGTCTGTCTGTCTGTCTGTAATTAAAAGTTGTTGTCTCTTTGTAATCAAAAGTTGCCTCTGTAATCATAAGTTTCCCAAGTCACCTCGTCCACTAGCGTTCAGCGGAATTTCACGCCACTTGGTACAAATGGTGTGTATGGGTGGGTGATGTGCTTAGGTCAAAATGGTTTCTCTCTGACGATTTTGGGCAGAGTTATGACTCATAGTGAGGTGAGGGAGTATGTATGTATGTATGTATGTATGTATGTATGTATGTATGTATGTGTGTATGTATGTGTGTGTGTGTGTGTGTGTGTATGTGTGTGTGTGTGTGTGTGTGTGTGTTTTGTTCTTTCTTACTTATTATAAGATTAACCATTGTGTTATTTGTTGTTGTTGTTGTTGTTATTTGTTGTTGTTGTTGTTGTTGTTGTTGTTGTTGTTCTTCCCATTTAATTACCCCGCCTCAATTATTCTTCAAACAAGGTTCGACGATGTAACTTTCAACTCTACGTACTCTTAAGTCTTTCAATTTTCAATCATCAGTCATTGCAACTTTCATTCACCTCAAGCCCTCTTCTCTCCCCTTGTATTTCTCTTAAGTTCTCGTCCTTGTCTCGTGTCGTAATTCTCTTACCTTTCAGTTCTCTCAACCATTAGCATCCAACTCTCAGTCTCTCAGCTTTTTATCTCTCTCAGTTCTCAGTCTCTCGCCCTTCATCTTTCTCAACCCTAAACTTCTCTCACTTCTCACTTCTCTCAGCCTTCATCTCTCTCACTTCTCACTTCTCTCAGCCTTCATCTCTCTCACTTCTCACTTCTCTCAGCCTTCATCTCTCTCACTTCTCTCAGCCTTCATCTTTCTCCTTCTCTGTCCTTCTCTATGCTCACTTCTCTCAGCCTTCATCTCTCTCACTTCTCACTTCTCTCAGCCTTCATCTCTCACTTCTCTCAGCCTTCATCTCTCTCACTTCTCTCAGCCTTCATCTCTCTCACTTCTCGCTCTCCTCCAACCTTCATCTCTCTCCTTCTCATTGCTTGATCAATATCTAATCTAATTCTGGATCCTCTCCATTATACCCCTCCCACTTCTACTGCTCTTTCTCTCCCTCTTCCCTCATACCCCTCTCCTTCTTTTTCTCACCTCCTTCGTCTCTTCCTCCCCTTCCCTTCCCTTCCCTTCCCTTCCCCTTCCCTTCCCTTCCCTTTTCCTCCCTCCCCCGCCTTATTTATTCCTTTTAATAATCTCGGTTGTGTTCGTTATGAGACAGTTCTCTCAATTCTCTCAACCCTCAACTCTGTCTCTCAGCTCTTTTAATCTCTCACGTGTCTCTCTCTGTCTCTCAAACTCTCTAATACCTATACTCTCTCAACTCTCAAGTTCCTCAGCTCTTAGATCTCTTAATTTCCTCGACCCACGACTTTCATCTCCACCATCGCAACTCTATAAGTCTCTTTAATTGATTCAACACCTTAACTCTCTCTCTCTCTCTCTCTCTCTCTCTCTCTCTCTCTCTCTCTCTCTCTGCGACTTGAGTAATTCTTCCTCTCTTGATATTCTCTCTATTCTATTCTGTTCTATTCTATCTATCTATCTATCTATCTATCTATCTATCTATCTATCTATCTATCTATCTATCTATCTATCTATCTATCTATCTATCTATCTATCTATCTATCTGTCCCTCTATCTGTCTATCTATCTCTCTCCACAGTGTGAATAATTCCTACTGTTTATTATGAATAATTCCGAACCAATTAAAGGGCTGGGTCATAAGTTCTTGCGCCATTTATTAATTCACCAACTTCCCACTCCACCTTTAAATACTGGCGCTGCTGCTACTTTATATTGGTCTCCTTGCCTGCTCCTTGTGTGTGTGTGTGTGTGTGTGTGTGTGTGTGTGTGTGTGTGTGTGTGTGTGTGTTTAACGCTTGCAATTTAATGTGTGTGTATCTTGGGTATACGTGAGACAATGAGAGAGAGAGAGAGAGAGAGAGAGAGAGAGATGTTTCTATTATATGTGAATAAATTGCAGTAGATAATAATTAATAAACACACACACACACACACACACACACACACACACACACACACACACAGATAAAACAAACCATTAATAATAAAACACGTAACAATAATGTACCTGATAAATATCCAGCCACAATTATCTGTCACTTACCCAAATACAAACATCGAATTTTAAAACACAAGAAAAAGCTGTCCTCAGTAACTGTGTTTCGCTCAATGCTGAAGTAAAATTTGGCGACCTGCTACCTCTCGTGATAGCCAAAACACTATGTAAAGTACCTTGCTTCTAGCCACATAATGTTGGTCTTGGCCACATAATGTTGGTCTTGGTCACATATTGTTGGTTTTGGCCACATATTGTTGGTCATGGTCACATATTGTTGATCCTAGCCACATAATATGTTGGTCATGGCCACATATTGTTGATTCTAGCCACATAATATGTTGGTCATGGCCACATATTGTTGATTCTAGCCACATAATATGTTGGTCATGACCACATATTGTTGATTCTAGCCACATAATATGTTGGTCATGGCCACATATTGTTGATTCTAGCCACATAATATGTTGGTCATGGCCACATATTGTTGATTCTAGCCACATAATATGTTGGTCATGGCCATATATTGTTGATTCTAGCCACATAATATGTTGGTCATGGCCACATATTGTTGATTCTAGCCACATAATATGTTGGTCATGGCCACATATTGTTGATTCTAGCCACATAATATGTTGGTCATGGCCACATATTGTTGATTCTAGCCACATAATATGTTGGTCATGGCCACATATTGTTGATTCTAGCCACATAATATGTTGATCATGACCATATATTGCTGAACCTTTCCATTCATTGTTAGTCTTGGCCACATAATACAGGTCTTGGCCAAAGTAAAGTCAAGTATATAGACAATAATTAAAAAAAAAACGGCATAAGATGTGAACGATGGAGACAGAGAAATGGTAATACGTATAAAAAAAAAAAATATTCACTAAACTAATATTATCTGAGTATGACTAAAAGTGTCAAGTGGTGTAGCCGATTTTATTGTATTTGTCATAGTTACAGTCTGTTATAAGAGAGTATCACTGTAATGTGTGTGTGTGTGTGTGTGTGTGTGTGTGTGTGTGTGTGTGTGTGTGTGTGTTTTCTTCCTATGTTTATGAATGGGAAGCCTCTCTGTTATAGCTACATGTCCGTATGTTTGTGTTTTCATCAAGTACACGCTCATCAGTACACCTGGGACTGTGTACTGTACCTCACGACAGCAGCACTTTAACGCGTCTCACCTGCGAGCCTCTCATGATGTCCAGGTGTGAATATTTAATTGGACATAATCCTTTCATAAACTCTAATTAGGTGGCATAAATGACACACGCTACTTAAGCAGGTGTGTAATGAATTTTGTAAGTATTGATAAAGTTGTGGTTTTACATTAATTATTTTGGTTACGGTTTGAGGAACGTTAAACATAAACATGTATGTATGTATGTATGTATGTATTTATGTATGTATGTATGTATGTATAAACAGACAAACGGACTAACAGAGTGCCTGATGGATAGATAGATAGATAGATAGATAGCTAGATAGATAGATAGATAGATAGATTCACCTCGCCCATACATGGTTCACAGGTATATACCATAATCGATGTATAATACGAAAAAAAAGTACAAGCATGATAATACAATTCATAATAGATACAAGTAATTAGCCATAAATATTTAAAGGGCGTGAGGGTAAGGTGTGGAGGAGTGGACAAGCCTTTACCAAACTAGAAAATTGGTCTTCTGTCAAGATAATGAGACTTTATTACCTACCATGCTCATGTAGCTAAGATTTCTCTCCCTCTAATTCTTATTATTTTTTGTTATAATGATATTATTTATCTTGTGACTTAAATTGTTTAAACATATTTACTTGGTTTTAAAGGTTTATTGTTTAGTGGTGGTGATATGAGGTTGTATAAAAAACATTAGTATATATTTAAATTGTGGCTTGAATTTGTTAGTGGTTGAGATTTTATTTATTTATATATTTTTATGTGACAACAGGCGCTTAACTTCTTATTGTAAAATCCATTATTAGTATCCTACAGCATTATAATACAGAGTATACAGTAATAAATTACAGTATATACCACACAATGGGAAATACAAAAATAGTCAGTAATTACACGTAAAGCGTTTTCAGCTGTCGCAACAGAGCTACAGTAACAACGTTTGTATTATGTCTTTTACGTGTGCCTCAGTAGGATCATGGAACCTTTTGTAGAGAAGAGGAAAACTGTAGTATTGTTCATGGTGAGACGCGATAACTAGGACGGTGTACAGGCACATGAAGGATTTTATTAAAGAACGGTTAAACACGTCAACAGTGAAAAATTAGCTTCAAGCGTACGTCAACATGAGAGGCAATTGTGAATGTGTAGCTTGAGAAAACTTACAAAACATCATCCAGTAAGTTTTATTGAGTCTATAAACTCTTAAGCTAAAACTCTTAAGCTAATTTCTTTTTCTTTGTCTGGGTGCATTACAGCCGGACACGAATGATTAATAGTCAACATTAACAATTACCAGTTGTCACCTGGAGGGGAGGGGAGGGGAGGGTAAGTGTGTGGAAAAGACCTGGAATTGGATGACACCTGATGTACTGGTAGACGATCCTCACGAGTTATCTGGCACAGTGTACGGTAATCCTTGGTGCTGTGTGAGTATCTTGTTGTGTCTTCCTTTAGCTCCCAGGCCATCACAGGTTCACGGGAGAACAATCGTGAATCCTTAGGCTGAATTTTCAAGGTTACTTCAGTTAATATATTTCCCCCATAACGAGAGAGTTAAGAATATATTGGACTTGTCTTACTTTAGCCAGCAAGATTGAACACATCACGGTCGTCCAAAACAGGTGTCCACTGTGGCCTGGGTGTGGTGTTGGGGCACTTCACCTCCTGAGTCAGTGCGGAAGGGGGTGGGAGGTGGGGAACAAGTCATCAAAACTATTAACAATAATGACTGTGCCAGAAAATTACCAGCAATGCTCATTCATATTTGGAGGAAAGTGAATTGTGTTTTGTTGTTGGTTTCCTTATGAAGCAAAATTACTCTCTCTCTCTCTCTCTCTCTCTCTCTCTCTCTCTCTCTCTCTCTCTCTCTCTCTCCTGTTTCTCTCTGGGATGACGTCAGTTAATTCACTCCATTATACAACTATTTATTTTACTCCATTATATTTTAGTTTCACGGTACATTAAAGAACTGGTTTTCTCATTATACAGTAATTCATTTCCATTTACAGACAAAGCAAATTAGACCGTGTTAGCCAGCGTGGAACAACCTCAGCCGAGTTTGTTCCAAGGTAAGAGAAATCCCGAGCGAGTAAGCTGAATGTTTAAACCACTTGATATATGGTGTTGGTCTTTTAAATTCAGTAATGATAATGTTGTTAGGTTAATAGGTCTAGTTATTGCCACTTAAGAGCTGTTGAGATACGTGTCTTATAGACGCTGATCACACGGGATTTATATTAGTGCCTTGATGATTATGAGTTAATTCCTTGAAGATTATGAGTTAATTCCTTGATGATTATGAGTTAATTCCTTGAAGATTATGAGTTAATTCCTTGAAGATTATGAGTTAATTCCTTGAAGATTATGAGTTAATTCCTTGATGATTATGAGTTAATTCCTTGATGATTATGAGTTAATTCCTTGATGATTATGAGTTAATTCCTTGAAGATTATGAGTTAATTCCTTGAAGATTATGAGTAAATTCCTTGAAGATTATGAGTTAATTCCTTGAAGATTATGAGTAAATTCCTTGAAGATTATGAGTTAATTCCTTGAAGATGATCACCAATAACAATAACAATCTATAACAATTACTCTTTCAGTCTTTTGTTATAACCATCACAGTAATGATCCTATAATTAGAACAAGGATGACCAATAATTGTTTCAATCCTGCATTAGCGAGGAGTGCATGGCATATCGGCCGATTACTTAGGAGTAATTTTTCTTTTAGTGAGTGAGTGAGTCAGTCAGTAAGGTGCTCACACGCAGTTTTGTAACGTCTCGAAATTGTCCAACAGCTTCATTTTCTGTTTCACACGTACTGCATATATCCTGTGTGTTGTCTCATGTTTATTCTAGATTCTCACTTTAAAATGCTAAAAAAAAAAAATTATGTTTATATAAAAGGTCGAAACTGTTCTTAGATTACCTGATGATTTAATTAGGTTACCTGCACAACCCGGTCATTTACTGCGTTAATTATGATGCTGTTTACACACACTAGGAAGTTTAATTTAGGTGGTTGCCCGGCGAGTACAAACAATCATTAGCAGTGTGTAATGTTGGTAATAATAATAATAATGATGATGATAATTATGGTGATGCTTGGAGATGAATTTGTTTGTTATTCATGATAGTAATACGAGGGAGGAAGTTTGTATTATGTCTGGCTACTTTGCGTCTCACTTGAAATAATATCTCTCAAGAGTATCATCCATCAGTCTTGTCAGTAGAGGCGAAAATGGATTAACTAAACCGTAAAGTAAAATGTTAACTGTTAATATGTGACAGTTGGGATGTTGTGATGTAAGATTTCACATTTTGATGACTGGTTTAATCCCTTTAGGAATATGGTTTAATGTTTTGAAGACAATGATTTAAACCTTTGATTTTAATGGTTTAACCTTCTCGTCTTTTTTGTGTTAACAATAAAAAAGCTACATTACTTGCTGAAGGCGAGCGAACGTTCGTCTAACTTATTGTATTAGAAACAAACACCAGGCGCTGTTGATTGCTCGTGCTGGCGCTAATGTATTTTATAGTGCTGACCTTAGGACGTGACGGTGTAAGTAAGTGTGTTGGTGAGGTACGGCGCTTGATGTCCTTACACACTTCACTGGGTAACAGAGACGAACTTAGTCCTTCATAAAGTTTTTCGTCACAAACCTTTTCCTCATATCTTTCCTCTCGTCTTGTGGGCATTCTTTTATCATTCATTTCACCATATTTATTAATTTTAAGAAGAGTAATATAACTAATGACCAAATATGCATAGGTGGCATTAGTCTCCCGTTGTCTTGGGGGCCGTAAGCGGTGAGTCATGTCCAGACAGCAGCTGTGTGCACGAGGAAATAAATAAGAAGCCTTCAAGGTCAAGTCTTAAGTCTATTTCGCGGATCGTTGCGGCATTAATGAGGCTTGCGGTCTTTCTTGCGGGGAAACGGTGGTGTTGGGACGACCACTTGCGGCACTGGCGTCAGGAGTGGCCGTTCCACCTCCTCCCGGGTCTTTGGTTAGGTCGACGTGTTATTGGTGTATGTGAGAAGGTATAAAGGTATGACAGCTATTTCACATAACAAGATATTTTTCGCCAAATTGTTAGTAAAACATATACCATAAGAATACTTTAATTTGGTCGTCACTTAACGGAAAAAAAGTTATATTGGAAGAAAGTAAACGGACGGAGAACACGGAGAGAACAAGTATAAAGTGTATATGAAACCAAACACCGTTATATATTGTGAAATAATAAGAGGAAACGAAAAAGAAATGGAAACAATTATTTGAATTACTGTTGAATGTAAAATTATGAGAGAGAGAGAGAGAGAGAGAGAGAGAGAGAGAGAGAGAGAGAGAGAGACGTATCCTTGATTGGTACTGGTAAGAATGAGAAGCATAAAGTTAAAATAGTAGAAAATGATAAATGAGGAAATAAAAAAGACGCGCCTGATGAATATACAATCAACATAAATATATAAATGAAAAGAGATAAACAATGAGAGAAAATAAATAACCTGAGTGTATAAGTTATATATTACAGAGAGAAGAACACCTTGGGAATAACAGACTGTGTGATAAGAATGACTAGAGAATTTTTAATGGAATAACGTTAAGTACACCTGAGATAATGTTTGGTGGGATATTGAGAGAATTGTGGTAGATACACTGTGTTAGGGGTAAAGACAGTGTGGGTCGAGGATTGTGGTAGATACAGTGTGTTAGGGGTAAAGACAGTGTGGGTCGAGAATTGTGGTAGATACACTGTGTTCGGGGTAAAGACAGTGTGGGTCGAGAATTGTGGTAGATACACTGTGTTATGGGTAAAGACAGTGTGGGTCGAGGATTGTGGTAGATAAACTGTGTTCGGCAGTGAAGACGGTGGGTCGGGGTGGCGGGCATACACTGTGTTGGGGTAAAGACAGTGTGGGTCGAGATTGTGGTAGATACGCTTGTCTTAGAGTAAAAGAACAGTGTGGGTCGAAGGTATGGTAGATACACTGTGTTGGGGTAAAGACAGTGTGGGTCGAGAATTGTGGTAGATACACTGTGTTCGGCAGTAAGACAGTGTGGGTCGAGGTAATGGTATATACACTGTGTTGGGGGTAAAGACAGTGTGGGTCGAGAATTGTGGTAGATACACTGTGTTAGGAGTAAAGACAGTGTGGGTCGAGGATTGTGGTAGATACACTGTGTTAGGAGTAAAGACAGTGTGGGTCGAGAATTGTGGTAGATACACTGTGTTCGGGGTAAAGACAGTGTGGGTCGAGGATTGTGGTAGATACACTGTGTTCGGCGGTAAGGACAGTGTGGGTCGAGAATGCAAGATAATGTTTAGATTAAATGCCTATGCTAGTGAATATAACCGGAATTTATATACAGTAAGGGAAGAATCTGTCTGTTGGATTTATGGACGTGGAATGGATAGAAAGACAATCTGGGAAGTGATAAACTGTATACACCCCCCCCACCACCACCACTGTAGTGTAAGGGGGAATTTTTTTTGATATTTGCAGCTGGTTACGTAAGAAAGTTGGATTACGTCTATTATATACACAATGTAGTATCGCTATTGTTGATTTTATGGTTCGTATATAGAATAGTAAAAGAGTTGAAAGGAAGAGAAATTAATTGGTAATGTAAGGTGATGCAGCTGTTGTTTGCTGATGATTTAAAGGAGTTATAAATATTAGTGAGTTTGGTTAGCAAGCGAATGTAGAGAGTAAAAGGTGGTGAAAAATAAGCAAAGAAGGGAGACAGGATGAAAGTGTGTTATGACAGTAAATTAGTAGTTGTGTTAATTTAGAGACAGAATGGAGGTAGTCGTGTGTTGCAGGTACCTTATGTGAACGGATGTGTCAGAGAATATAACAAAGGACAATTAATTAATTTATACACTAACTGAGAGGAAGAAGGAAGTGAGAGAGAGAGATTGTGTCAGTGGAGTTAAAGAAATAAGTTAAAGGTGACGGAAATGAAGAGCTTGAGAACAGTATGGGGATAAAACACTGAGAATACGAATCACGGAAATATGATGGCACATGGAAATGAAAAGAATATCCTACAGTGAGCATATCAGGTAGTTTATGCGAATAGATTAAGATAAACGGAGACAAAAAGATTGGTAAAGCGAGTGTATAATTCAGGGAGAGAGAGAGAGAGAGAGAGAGAGAGAGAGAGAGAGAGAGAGAGAGAGAGAGAGAGAGAGTATCCAGGAAGCAGTGGCGTACGTGTTTGATCATAGGAGACAGTATGTTAGTGGATGGGGAATAGACTTGCTGCTAGTGAATGATGCTTAATTGTGTGAAGTACTAAAACAAAACCGTATTGAGAACCTTAGGGCCATATTGTGGAAGGGGTACATCATAGTAGGACACGTCTCAAACAGCGGCAAGAGAGAATGATGGACAGTGGTGGGTGATGGGAGGGTCTGTGTTGCTCTTAACTCCGGCCACCCTGCACCTGGTGTGTGTGTGTGTGTGTGTGTGTGTGTGTGTGTGTGTGTGTGTGTGTGTGTGTGTGTGTGTGTGTGTGTGTGTGTGTGTGTGTGTGTGTGTGTGTGTGTGTGTGTGTGTGTGTGTGTGTGTGTGTGTGTGTGCTTATTTTTTTTAAACACTTATGTCTCTCTATATATGTACTCCCTGATTCATGTCTTTCCGTTCTTAGCAAGCATTATTTGCCTCTCCCTTCCACACGTTCCTCTCCCTTCTGCACGTTCCTCCCCCTTCCACACTTGACCCAAGACTTATTATATCTAATTGTTTATTTCTTACACGACATTATATTATGTTAATAGCGGGATTTTAATTTCAACCTCACATATATGGCTTTCGAGCTCATTGCCTGTCTACGGGGGAACTCTTACGTACAAATTATAATAATAATAAAATAATAATAATTTATACTCGACACAAGAGGCGAGTAACAAGTTTAGTGACTAAAATAATCAGCCATAAATTTGGGTGATGGGCGTATACCGTCATTATTTATATCTCGGAAAGTAAGAATCTAATTATAATGGAGAATTTTAATCATCAGTTATTGCCTTGTTTACTGGGCGTGAACCGCCATTTTCAACGTCGTTTGCTGAGTTAATGAAGGAGGCGTGTCTGTACTGAAGCATCCAGAGCAACGGGTACACCACCTGTCTGTCTGTGTGTTTGGTCTGTGTGTGTTTTAAAAGCAACGTACTAGCATCAGTAACAGGGAGGTTGAATAACAGGTGTCGTGTGTCACGTGACAAGGTATAATTTAACATGGTTGACACAGTGTAGTGGAAGTGTCAACGTGCGTGTTGTAATTACCTGAGCTACATTTCGTACAATACAGTACTGTGTCCTTCCACCTACAATACAATGTTTATTCATCTACAATACAATTTATATTCACATAGGTGTAATAAAGAGGACGAGACAACAACGAACCGACTATCCACACGGGTAAGAGGTGGATCGAATACCAAACTATGGCGCTGTACGTTTTACGAGACCTTCTATAGCGCGCTGGAATGTGTGTACCTGCCTCGTAGACTATTTAGTGTTGGAACCTCCTGTGGCGGGTGTGGGTGGAGAGCTCTGAAGACCACCCTATCTTTATATGAGGTCACGACACGTCTTTCGCGTTCCTCTGCAGATTTGGTCTCATTTGGGGGAATTAGTATTTTTTTATTGGAATATTTGAGATAAGGGAAGTGTCTGAGAACCATCTTGTTAGGTTCACGTCTTGTCCTGAGTTGTGAGACGCAGTTGTATGGTGTTCGAGAGATATTTTCTTTATTTTGAGTAATTATAACCACTCTCCTATGGTACGACTGACTCCGCCTCTACGTGAAATGAATGTGACGGTATCGAGGAAGGGTTGGATGGCGCTAACAGGAACAGGAGTAGGGACGGGCGGAGGAGGGATGGGTGAAGGAGAGACGGGTGGAGGAAGAACAGGTGGAGGAAGAACGGGTGAACGAGAGACAGGTAGAGGAGGGACGGGCGGAGGAGGGACGGGTGAAGGAGAGACGGGTGGAGGAAGAACAGGTGGAGGAAGAACGGGTGAACGAGAGACAGGTAGAGGAGAGACGGGCGGAGGAGGGACGGGTGAAGGAGAGACGGGTGGAGGAAGAACAGGTGGAGGAAGAACGGGTGAACGAGAGACAGGTAGAGGAGAGACGGGCGGAGGAGGGACGGGTGAAGGAGAGACGGGTGGAGGAAAAACAGGTGGAGGAAGAACGGGTGAGCGAGAGACAGGTAGAGGAGGGACGGGCGGAGGAAGGCTGGGCGGGAGAGGGTGTGGTTTATGTTGTGGAGGGAGATAGGGCGACCTGTACATCCAGCCGCTGGATAACTCCTTCAATTGTGGCAGATAATTCTTATCAACGAGCATGTTAACCTGATGTGTGAGTTCTGTCCTCCTCCTAGTGACCCCAATCACCGCCGCCGCCCAATTACTCCATGCCACCCACCTACTCCATGCCACCTACCTACTCCATGCCACCCACCTACTCCGTGCCACCCACCTACTCCATGCCACTAACCTACTCCATGCCACCCACCCACACTAACACTCCGTGCCACCCATCTACTCCATACACCCACCCACCCAGCTACCCACCCACTCCATGCCACCCACCCCCCTGTGCTACCCACCTACCCATGCCACCCACCTACTCCATGCCACCTACACTCCATGCCACCCACCTACCCATGCCACTAACCTACTCCATGCTACCTACCTGTGCCACCCCACCTGCCACCCACCCACCTGTGCCACCCACCCACCCACCCACCCCACACCCACCCACTCCATACACCACCACTCCATCCACCCACCATCTGTGCCACCCACCCACTCCATGCCACCCACCCACCCAAACACCCACTCCATGCCACCCACCCACCCATACCACCCACCCACCCATGCCACCCACTCCACACCCACCCATGCCACCCACCTACCCATGCCACCCACCTACTCCATGTGCCACCCACCTACTCCATGCCACCCACCCATCCATACAACCCACCTACCTGTGCTGCCCACCTACCCATGCCACCCACCTACTCCATGCCACCCACCTACTCCATACAACCCACCTACTCCGTGCTGCCCAATCTACCTGTGCCACCCACCTACTCCATGCCACCCACTACTCCATACAACCCACCTACCTGTGCCGCCCACCCACCCGTGCCAGTCCCTCACTCACCCTATCGACTCTACTACGGTGATTATCGATGTTTCAGTTTATTGGTTTTTGCCACCCACACCATGTAGCCTCCCTCACCTTCCTGGCCACCCATGACCTCTTCCTTACTTCACCTGGCCACTCATGACCTCTCCCTCACCTCACCTGGCCACCCATGACCTCTTCCTTACTTCACCTGGCCACTCATGACCTCTCCCTCACCTCACTTGGCCACCCATGACCTCTCCCTGACATCACCTGGCCACCCTTGACCTCTCCCTCACCTTCCCTGGCCACCCATAACCATCCCCCATACCTGTTTTGGCCACCCTTGAGTGTAATAATGCACTAAGTAGCTAATGTACATAATGCGTTACAAAATGAAACACATTTAAGACACTCAAGTAAGCCAACACACTTATGTAAACCAACAACTTCAAGCCACACTTCAGTATATCAACAACACACTCAATTAAGTCACCTACAGACACTCCAGCAAGGCAACACACTTATGTCACGAAGGACGAAGTGAAGGTTAACACCAATACAACGTGTTGTTCCCCAAGTGAAGCTGTTAATTAAGAGAACTACACAGTTACCGTATCTTATTAGCTGTTGGGGTAAAGTTCCGCCACTCGTACTCCGGAACACTGTGAAACATATATTATTTTTCTTTTGATAATTTTTTAAATTACTGAATTCGATTAATTATAAGATACTTTGTAAAACTTTTGTAATATCTATGAGTGTGTTGCTGCACATTTTACTTTCTTTTTATCATATTGTTTGAGATTTTCTTTATGAAGAAAGAATTCGAAGAAAGGTTCGAGGCAGTTGACAGTAGTACCACTGGTCTGTACACCGCGGTGCCCGCCAGTGTAAGGTAAACTGCGTTGTGGCACTGGCGATGAGTGTTAGTGCCGTGTGGAAGAACAGCGTGACCTTACTGTCTTGTTGTCTGTTAATATACAAAACTTTGTCAACGAATGAAATAACTAAAAAAAATAATATGGTAAGGCTGCTTGCATAGGTGTATTTTAACTGTCTACCAGATGATCTTCAATCAGTGCCCCTCGATAAACTCACACAGGATACAAACAGCTGCTGGAAAATTAATTTTAGTTTTTCATAGATCACTGAGGGAAGCACAGCCAAGTGGCGCCGAGTCGCCTACACAGTACCTAAAGGAGCGCCGAGACTTTGTGTGGGAATGATTAGAAATTATGACTTGGAAGGTCACTCCCGGGCCCCTTGCTGCTGTGGGTGAGCTGAGTGACGACAATCTGTAGAGCTAAGGTTATTATTCTTTGTGTTACATGTTGACGATATATTTATCGGTGTTTACCAGTTTTAATGTGAATCTTGTGGGGCGTCGACCTAATTAACCAAACCTAGCCTAACCTAACATAATGACTTTAACTTATGTTTGTTTGGTTTTATTAGGTTAGTTTGGCTCATCATATTATGCTTTCATAAACTATTTACACCATTGTACATTTTCCTTATTGAGACAACGAGGTGCTTTATATAGTCATTTTCACATCGCTTTTTAGTGTTTATATTCATTCTGGTGTTGCCTTATATTAATGGCCCTGTTGGTTACTATTGGGTAGTTGCCATGCACGGAACTCAACATTGATACTTAGATGGGGAGATAAAGCCAAATAAAATTGTTTACTCAATAGCGTTCTGTCGAGAATTTATAGTTTTCGAATTATTTTGACTTTTTTAATTCACTTAAAACTGAGTAGAAGTTCGTAGGGATGTACAGGTACATTGTTTACTTTTTACTCAGGCAATCAGCAGCAGTGTTGATTATCACGTGACACTTGTGAGCATGAACAAGCTCTGTAATTTGAATTGCATAGTTGCAATCTAGCGTTTCTCTCTGAATGTTGCTCGTTGGGAGACTGGTGTGTAATTCAACAAGTGTTTGAGAACAAAGCCTCATCTATTGGTATCTTTAGGTCTCATGGTGTTCTTATTGGCTCAGTGAAGTGTCCAAGGTGTAAGTCAGACTGTCTGTATCGTCAAGATCCTCCTCCATCTATTAATTAAGGTACGTTTTGGTTAAGCAAAGTTAGGTTAGGTTTGAACACCGAGGGATCAAGGGGGCGGAGCCCCCCTTGATAGAAAGTTAGAGCAGGTCATTCTGGTTTCTATAGTTAGATTAAGTTGGACATTTTTATTGATATTTGAGAGTCGCTTTTGCGTGTTTTTATCCCACAATTTCCTCATACAGTACCTCAAAGCCCTGCCACTCTGCGCAATCAAATTTGTTGGTAGTAGGGGGTGGGATCATACCTCCATAATAGCCCATGTCCGACAGAAATGAAGGCTGTCCTCTACCGAATCTTACCTAATAGCGAGGCAGCGTCGAAAGATGGAATTTTCATTTGTTTAGTAATTGTCCCGTTGTGGGTCGATAACCTGTGCCCGGGTGGGCTATTCCCCGTAAAGACTAGCAAATGCCAGAGGGCCTTTGTTTTCCACGTCCTCGGTGCTCCGGTGAATAAAAACACCATCATTGAACTATGTAGTCTTATAGCAGGAATAAACCACTAAACGTTGGCACTGTTCAGTGGTCCGTTTATACCAAAATCTGACTGTGAGGAATGATATGCATTGTGCTTGACAGGGAGTCTTGGGTGCTCCTTGGACTTGGTTGTGAGGGTCTAATTTAAGTGTGTACGCTGATGCAGTGGACAATAGGAGAACGGGGAGGAGGAGGCTGTTTGTTTTTTTGAGGATCTTGATGATATCTTGACCCAGATCAGGTTCATGATCTAGGCCAAATTACATCAAGGTGGGCTTGATTCATGCACTGGAATATTCTGCGCTATATTTATCCAGTATTACGTTGTCGGCGGCTGAAACAAGTTGTTGATTTTAAAGTTTTGTGTCCATTTGTTGTTTAGGCGAAGTTCAGCGTGTTACGAATTTTTTGTAATGTAAAACAATAAAATCAAATGTATAGTATCCCGAAGGTACTCCGAAATAAATCAACTCATAAATTTGACTTTTAACGTAAGGTATAACACCCGCTATTTATACATATGGCCGGGCTTCTCCTGTTTACCTTCCCGGATAAGACCCTCAGTTTTTTACAGCGACCAAACCAAATTAAGTTGGTTTAGGTTAGGTTAGGTTAGGTTAGGTTAGGTTAGGTTAGGTTATTCTTGGACGTTGTCGCGATGATGCATTTAATTTCCACTTAATGAATATTAGCATCGCCATGGACGAGCTTTGGCTGAGTACGCTTTATAAACTGGAAATAACAAAGGTACTTAATATCTTTCCATTATTTTTGATCCGTTTGATGTGTGATGTTGAAATACAAGAAAATATAAGTTTGCAAAGACCGCCATTACTGTTGATGTTTTAATGTAGTATCTAACTTTAATTAATAACATAGATATTTAAGCTCGTATTCAAGATATAATAAACACATTATTTCTCAACTATTTAAAGGTAAGGTAAATAAATCATGTTAGCAAACAGACACAATTAACTCTCTCAGGAGTAGTGACGCAATGTTAAATTAGGGTAAGTTAAGGTTTAATTAAGTTAGGGATATATAGCACTTGAATATAAATACAAACTTGTCAAAACGTCAAACTGATTGTTATTGTCAAGTTGTCATAATGTGTTTGTTTTAATAATAGTCTTTAAGCTTGTATATATATGGTATTTATCAACAATCAATAGTTAAGAGAGATACATAACGTAATAAGATGTAATTTCTACGTCTTTCATCTCTGTTAATACCTTAAGTTGTTTCCGTCTGTCACCTTAGTCTGGATCGTATCTTCTTTACTCTTATCCGATTTACTCGAAAAATTCCTCCCGAGAAACTTGTATTATTTGAAACTTGATTATGTTGAGCAGATATTCCGAGTATTATACATCGTTTTTATACTCGTACATAAACTATAAACGAGTTTTTTGTTTGTGTGTTACAAGACAGATAATGAGCAACTGGACACCCGGTTCTTTATTACCGGACCACCTGATCAAGTCCGGTAAAATGAGAGGTTTCTTGGACTTGGTTTTTTTTTTCTTCGCTGCCGGTGTCGTAAAAGATCCGGACCCCGTTAAAACTTAATCACGTACCAGGAATAATCTGATAGAACGATGTGTTGATTCTGACGTTCCGTGAATGTGTGAACAGTTGATCGTGTACAAGGAAGAAACTATGAGAAAACCAAGTGAGAGTTTTGAATTGCAGAACCTGGTACAGCTTGAAGCAGATGGTGTAAAGTGAGTAGCTTGAAGTGATTAGTGTGAAGTGAATCAATGTGAATGAGCATAGTTAAATGGTCAGTTTGAAGAGACCATTATGGTAACTGTGAAGTTGATGTGTGTAGCCTACAGTAGTGCTTAGTGAATGAGGCTGAAGCTAATTATAGAACAATCTTGTAACGATCTCTCTCACCAGGGCCGAGAAACAACCTAACCTAACCTACCCGCGAGTGAGACGCAACGTGACGAATGTAATTTCTTTCATCGCGGGAGAAAACGTGACGAGATTTGTCCCTACACTTATATATATATATATATATATATATATATATATATATATATATATATATATATATATATATATATATATATATATATATATATATATATATATATCACACATCGGAACAACAGCAAAACGCTTTCTCAACATCCCTGTGGCATCATCATCACCAGGTGTATCTCGGGCTTGATTCATTTGGCTCGGCTTTACGAGTTCAGGATTGCTTCATTCGGTTTGACTTCTAGTTTAGTGATTAATATGATTCTAGTTCCAATATGATGAAGGTTACATTTTGTATACTATAAAAAAGACGGTGGTGTGTTGATGTCATAACAAGATCAGTTCTTGTGGGGCGGAGTAAAAATAAACAGTAACTCATTGAAGTGAAGTCTTAATGGGATAATTTAAGCTTGCCAAGATGTTAGATAGACCTGAAGGATCTTATTGCTTCATGGTGTGTGTAGTTCGCCACCACCAGCTGTAAGATCTTGACTTCATGAAATGTTTTTTAAGTGTGTCGGGTCCAGGGCGAGGCATTCACAGGATCAAGTTTCCCTGGTAGTGATGTGGGGTGACGGTGTCGAGAAGCGCCGGTAAACTGGGCCAGATTTAAATGGAGGTATCTGTTGATGGTGTACTGTACATTAATTCAATTGGTTTAACCAAAAAAAGATCCAGAAGATAAATATTGTGTCTCTTCCCGCGGCAGCACACCGGTTAATTATTGTAAATGGACCTCGGGAATAAAAATAATTGCAGAGTTGTATGTGATGCATTTGAAATTTAATTGCTTGTTAATAAAAAATATAATACTTGTTGCCGTAAGTACCGTGAGAAGGAACACTTCTCTCCAGATTTATTACAGTCAAGAACATACCAAGTTCTAGGGTTCTGAGAAGAATATGAAATCGTCATCTTGTAATTGGAATTTTATCAAAAAGCAAAAGAATGAGAAAATCGAGAGTGTTGCTCCACGAGGAGGCGATAATCATCCAAATACTCTGGAAAGCAATTTCCGACCAACTTGAAATGTCAAGCGATTAAATGTCCTCTCTGTCTAAATACCACTTTAGTTTTTACTCAGTCACTCGTGCGTGCATTACTTTTATCCATGTTAGAGAGCGTGCAATCACACTATATATATATATATATATATATATATATATATATATATATATATATATATATATATATATATATATATATATATATATATATATATATATATATATATATAAAACGCACTGTGAAGGCTCGATTATCATTTGGTTTAATTAGAAGACCTGTGTAGCAACTGCACACGTTTATACCAAGCAAAACACGTTACATTAAACCAATGGTAATCAAAATGATTTAGCTGATGATGCGAAGGAAGCGAGGGCTGCCGGGTAA
Organism: Homarus americanus; assembly: GCF_018991925.1. Taxonomy (NCBI): domain Eukaryota; kingdom Metazoa; phylum Arthropoda; class Malacostraca; order Decapoda; family Nephropidae; genus Homarus; species Homarus americanus. The sequence goes on along the minus strand of NW_024714121.1, from coordinate 580,670 downwards.
TGTTACTAGTGCGAGTTTTTGTCAGTAAATGAGACTGGTAATCACTTAACATGAGAGGAGGTAATGGCGGCCGATGAAGCATAAGAACCAGAACTTGACGGAGACGCATCGGACAACTGTTGGGTGTGTTTGTTCATGTTTGCCCACACACACACACACGCACACACACACGCACACACACACACACACACACACACACACACACACACACACACACACACACACACAGTTATAATCCAAGATTATTATTTTTCTTCTGTTGAATTAGACGAAGGATTATGTCTTTATATTTGTTTTTCCTTTACAGGTAGTTAATGAGTCTCCAAGTTTCGTGGAGCCACACCGAGAGGCAGTGATTTTATATACCAGAGATAACAAGGCGAACTAAAGAACCCTGCAGCGGCCAGATGAACCACGGAATGACTGAATGATTGAACTGGTGGATTTAAGACACAAGACTATAGACCCGCCAGGAGCCGATACCTGAACCCCCTCCAAGGAACACACGTTAGCCAATGGTACTTGAAGATGAGACTCTCTACCATGTGTAAGTACAAGCTAATGATTAATTATTTCTCCTTTCATCATGACCTGTTAACAAAAACCTCGAACTATCATCTGGTCAATCCGAACAAGTCCAACATGTCTTTTTACGTCCGCGCATCGTGTGAATCCTAACTAGTTAAACTTGTTTCATGTCGGACTGTTTGCTCTGTTTGTACATCTTTTCTCTGGACCCTCACGCCCTCTGAAATGTGTATAATTTATAGTCTTAACCATCGTGTTCGATAGTGAGAGCTTACCTGTTGGTCTTGAGTGACGAGGTCCCACTCACACCTGGTCGAGGAAGCTCTCAATGTTACTCTGTTGTTGGTGGCTGGAGGTAAGACTTGTTGGTGATTGTGTCTAACAGTTGACACTACTCACCTGCTTCATACGACACCAATTACTCAGTGACCGTCTCAAACGTGTAATATCCCTGCCAAGCGTATGCTATCCCTGCCAAAAAAAAATTATATCCCTGTCAAATGTGTAATATCCCTGCCAAATGTTTAATAGCCCTGTCAAGCGTTTAATATAACGCTGAATATGTTATATCCACTTCAAACATTTAATATCCATACCTAAAAATCTTAATATCCATACTTCATATCCACTATCCACACCAAACGTTTAATATCCATGCCAGAAACTAATCGGTCGTGCCAGCAGCCACTTCATTTCCGTGCCTATTGCCAATATCCTTGCCATTCACTTAATATCTTTTCCAGTTAATTAGCGTTCACACTATTTTTTTAATATGTATGCTAAATACTAATATTGAATATCCGTCCCACATACGTAATAACCTCACTGGACTATCAGTAGTGTTCGCAGTTATTTGATATTAGTGTCGTGTATACAGGGTCATGGAAAAAGAATGCCGAGAGTGTAAATACTTTATGCATTAAAACATGTGCATTTTTTCTCGATGACTCTGTATATATAGTTTTCTTCTTCTCTGGACATCATCGAAGGTAACGGAAGAGTCAACAGCATTATGTTTTCTCCACACGTATACAAAAAAAAATAATAATTTCTTTATTTCTGCTGTGTCGAAAAGTCCTCCATGGTCGTGACTTATTTCCTATGTCAACACAAGCGGTAAATAAGTACCGGTTCCTGGTAAAGCCATAAAGTTATGAGAGAATGAGGCAACATCCTGCTACGTGCACGTTGTTCTTGGGGGATGCTGGAGGCAACTGCGTTACCATGAGTTGAAACTTGTTTTAATTGGCAGCCAAACAGTACGAAAGGCCAGAGAATGTTTGGAGGAGAAAGAATAAAAGAGAAAAGAGGAGGGTGGGGGGATGGAAGAAGGAAGGAGGGGAGGGGAGGGAGCAGAGTGCTTCATAATAAAGACGGTGGGGCTTCAAGTACCTCAAGGTAAAGCTCTAGGACGATAGTGATGATAAGCTTATCTAAGACACGGGAAATGCATTTAGCTTGATCTTCTCCTCCTCTTACTGCCTTTACTCGTCTCTCCTCTGTCTCTCTCTTTCCTCCTTACGTGCTGTTTACTTTATGGTCTCTTACATTGTTTTCTTTGTCTTTTATGTTTCTCTCTCAATTTTACTTTTACCCATTTTTCTCACTCTCCCTTTTCTTTGTCTTACTTATTCTAACTCTTTCTTTCTCTTTTTTTGTTGTTTTATGCAGCTGTATCAGTATTAAGTAGTTATGACTCAAAAATACCCAACATCCATGGGTAAAACTCTGTTGGTAAGAACCACCTCCCCTGCACGCTCACTTGAGACTGTAGGAGCCAGGTTAGGGTAGGGTAGATTAGGTCAGGTGGGCTTGGGCAAGGTTAGACCCTCACCGGCCAGAGAGGTGCTGGCAACACTTTCTTTTAGTTCCGGGCGAAAAGTGAAAGGGTATCTGATAAGTTTGATGGCTCATTAGGTGGCAGTGCGGATACAACAAATTGCACCTGGACGATTCAAATTCCTGAATCGTAGGGATATTTATCTTTTTCATTTTATCGTGTTTCTTGCCTGAAGTGCGAGCCTCTTGACAAATCAGTGGGTGGACGGGTGGGTGGTTGCGTGGGCTGGCGGGTGATTGCGTGGGTTGGTGGTTGCATGGGCGCGTGTGGTAATGGGTACGAATATATATAGATACATTTACTCTCAGATTCTTGCCTGTCTTGTGGCATCTTCTAACACCTTTACTGTCAGGTCTTGGTCGATCATAGATCACTATCTTACTTTGTTAAGACCAATCAGATGTAAAGTCTTCTTGTGATTGGATTTAGTAACTCGTTCTGCCACATTGCTTAAGGTCATGCCTCCTACTGAGTGATCCTTGTATCGAATGATCCATGAATTAAGATTACTTTTCGACATTAAGACATTATTATTATATTATGAACTGCCTAACTGTCTAACTCCAGGTTCTTATATTTATCAAGCTGTGTCATATCTACGAATTCTTTTCATCAGTTTGTGTGGTCTTCTCTTGAACCGTCTAGTGGCCTGATTAAAGATGTTTACGACATTTCGAAACTTTTTTTACGTCCATTTATTGCATTTTATGTTTGGTCGCTCCCTAAATGGAACTGGCCGTGTTGGTCCTTAGCGCCCCTCCCAGTACCCGGCCCCTCTCGTCTGTTCGTCAGCAGCCAAATACCAGAGTAGACTTAATTCACACTTAGTACAGAGGTTAAGTATTTTATCCTGTAGGAGTAATTATTGTGGGTATGTGATATAATTTAGTATAGTTGAACTGTGTGCATTATTTTTTTTTTATGAAGGTTGGTTATGCTGGGTCCAGAGGCGTCGACGATAACTTGTCTAATATATGTCTCTCTCCTCCCTCCTTGTGTCTCTCCTCCCTCCTTGTGTCTCTCCTCCCTCCTTGTGTCTCTCCTCCCTCTTTGTCTCTCTCTCCTCCCTCCTTGTGACTCTCCTTCCTCCTTGTGTCTCTCCTCCTCCTTGTGTCTCTCCTCCCTCCTTGTGTCTCTCCCTCCACCTTGTGTCTCTCCTCCCTCTTTGTCTCTCTCTCCTCCCTCCTTGTGTTCTCCTCCTCCCTCTCCCTCCACCTTGTGTCTCTCCTCCCTCTCTCTCTCCTTGTGTCTCCTCCTCCTCTCTTCTGTGACTCTCCTCCCTCCTTGTGTCTCTCCCTCCACCTTGTGTCTCTCCTCCCTCTTTGTCTCTCTCTCCTCCCTCCTTGTGTCTCTCCTCCCTCATTGTTTCTCGCCTCCTCCCTTGTGCTCTCTCCTCCTTCTTTGTCTGTCTCATCGCCTCCTCCTCCTCCTCCTCCTTCCATCTTCCCTTCCTCCTTCCTCCCTCCCCCTCCTTCCTCCTCCCTCCTCCTCCTCCTTCCTCCCTCCTCCTTCCACCTCCTCCTCTGTATACTTTCTCTTCACCCCACGTCCTCCTACTTCTTCCTCAACCAGTTCTTCCTTACTCTTCCTTTATTGTGCTAATTCATATACCTGGTCGCCTGTTTCTCATCATTATCATTAATATTCCTTCTTATCTATTCCCCTGCTTCTTATTATCGACTAATTACTATTATACCTCGTCGAACATAAACTCTTGAGGACTTCTTTTTTTTTTTGCTCTGTCTATCCATCATTGTTACATTGTTCCTGTGTAATAAATACGATTTTTATTTACATACATCTTCATCAGCCTTCACAAGTGTCTTCTACTCAAGATTAACATTAGTTCTATTAATTATACTCAAAGGTCAAAGGTTTAGGACAGGACGATCTAGAATTCTCAACCTTCTTTCATCATTAACTGGAATATTTTTTTTTTTTTTGAGGGGAATTATTAGCGCCTATTTTTTTTTCTCCTTAATTTTCTTCTTCCTTTCCATGTTTTGCGTCACGCAGTCCTGAAGCCGATGGCCCGAGTATTTTTCTCTCGCTACTTCCTAGATTATCCAATCTCACTCTCTCTCTCTCTTTTTTTTTATTTTGGTACCGGCAAATGGTTTGAAATTATCATCGTATTGTTCTGCCTTCGTCCGTCATTCTCCTCCTGCCATTCTCCTCCTCCTCCTGTCCATTCCTCTTCTGCCCCTCCTGTCGCCATTCCTCTCTCCCTCCTCAATTCCAAGAAAGTCTCATCACCACATATTCCCTTCTCTATCTCCTCATTTATTACCTCAATTATTCGTATCCTAATTTTATCATCACATTACTCTATCGTTCGTTTATTATCATCATCTTTTTTACCACTCTTCTTCCTTATTCATCTTCTTCACTTGCTATTGCGTTTTCCTCTGTCCCATCTTCGTTTTTTTCTCTTCTTCCTCCTCAAACCACACCATACTCTTTATTTATCCCCCCACCTCCTCCTCTTCCTCCTCCTCCTCCTCTTCTTCATCCTCCTCTTCCTCAAACCACACCATACCCTTCTTCCCCCCCCCCACCACCACCTCTTCCTCCTCCTACCTTCTCCTCCTCTTCCTCCTCCTTCTCCCCTTCATCCTCTGCCTTCTCTTCATCCTCCTCCTCCTCTTCAAACCTCACCATACCCTTCATTTATCTCCCCCGCACCTCCTCCTACCTCCTCCTACCTCCTCCCGCCTCACCATCTTTCCTCCTTGTTTTACCCAGGACACGAGAAGTGCATTTAGTCTTGCGTCACCGTTTACCGCACTCCCTCCCTCGCCGACTCTTATCATTCTCTTTTACTCTGCAAATTCTATCCCTAAAAATGGCGGCAATATCCTCCGGTAGTGCATCAGGGAACACACTAGGGAGGTACCGGCCCCGCCCTCACTCGCTCGCCTTCTCCTTGCTCGCCATTTATTCTTCTCTTCCTCGTTCGCCGCTCATTCTCCTTGCTCGCCATTTATTCTTTTCATCCTCGTTCGCCACTCACCCTCCTTGCTCGCCACTCTTCCTCATCCTTGTTCGCCCTTCCTTCTCCCCCCTCGTCCCCATTCCTGCCTCCCTTCTTTTGCTCGCCACTCTTCTATATCGTTTCTTAGACATCAATCAATTGTCACTCATCGCTCGCCATTCCTCCTCCTTCCCCCTCGCTCACCACTCCTCCTCCTCTTCCCTCGTCATTCATCTCCCTCCCACAACACTTGTTTAGGTAATTTTTCGTCCTGCTGCTAATGCTAAGCTTGTGTCCAGGTTATCGATGGTCTCCTATTGTGTTCTCATTCACTAATGTGGAAGGGAAAAAAAACTGACAAAAATGGAACGAGTCTATGAGAAGATTTTGTCAATGATCTGGTCTTGTGAGATTGTCCGTGAGTGAATGTTGTTACAAAAGAGTATTAGAAGATTAAAAAGAAATGGATCACATGACGATTATACCCCCAGTTTATTTCACCTACGATTAACCATTTTATTGTTATCTTAAGAGGTTAGGCTAGGTTAGAATAAATTAGGTTAGACGAGGTTAGGTTACAACAGGTTAGGTTAGGCTAGCGTTAAAGGTAAGTGGTTACTCTAACTTGAAATAATATAGGGGGGAGGGGGGCTAATTTTCAGGTGACCCGAAGAAATTAACTCAGGTTATTGGTGATCATTTATTGTACTTTGTTGTCAATATTTTAATCACAAGGAATACAGCCTGAAACGGGACCAATAGAGCGATTCTTGATAGCTCTGTGGCCACTGGAGTAAGGTGGGTTGCTGGAGTAAGGTGGGTTGCTGGAGTAAGGTGGGTTACTGGAGTAAGGTGGGTTACTGGAGTAAGGTGGGTTGCTGGAGTAAGGTGGGTTGCTGGAGTAAGGTGGGTTGCTGGAGTAAGGTGGGTTTCTGGAGTAAAGTGGGTTGCTGGAGTCAGGTGGGTTGCTAGAGGAAGGTGTTCGCTGGAATAAGGTAATGTCGAGTACTGTGGTCACTGGAGAATTGTACTCTTTTTTTTTTTAATCTGTAAAAACTCCGTCAGAGGACCTCGTAACTGTGGCCGCTAGAATATGGTAACTGAGGATGACCTTTGACCTTGACCTTCAGCAGAGTTTGGTTTAAAATGTCGGGTGACGAAGCTGTGTCGAAAGCCGATCAACTTTAAATGATTCGCGAAGATCGGATGAAAATTGTGGACGCCAGAGTGTAAACATACACAGATATAACCAACAGGTGTGTGTGAGCGCTGATAGACAGGTGTGGGAGCGTTGATAGACAGGTGTGTGAGCGTTGATAGACAGGTGTGTGAGCGTTGATAGACAGGTGTGTGAGCGTTGGTAGACAGGTGTGTGAGCGTTGATAGACAGGTGTGTGAGCGTTGATATACAGGTGTGGGAGTGTTGATACAAATATGGTGAAGGTCACATTTACTGGTGGGTGAGCAATTATAAGCGGCTAACGGAGAGCTTTGATACCCACAAGACAACTCACCCGCTGTGACTCTCTCATTGGCGGCGTGGTAATGAGACGATCACCATTACAAATTGACCCCGAGAACAAGTTTTTTGGGGGTTCGATTTTGCTTGATGTTGTTGTGTCAAGAATTAAGCCATAAGCAATTTATTATTTTTTTTTGCTCGGAAATCAAGTTGTGTTGATTAATCGGTCGTGTTTGATTGTAAGTAAATTTCTTGAGTGCTAACTATCATGCATTCGAAATTTAACTTTAAAAATATTCCCTTGAACTTTTACTAAATACGGAACTTTCAGGTTAGTTATATAAAGGTCAAAGCTGATGGTTGCTGCAGGTTTTAATCGGGGTGTTTGGTGTGAAATCAGTGTGCGAGTCGCGATGGAATACACTCACTCACTTAGCCATACATACACATAATAATACATGCACTTACATATACTCATAAGTACAAACCCAGAGCACATGTACCCAAAATACAATCCTCTCCAGAATACATACGCTCACCTCAGACTAGAGTATAGTTAGCAAAAAAAGTATCTCTACCCCAGCCGTGGTAAGTGTGAAACATCTGGTAAAGACTTAAACTATATCCCTGTGGTTATCATCGTCTCCGTGAATTGTGTATGTAACATTATCTTGGTTGTATGTTGGATATAAATGGTTCTTTAACACGTGTGTATACATAATCGTATACAGTATCTCATTAGGGAAATTATAGAAAGAAAAATTATTAGCTGGCACATATGGCAAAGTTCACATTTGTTTCTCACAACACAAATCTTTTAGTCTTCAGCATAATCACGGTATTTCATTGATACTGATATTAATGGTGAAAATATTGTTACACTTGTCACAATGCTCCTGACTTCAATATGGTGCAGATATGTGTTGGTGGACGAACCATATGGCGTAATTTCCAAGTCATGTTCGATTAAATGAATAAATCCTCGACTTCATCTTGGTACCTTATAATCTTAGACCATCAATACTGTTTCTAGGTCATCCTCTTAGTGACGTAGAATAAGTATGTACTCCGTGTTTATGTCCCTCAGGCAAAATAATAACATCCTAATAACACATATGGTCATTAACAGGTAAATAAAATTAATGGTTTATTAACACATTACTATATCTTAAGGTTAAAAGAAGAGATGCAAATATACCATATATAATGTTATGAAATGGCAACTCCTCTTAAGGTTGACAACAATCCTCCTGTCGTGTTGCACTAATACATCGATATTTATTCATCACTTAAGTAATACACTGGACATGAATGTTTAACGCCATTCAAGATTTAGTTGTATAATTCATAAACTTTTATCACAGCACATTGTACGAGGAAGGATTTTCTTTAGTCAGAGGTGTCAACCTATCCGATACATCAACGCGTCTGAGGTTACTGTTCATTTTCGGTTCCACCTGAGCCATGGGGTCGAGATGCTTCTTTCTCTTAATGTAGAGTGAGAGAACGGAGTATCTTCCCGGGTTATAACGGGTACATCGCACAACTGTTGAACCATTCGACACACGCGTGTAGTCTCGGTAACTTTTTCAGTATAAGCAGCAAAAGTTTCTTTATATTTCGGCTAAAGCTGGGAAGATACTTCATTCTCTTACTGTACATTACCAAACCCATAACCCCAGAGTAAGTGAAACCAAAGTACAGCCCCCAGAGTACATACAAACAGAACAGCTCTGGGGCTCCTTACGGTGGGCGAGTGTACAGTGGGGTCACAAGTTCTCTCCCTCTCCAAACTGAAGCAGCATCGACCCCCAAATGAGATAAAACAGCACACCCGCACCAGATGACAGTCAGGGTGAGTTCGGAGACTCATTCCCGTGACTCAGTTTCACCACGGGGAGTGTAGTTTTGTCCGTGACTGTACATAATTAATAATGTACAACAGATGTGTACCCCAGAAAACAAGTGTTTTTCTCTAAGGCTAAAACTATTTATCTTATGGTTGTGTATGTATACTATATATATATATATATATATATATATATATATATATATATATATATATATATATACAGTATAATTTTGTGTATATATATATACAGTACATGCTTATTTGTTTCATAAATAAATATATATATATATATATATATATATATATATATATATATATATATATATACAGTATATATATCTTGAACTTGTTTATGTATGAACTGATATGAATTATGTACACATGCGTATATGTATGTATGTATGTATATCCTCGGTATCGACAGTTATGTACGTTTACATATGCAATTTTGTACTCGGGTTTGTTCGTGCCGTATGTATGTATGTATGTTCATGTATAACTCTTATATGTATATTGATGTTCGCTTTCTACACTCAAGAACACACTGAATTAGGATAACAGTTGAAAGTTTATAATAGTAACAGAAGTAAAAAAAGAAATTTACTTATCATCACTAATTGAGTTTGGGTCAAATTTGGCTATGAGGTATAAGCCACCAAGGAATATTTGCGTTAAAATTAGAAGATAATTTTAATATTACAAATTAGAATATATTTTTGCTCTTACAATGTAATAATCTTTTGCAGGAGAGATTTAATATTCTTCTACACCAGAAATTAAAATATTCTTCCACAATAAAAATTGCAATATATTTTCACGCCATAATTTATAAGTTTTCACACTGGCATACTAATGTTAGGAGCCATCAGGTGTACAGCTCAATAATTTGTAATGGTTACGGTGTTTGCCGAGTCATACTGAGTGGCTGAATCATACTGAGTGGCTGAATCATACTGAGTGGCTGAATCATACTGAGTGGCTGAATCATACTGAGTGGCTGAATCATACTGAGTGGCTGAATCATACTGAGTGGCTTTATCATACTGAGTGGCTGAATCATACTGAGTGGCTTTATCATACTGAGTGGCTGAATCATACTGAGTGGCTTTATCATACTGAGTGGCTGAATCATACTGAGTGGCTGAATCATACTGAGTGGTTGAATCATACTGAGTGGCTTTATCATACTGAGTGGCTGAATCATACTGAGTGGTTGAAGTTTACATATAGGACAAGTATACTCCTAGTATAAATTAAAGTATTTAACTCGTCAACGTTTGTTTTTTATAGTTTAAATAAATCACTTATTGGTTTCATATTCCGTTACTTAATGTTTAGTATTAATTTATCGGTGTATTTCTTTTATATTAGGCCTATGTTTAATTTGTACACGTATGTTAAACTGTATATATTAGATTTTTCCATTCGTTGCTAACAGCCGGATCAGTGATAACTCAAAAGCCGGTGGCGACGCGGCCTGGAAAGTTAATCTCACTAGAAAGTTAAGTGGATGCAGTAAGTGAGCCGTTAATCATGAGGAGTAATAAATTATTGTCTCAATGTTATCTCCGGGTTATGACGATGATGATGATGATGCTTTTTAACCTCTTGTAAGGCGCCGGAGTCTTATTACTGCACACACCTGCGACCTCTCCCGTGTTGGTCAACCTCTCTTAGTATACAGCTCTCTTTATATATATTTATTTATACTCGACCTTTCCAGCTAACCTTACCATGCCACGGTGGTAGGTTGGCAGTTAATCCTTTACATAAAACAGTTACTTCAAGGCTAAATTGGCTGGCCTGGTGTTTTTGTGTTGTAGTCCTGCATGGTATAGAATTGTTTATTGTCAGCAGCCGCGGAGGTGCATGAGAAAGATGTTGAGTAAAATGTTTTTTGTGTGTGTGTGTGTGTGTGTGTGTGTGTCAGTGTGTGTGTGTCAGTGTGTGTGTGTGTGTGTGTGTTCGTTGAGGTAACCATCATCTACGTCATTCTCTCCTAATTATTATTGTTTTATTTGTCTTAGTATTGTAACCAAATTAAAAAAAAAATCCAATGTGACTTTGTTTTTAAAAGGTTAATGATAAGTAAGAAACATTTGACTTTGTTCCACTTTGGCCCATCATTTGTAAACAATTTATCGGCTTAGGTTAACTGCCGCAGCACAGTCGTAAGAGTTAAAGTGTCACTATTGTTTTTGTTGAAGACATATCCACTTAGTACTTGTTTGTTTTTGTTGTTGAAGGCATATACACTTTGTTGCTGTTTTTGCCGTTGTCGTTGTTAATGGTATATCCTCTTTGCCGTTGCTGTTTTTGTTGCTATAATCAATTTGTCTTCAGTTCCACCAGTAAACACGGGAAGAGAAACACCCACACATTATACTAGCCAAGTCCCCGCCAGTCCTCGTCAATAATCATTATTTACATTAGCGATATTTGATTTATTCTCAAGTTTTCCTCTAAACCTTTGACATCATCAACAAGTGGTAATCCCCGGATCACAAACAAGTTTCTTCGTGGCTATAAATATGCGTTTAGTGAGTGAGTATATGAGTGTGGGAGGGGATGAGTGAGTGAGGTGAGTGAGTGAATAAGGGAGGAGGTCAGGACTCAGGTAGGAAATGTTCGCCCTCTTCACCTCGTTGACCCCTTACATGGCCTCCTTTCGCAACATAAAAAACAGTGATATATAAACCGAGTATTCCGGGAGACTTAAAACGGTGAAGAAAATATATATATATATATATAAGTTAAAAAGCGAGATAGACGAAATGATAAACACTTAGAAATTTATAGAAAAAAAAATCCTAATAAAAACGCAGAAATATAAACTGACAATCGTGCAAATTTAACAGAGTAAAGAGTTATGTAAGAGCGAGTGAGACGTGTAACGATGTTTGCAGAAGGCGGCAGGAAGGTAGAAGCAGCATTCACTAACACACACAACGCTAAAAAAGGTAAAATACCATTGACAAGAACTCACGAGAAATAAAAGCATATTCAGAAGAAGGTTTTGGGAGCCTCTGGGAGTGAGGTGACATTCATTAAAACTCACTAACTTGAAGGATCATGCAAGCGAGTATAAGAATGTTACAGAATGTTTAAAAGGCTTACAAAATGCTCAGTAAGGTTGAAAAGTTGAGCGAGATTATTTAGCCTAAGTGAGATTTAGTCAGGATTAGAGTCATCTAAGTCTATTACTACTTGGTTATGGTCAATAAAATTTCATGAGAGTTGATGATATTCACGTTTCTTAATGATTAGCCAATTTCGCTTAAAAGAAAAGAAAAATATAAGATCAAGAATGAAAAGTTTCAGAACTCTCGAAAGTGTTTATCATGCCATTAGACTGCACATTCCACATTTATATATAAGTTAACGTGTATGTGTTCGGCAACTTGGGTTTAAACTATTTTCGTCTCTTAATATTTATTCAGAAAAATTAGATTGAAAAATGCATGACGGCTCAACACACAAACCTCACTGTTGAGCGTTAAGAACAGGGTGAACCGTGTACAATATTCTCCTGACAAGATGAACAGTGTACAAGCCACCAACACACCTGGTCATTGCTGCCTCTATGAACAATTAACCGTGTACAAGGCTCCTGTAACACACCTTATGTTGTTCCTTTATACTCTCTCTCTCTCTCTCTCTCTCTCTCTCTCTCTCTCTCTCTGTTACGTAACCTCTTAAGTGTCCTTGTTTATGACCTACACAATGGTTTTAAATTAGACAACTTTAGATTTAAGCTCGAGATAGGTGAACACTGGTTTGGAAATAGAGTAGTTGATGAGTGGAACAATTTACCAAACATCATCATTAACTCGAATACGCTGGGTAGCTTCAAACATACTGTAGGTTGGGCGGATATATGAGCTTAGGGGTCGGGTGTAAACGGGACTGCCCAGTATGGTACAATAGGCCCCCTGCAGTTTCCTTTATTTTTATGTTCTTATGTATAGAGGTATAATTTCCTTCCGTCTTAGAGTAGTAATATCTGACACTGGTTCTGGTTCACTTATGATGTACTTATGTTGCTTAGCCTCCTTCACACTGTCTCCTGGTCATTGCCTTCATCTCGTAATTAGACTCAGTTGGGGTAGCAGTCATAATAGGCACCAGTCACAATAGGCACCAGTCATGATAGGCACCAGTTGTTATAGGTACCAGTTATAATAGGCACCAGTCATAATAGGCACCACTCGTCATAGGCACCAGTCGTAATTGGCACCAGTCATAATAGGCACCAGTCATAATAGGCACCAGTCATAATAGGCACCAATCGTCATAGGGATCAGTCACAATAGCCTTTAGTCATAAAAGACCCCAGTCATAATAGATCTCAGTCCCAATTGGGCCTCGTTCCCAATAGTGTCTTAGTCATATTAGGATTCCAATCTTAATAGGGCCCCTCTACCTAGGAAATTGTGCCAAACTAATAATTTTATCTGATATTTCAAACACATTTTTTTTTATCTATTAAGATTATTGTTTTTAATGATCCATCCTCAGATCCTGTTAACATAGGAAAATATTACTGGTGAAAAAAAATACCAATCACTCTGGTCCTTCAGTCATAGTAGTGGTTGAATAAATGATTGAAATAAAGCCTACCAACCCTACCAAAATTTTTCCAGCCCATTAAGTGAAATACGTGATTTTTAAGGCTTACCCCCCATTTTTAATATATCTCACTCATAATAGGTCTTTTGTTTTGCCCCACTCATAATAGGGTCATAGTCCTAATAGGTCCCAGCCTGACTAAACCATTAAGTGTGTTTGGTCTTTAGTTCTTGTAACATAACAAAATTAATAAGTGGAAGGTATTTCAGAACATTAAGTGGATCCAGCTGTGGAGTTCCTTACGACTGGTGCACAGTAACCAAAAAGCACTTGATAATATTACCAGAGGGGGAATTAACCCGTGTTATTACCATGGACATAAACAATAACGATCATCACATCCCTCATCACATCCCTTAGCAGTGTTGAGTGAGTATAAAACTTACGTAACGCAGCAAGAATATAAACTTTTACCCAGTACTAGAAACAATACAGTCTTATTAAGGGCACTTTGTTTAACTCTTGATTTAGGAAGTGTTTGTGAATCATATTTTATTTTGGAAGCTGAAATATATGAATAATATATGCCCCAAAAATAGTTAACAGACTTATGGTGTTCTTGAAAGACTGTAATCCTGACTTGGAATATATAAATTACAATCCATTATTTTTTAGTCGATGTATCATTGGACAGACACACATACTACGTATACAGGCTATTTTCCGACAGAATAAACCGCCTTTTAGACGTGTATTTGCGTTAAGACCCAAACATACTCGTGCAAAGACACCCACACGAAGGTACACACACACCGGAGATGTGTTCAAGCAGCCAGCCACAGGTGTAGTATAACCCTGAGGACGTGTCTACCATCATACACTCAGTCACCGGGACACACACAAAGAAACAGTGGCGAACTAATGGACACGCGCAAACTATCTGTCACACGCGAGCTAACACGTTCACATTGACAGACATGCATCATCAACACACGCGAACAGACATGGCATGCAAACTTGAGACGCTGTTAAGTATATATATATAACCAACAGACACATCCAGACTATCGGACGAGTAAGTAACGTAAAATACACACGAACAACCACGCACGAACTTTTCCGACGGACAAGTATCGTCATGGTGTATACGAACAGATACATGCAAGCTTTCAGACATGCAAGTGTCATTACAGAGGATCAGAAGCCTCGTGTTAACTTCCCGTCACAGGCACATGAATATTGCCTTATACTCACGACCTCGAGGACACAGACAAGCTGACGATCTCCTCATATTACCAAAACAGTTAATACAGGGACGAGGACAACACACATACAGGACAAACACAAACAGCTTAATGTCCTCGTGTGTGTGTGTGTGTGTGTGTGTGTGTGTGTGTGTGTGTGTGTGTGTGTGTGTGTGTGTGTGTGTGTGTGAAAGAAACATACAAAACTAATCTCCGGAGAGCATATTCTGTGTGTGTGTGTCGGGAGGGGGTGGGGGGGGGGAGACTTTGCATTCGTGCCAGGTGCTTGATAATAGGGACCCCCAAGCAGACGTGCCTGGCCCGCTAATCCCTTAACCTTTGACTCCCCCGAATCTAAATTCTTAATCCCTTAATTTCTTAGACACAGTTTCCTTTTGAAGACGGGAGAATATGATTGTAATGATGATATCTTTATTTCCACAAGAGCACGTACGCACGGCACCGCTCGCATACAGTATACATGATGAAGGAAGCATAAGCACAGTAGAGGTCCACAACCTTGTTTACACTACAACCGTTATTACGTGAAAAAAATAATTATGAAAAAAGACATAACTTACTATAACCCTGAGATGTACAGACATATGTTAGTTAATTGTCCATTTAATTATGACTCGTAGGTGGAAAAAATTAATTACTGAGTTGACCAATCACATGTCTTGTTAAATTACGTATCAGTTTGCATTACATCTTTGTGACATTAATGTGAAGCAAGTTTTTCTCCTCTTTAATTTATTAACACTCTGCTGCCTCACCCTAAGTTTATGAGGAGTGTCAACATGGAGAAGCTACACATATGAGGTAATTGCAGCATTGTGTGTATGTGTGTCAAAAGGTCACACAGTATACCAGATAATAATCGTAAATGCTTGGGAAATCTTGGAAATAATAGAGTCATTGTAAAAAAATGTCAGGAACCATTGTAAATACCATGGAATGATTCTTAAATACCAGAGAACCTTTAGAAATGTCAGGACACCATTAAACCTTCCTGAATACTAATGGAAATAACCGAGGGAGCATTTTGAGTTTAAGGAAAACATTTTATAAGCTATAACGTTCTTGTGGATCCCAGAGAGCTATTTTTACCATAAACTCACCTTCTAATGTATCAAGTCTTTGCTGGATTACCCGAACCTTTATGAGCGCCATTGTAAACACCAGTTGTTGGTTTCGATAATCCTAAGTGAGATATTCAATGTTATCCTCAGTCAAGCCATTTAAGGTACACGGATATTTCAGTTATCCGGACTTCCATTCATTCGAAATTTCATCTCCATTTGAAACCTTATATTCGTCCTTTCTTTCATTAGTAGGAATGTCCGTAAATTAAAGCATTTGTTGTCGTTTATTATAATAGTGTGATAATTGTTTCCAGTTACCGGAACTTACATTTTCCTGAACTTACATCCACCTGAACTTTCATCCACCTGAACTTACATCCACCTAAACTTACATCCACCAGAACTTACATCCACCTGAACTTACATCCACCTAAACTTACATCCACCTGAACTTACATCCACCTGAACTTTCATCCACCTGAACTTACATCCACCTGAACTTTCATCCACCTGAACTTCAAACTGTCTCACTCAACTAAAAGCAAAGAACAAGATTTTACGGACGAAATAGCGTCAAAGTTTCACTGAGACTATCGTAACTAAGATAGGTTCTCTTAGTATCATACCTGTGAAAAATTACCTTACGAGTGTATGAGCATCGGGGTGAGGCTAGGTGGTGGGGACACTTGACCAGCGAGCCACACAACACCTCACCAGCCAGCCAGCCACGCGTGATGTGGCTTCCTCAACATTAATGAGCTTTCCTCTAGTAGGTTTCAGTAATCTCTAAAGCTGTCTTAGCTCAGCAGATGTTTATTGCTCCCGCTAAATTTGTCTGAGGTGAATAAGTAAATAGATAGCGGATCTCCTGAGGAATCTCCACCCCAGTTTATTTCACCTAGAGATTAACCACCATAATCTAACTTAACCTAACCTAACCTAGCTTAACTTAACCTAACCTAACCAAACCAAACCTAACCTAACCAAACCAAACCTAATCTAACCAAACCTAACCTAACCTAACCGCATCTGCCCCAAATGGCGTTAGGGATGTTAATATTTAGATGAAATAAACTGGAGTGGATATTCTTCTTCAGGTGATCCTATATAAGTCAATAGGTAGACGGACTGGTGGAAACATGGCAGGTGTGCGGTAGGTGAGATTACCTGCAACGCGGCCGAGATGAAAACATCAAGCGGGAGTATCACATCTTACCTGACAATGAGTAATCTCGGTTGTTAATGAAACCCTGGCAGAGGATAGCCGCTGATATTGTTATCCCGTACACGAAAATGACATTCCCGATGGTCAGCCGGGTGCGAGGGTAAGGTGGAGGGGCCCCGTGGCGAGCGTAATACAACCTTTTGGTAGGAGAAAGGGGTTAGAGCCGGGCCCCTGTGCGAGCGTTACCTTGCCTCCTGCAATATTACAACTGTGTGAGGAGTTTAATTAAGACCAGATTAAAGCCTCCGTGTATTCGTAACTTTTTTATTATTTGCTCAGTCCCGTGGCTAATTTAAACTTAAATCCTGTTGGGCTGTATGATAAATATCAATTTGATTAATTAAATGCTGGGCACGTGAGCGGCTGAATAGATCATTTTAGAAAACTTTCACGTCTTTTCAGAACGCGGAAGAAAAAAAACCTGCTCAACACACAAATTAATCTCGCTCATTATAACATTCTTTTCGATTTTTCCACATTTTCCAAAAGAGTTATACTGGGAATTATGAGCTCATTCCCTAAATTAGAGATGAAACAGGGAGCAGATAAGTAAGGCGAGGGGGTGTAACTAGGTGGTGGTGAGCGGTGTTGGGGCCGCTGGCGACGTCTGGCAGCCCTCCCCTGCCTGCTTACCTTCCTAATTAATTGGTGTTCGTGGAGGAGCTGCCAAATACTGCCATATTATTGCTTCCTGGGGGGTAATTATAACTCCCCGCGTGTTATTTGTTCATCTACTTGTTGCCATCCTCGTTAGGTGGAGAGGCAGGCTGGCGTTGAGGGCGGCCATAGTCACACACACACCCACCACCTAATGAGTAAAACTACCCACCGGCAACACTACTCGGGGTGGAAAAAGCAGCTTAATTGCCAACCATGTCATAGTGCTAATTACCCAGAAATCATAATGTGACGTAAAAATCATAAACCAACATGGCGGGTCCGGGCTGGCCGTAATGAGGCGGACGTACGCTAGCCTAGACGATAACTCGCCTGGGTAAAACTCCCGCCCGCCACTCGCTCTGAGGGTAATCAAAGACCGCCGTTAATAAAGAGCAAATATGTCCGTTAATTAAGTCTATTTGTCGAGACAAGCGGCGTTAAATTGTGTACAAACACTACAACGGAAACGCATTTACCTGCCTTGTCCCCGCGTGGAGGGCTACAGTCCACACCGGCTACACCATACCTCATACTTCAACCTCTCCTACCATCATAGTCCCGATGTTTGTGTTGATATACTGTACATCCCTTTACACCCGGGGGTAGAGTGGGAAGGCATGAGAGAGAAGGAAGGGTGGGTGGTGGAAGATCATAGTCGTGGCTCGTGAGATGGTTAGGAGGAACAGGAGTGGTCCATATAACAGGTGTGTGTGTGGAGACAGAGACGGTCAGGCTACACTATCACCGTTGACATGAGAGGTTCCCGACCCACCTGGAAGAGCCTGGCTAAGGTGGTCAGACCCTCACCAACTACTAATGATAACGACGGCGATGATGATGGTAGTGGTGGTTGTGGTGATGTCCGTGTGGTTTTTGTACCGCTATTGCTGTTGCTGGAACTGCATATTACTTTATAACTCCGTCCCCGTCTGCCCATCCCCGTCCTACCATCCATCCCACCCATACGTGCGTCCCAATCAGTGTTTGTTTGTTTGTAGGATTAAGGAATATGTATCTAGCGAGGAGTTGTCATATTGTGTTGGCGTCCTTGACTTACCTGGTTGGATTTATTAAAGTCTTCTAATCGGTATTTTTTTAACACCTGAGGGGACGAGTGTGTTTCATGGCCACTACAGCAGCTGATAAGAGGAACTGGTGCTTTTATTCTTGTTGTATTTTTGACGTGGCTTATTATGCTGTTGTTTTTTGTAGTTTTCGTTGTTCCGACAGTGTGTGTGTGTGTGTGTGTGTGTGTGTGTGTGTGTGTGTGTGTGTGTGTGTGTGTGTTATAATTGCATGCGTGTCTTTCTCTCTTGGATAAAAGTGCGTTAACTCCCTCGCTCGTAGGTGGATGTGTCGTGGAGGGGTACATGACAATATAGGGGTGTCTATAATTTATTCACCTGATTATGAAGCTCAATAAAAAGAAATCTATAATATATATCATAAAACGGTTTGCTGCATTTAATAGAGCAACTCAGGTACTAATCCTTTGACATTTATTTGGTACACGTAATTGCACTTCAGTAAACCTCCACACAGGTCCCTTTCAGCTACGGTATCGGCAGACACACTCGGCCCTACTCCTTACTGGTGTAGCACACTGCCATTTTCTTGAAACTGTTTCAGCCATCGCCTGTTGCTCTGTTGGTGGATTTTTCTGGAATTCACTTCGGAAACATCTCTGTACAGTAACTGGAAATTTGGTTTCCCACAACCATCTCCTTCACGGTCGTCATTGTACTGCTGTACTGTCACAATTCACGCTGGTAGCTGTCCTGAGTTGTTTTATTAATTGCAGCAAACCGTTTAATGATATCTATTATAGTAAAAATTTTATTGATAACTGGACGATCACATTGAAGGAAACTTGATTCCGCTGGAGCTGGAGACAAATACAGACATAAGATATGTTTATTTCACTCGATAAAAGTAAGAATTTTACTATGATTTTCTCTGTGACTGAACAATGGACAAATCTGCAAAATATACAGATACGTGCTGACTTAGAACGAGGGGATTGACCACATTGAGGTCACCTTCACGACGCTGACCTGTGGGTCGTGTTGTGGAGGTGGAGTGGATGGACGACAGACGTGATAGTGTAGTAAATAAACATGATGCTTACATAGTCCAGCTGCCTAGACCGCTGAGGGTCATATTAACACAAGCAGTGATATATTAGAATGTGAGAAGAATGTTTAGATTTAAGTAATGATTTGGTCAAGACAAGATGAAAAGAGTATGTAACAAAAGGAAAGGACTGGACTGAATGCCATGGTTCATGATAGGTAGAATGGAAGGATATCACGTTACTTGTAGGCGTGACAATGTATGTACGGCGTAGACTGAAGCAAAACGTGTGAAAGAACATAAGGTAACCTATCCCAAGCTCCTGGGTGTTAAGTACAAAACCCCCTCGATGTCAGAGAAGCCATGACCCTAAAATTTCGACAATAGGAAATGGGGAAGGAAGATTGAATGCCGAAAGTGAATTATGGGGGAAGGGCGATAATGGCGAAGCACCAAAGAAATATGATAAGGCTTCTCGAGTGAACCAAGTGAGAGAAGAGGCATTGAGGGGGGGGAGTGAGGGACTGAGGAAGTGTAAAGTTCTAAGCTGAGGTGGATGATCTTTGAAGGAGAAACTGAGGATATTTTACCAGTACCTGTGTGGATGGTCGATGGCTTAAATGCACAGATAACACTATAACTCTTAATAGATAAGACCCTTAACGCAAGTCATTACTTCTTTAGAGGTAAGTATGAGAGAGAGAGAGAGAGAAGTAAGAAGTAAGAGGCGACACAGGGAGGATCTGATAAAGGAAGATTAGCAGTAAGAGCTTAACACTCTTCCAAAACATTCTGGCAAAGCAACATGGACTGAGGAGAGAGAGAGAGAGAGAGAGAGAGAGAGAGGATTGGAAGCAAAATTTGAGGTTCTAGGTGAGGAGTGTGAAGGAGTATAGTGAGTCTGGACATAGTTGAAGGATCATAATTATAGGTCATACTAGGTCATACTGCTGTTGTTGTTTTGCTGTTGTTGTTGTTGGGGGGGGCGGGTCATTAATGGCAAGTTGCATGCCAGAAAACCGGGTTCAAAAATACCTTCTAAATATTTTACAGGATACAATATACCTGTTTTGGCATCACCTTGACCACCCGTTACGTTACAAGTACTTATAAGTATCGTATTTTATTCTGATAATCATAATTTACAATGATTTAAGTACTAGACACAAGATGATAATTTTTTTCACAAGGATAGAAAAGAATTATAGTGAATATTTATGAAGAAAAAAAATTAAAACATATAATTATGAAGTGGAAACTCTTGTAACAAAATGCCGCTGGGACGTGATAATGGTATTTCTCTTCTCAGTATATATCGCCTCAGGTTGTCGCTATCTCACCGTTATTTCTAAATTCTCGAGGAAAATTAAGTACCAAAATATAAGGATCACCTGCCACCACCTCCTTCCCCCTCCCAGGACAACACAATGAGCGACGGGGGAAAAATAACTACTATAGATACTGTACATCCACCACAACCCAGGTTGGTTTAATTGACCTTTTTCCAACTAACCAATAAGATTTACCACAACTACCACCCCTTCATCCATAACCACCTCATCATCCATAACCCATACCACCAACTCAATCCATAACCACAACTACCACCCCCTCATCCATAACCACAACTACCACCCTTCATCATAACCACAACTACCACCCCCTCATCCATAACCACAACTACTACCCCCTCATCCATAACACCACCTCCTATCCATAACCACACTCCTCATCCATAACCACAACTACCACCCCTCATCCATAACCACAACTACCACCTCCCTCATCCATAACCACAACTACCACCCCCCTCATCCATAACCACAACTACTACCCCTCATCCATAACCACCTACCACCCCTCATCCATAACCACAACTACCACCCCCTCATCATAACCACCAACTACCCTTCATCCATAAACGCCACTACCACCCCCTCATCCACCAACCACAACTACCACCCCTTCATCCATGACCACAACTACCCCTCATCCATAACCACAACTTCTACCCCCTCATCCCTAGCTCCCCATCCACAACCACAAACCCCCCCTCATCCATAACCACAACTACCACCCCTCATCCTACTCCCCTCTGCCCCCTCATCCATAACCACAACTACCTCCCTCATCCCATAACTGGCTCATCAAAACCACAACTACCACCTCTCATCCATAACCACAACTACCACCTCCCTCATCCATAACCACAACTACCACCTCCTCATCCATAACACAACCAACCTCATCCATAACCACAACTACCTCCATTCCTCATCATAACCACAACCTCATCAATAACCGCAACTACCACCCCTTCATCCATAAACACCACTACCTCCCCTCATCCATAACCAAAATTACCACCTTCATCCATAACCACAACTACCACCTCAACTACCACCACCTTCATCCATAACCACAACTACCACCACCTCATCCATAACCACAACTACCACCCCCTCATCCATAACCACAACTACCACCCCCTCATCCATAAACACAACTACCACCTCTCATCCATAACCACAACTCTCATCCATAACCCCTCCCTCATCCATAACCACAACTACTACCACCTCATCCATAACCACAACTACCACCCCCTCATCAAATTCCACTCCACCCCTTCATCCATAAACGCCACTACCACCCCTCATCCATAACCACAACTACCACCCCCTTCATCCATAACCACAACTCACCCCCTCATCCATAACCACAACACCCCCTCATCCATAACCACAACCCCACCTCCCTCATCCATAACCACAACTACCACCCTCATCCATAACCACAACTACCACCTCCTCATCCATCATCCATAACCACAACTACCACCCCTCATCCATAACCACAACTACCACCCCCATCCCCACAACTTACCATCCCCCCTCTCATCCATAACCACACACTACCTCCCTACCACCACAACTACCACCCCCATCCATAACCACCTACCCTCCCTCATCCATAACCCTTCCACCTCTTTCATCCATAACCACAACTACCACCCCCTCATCCATAACCACAACTACCACCCCCTCATCAATAACCGCAACTACACCCCTTCATCCATAAACACCACTACCTCCCCTCATCCATAACCAAAATTACCACCCCTTCATCCATAACCACAACTACCACCACCTCATCCATAACCACAACTACCACCACCTTCATCCATAACCACAACTACCACCTCATCCATAACCACAACTACCACCCCCTCATCCATAACCACAACTACCACCCCCTCATCCATAAACACAACTACCACTCCCACATCCATAACCACAACTACCACCCTTCATCCCACAACTACCACCCCCTTCATCCATAACCACAACTACCACCCCTCATCCATACCACCACAACTACCACCCCTCATCCATAACCAACATCCTAACCCCACCTACTCATCCATAACCACAATACCACCTCCCTCATCCATAACCACAACTACCACTCATCCCATAACCACAACTACCATCCATAACCACAACTACCACCACCCTCCCTCATCCATAACCACAACTCCCCAACTACCACCACCTCATCCATAACCACAACACCACCATCCATAACCACAACTTAACCCCTCATCCAACCACAACTACCACTCCCTCATCCAACTACCACCACATCCATAACCACAACCCCTCATCATAACACACCCCCCTCATCCATAACCACAACTACCACCCTCATCATAACCACAACTACCACCCCCACCACAACTACCACCCCTCATCCATAACCACAACTACCACTTCCTCATCCATAACCACAACTACCACCTCATCCATAACCACAACTACCACCCTCTCATAACCACAACTACCACCACCCCCCCTCATCCATAACTCACAACCACCACCCCCTCATCCATAACCACAACCACCCCCTCATCCATCACAACTACCACCCCCCTCATCATAACCACAACTACCACCCCTTCATCCTCACCCTACCACTCAATCCACCCCTACCAATATGCCTCCAACAGTGCAGCCTTCAGTACCCAGAGACGTCTTAACCCAGTCTCAGAATACTGGGAGATTGACTCCAAAAGCTGTACCGAATAATACTTGTGTATAATAACTTGAGGAGCAAGTATATAATTCCTACGTTGACATATTTTTTTAGGTGGTGAAAGAAACATCATGTGGAAAAGCTTTGTTATATCGTGTGTGGGGGGGTTGTTTGTGTGAGTGTGTGGGGGAGGTTGTGTGTGAAGTGTGTGGGGGGGTTGTTCTATACGTGTTTGCTTCACTGTTTGGTGTGTGTGTGTGTGTGTGTGTGTGTGTGTGACATATTAACTAGACTGTCCGGTATATACAGGTTGGTCTTGTGAGGAAGGTGAGCGTTCGTTCTGGTCTGGTCTGGTCTGGTCTGGTCTGGTCTGTGTCCGGGGCCTGTTGTCCGAACCTCTGACCGGTAAAATGGTCCTGACAGTGAAATGAAATGAAAATCTTGGACACGTGATCCCGGGGTCAACCTTCCCAGTCCATTAGGTAAAGAGATTGTCCTGTCAACCTCACCGCCCGGCCCACCTGTCTGCTGGCTGGGGACCTGACTTGTCTGTCTCTCTCCGTCTCTCTTTTTCTCTCTCTCTCTCTCTCTCTCTCTCTCTCTCTCTCTCTCTCTCTCTCTCTCTCTCTCTCTCTCTCTCCTTTCTACTTAGTGGCCCAACCTCCTCTGTCTGTCTGTCTGACTGGGGGTAACTTGCCTGTCTCCAGTTCATGGCGACTCCTCTCCACCCCCGTCTCCCACTAGAGGCCCAGCTCCACCTGTCACTTGAACGGAAGGCCTGTTTAATGTCTCTCTTGACTCCTTCCGTCTACTCCTGTCTAGTGACCAGACCCTCAGTCTTCTCTATCCTTCTGTCAGTCGGCCCACCTGTCTATGGTGATTCCTCATTTAGTTTTGTTTCACTAAGAACCTGGTGTCGTGAGGTCTCAACAAAACAACGAATTAGTTGGCTTTTTTTCACGTTTAGTCGAGTTCGCCTCCAGCCTGTAGGTGGAATGTGCATGTTTGTAAATAACGCAGGAAGGTGTTGGTAAATTCTGTTCTTTGAGAGCTGCAGATTTTGTGCAGTAAAAAACGAAAGTGGTGTATAGTAGAGGGAGTGCAGATGACGTGACGCGTGAGAGGAGGACGTTTGTATTAGACGAGGTGAGTAGTCACTTTGGGTGTTGAAATAGTTTCACTTTGATGGACTGAATTGCTTCGGAATATTGACGTGAATGTAGTATAATGCCTTGAAAGAGGGGGAATACAAGAATGAAGACATGAAGGGGAGGAGATGGTGAGGATCGAGTCGTTGATGATGTGTAAAGACTTAGGCGAGGTTCTGTCATCGGAGGATTGAGGAAGCTGCTCCTCAGATGTGGGAGCCAGAAGATTAGATGATGATTGCCTGACTCGCGAAGTTTTCAGGTGCAGGGGAAAATCCAAATCGATATGACAGCAGATTCTTCACTCGCATAGGATGAAGGAACAGCTTCGTCTTTAGATACTATAACTTCTCTGTAATAACACGTACTGCAATAGAGAATAATAACGAACAAGTGGCGTAATTTACTAGACAAACATAGTAACTTGCCAGATGTTTATTTTGTCTCAAATGTTACAAAATTGAAAAGAATGAGATGTTTGTATTCGTGGTTTAAGTGTTTTAAAGGTTAAATAAATTATGAACGTAAGTGTTAATGCATTCGTTTTTATGTTAATATGAAACTGATACTAAGGATGAGTGTGTGTCTAGTAACGCCAATATCTCGATACTCCTAGGGTCCAGCTCTAAGCCTTGGAAGACAAGAAAAAGCGCACCAACTTATAATAGTCTCAGTGCAGTTGTGACGCCATTTTCTTCACAGTCTAAGTGTCTTGTTGTTATATTAAGCGACTCAGGTAGTTACCTTCTCGTATCTCGAATTAGGAAAAAAAAAAGCATTGTGTGAATCTTTGAGAATCTGGACTTAAACATTTATATGAGTATAGTGACCAACAGGAGGCTCATCTAGGCTGGTGTCAGGTTATCGTGCTGGGGGGATGGTACCTTCTGCAGCCTCGATCATCTTGGGGCGCAGCAGACAAGGTGATGAAGGAGGAGACGGGGGAAACGAAGATGAAGGGAAAAAGAGTGAAAAAAACACTCACAATTAGGTACTGGAGATGATGGAAAGAAACGAAAATGAACGGAAAAATAAGTGCATAGAAACAACTCTCACATAATGCATAATCAAAGACAACGTAAAGTTATATCGGGTACAAATGGAACGAGGAACATTGTAACAGACTTGAACAAGATCGTCCCACTAGTAGTCGAGATCTGGTCACCAGTGTGTATATACAATGTGGTTATATTCCCACAGGCCTGGACGGGTCGCTGTGTTATACTCGCGTATTATTCATAACCAGTATTGGGCACCACCAGTCCCTTGTGACGTTATAATAACATATCAATTTTCCTGGACATGTGGCGAGGGATTCACTGCCTGTATATGTACCCCCACCCCCCTCCCTCTCTGTGTGACTGCTCCACCCTCCCGTGTGTGTCCGCCCCACCCTCCCGTGTGTCCGCTCCACCCTCCCGTGTGTGTCCGCTCCACCCTCCCGTGTGCCTGCTTCACCCTCCCGTGTGTGTCCGCTCCACCCTCCCGTGTGTGTCTGCTCCACCACTCCTATGTGTCTGCTCCACCCTCCCGTGTGTGTCCGCTCCACCCTCCCGTGTGTGCCTGCTTCACCCCCCTCCGTGTGTGTCCGCTCCACCCTCCCGTGTGTGTCTGCTCCACCCTCCCGTGTGTGCCTGCCCACCCTCCCGTGTGTGTCTGCTCCACCCTCCCGTGTGTGTCCACTCACCCTCCCGTGTGTGTCTGCTCCACGCTCCCGTGTGTGCCTGCTCCACCCTCCCGTGTGTGTCTGCTCCACCTCCCGTGTGTGTCTGCTCCACCCTCCCGTGTGTGTCTGCTCCACCCTCCCGTGTGTGTCTGCTCCACCCTCCCGTGTGTGTCTGCTCCACCCTCCCGTGTCCATTCCAGCTACACTATATAACTCATTGTCATTCCAGTTAAAATATAATGTAGCCATTTGCATAACCAGTATTCACTCCAGTTATACTCTTCCCCAAATGTCCACTCAGTCCAGTAAAACTGTGACCTACATCATCTACTTGTGTCCACTTACTCTATTCAAACCTTGTCTCCCACATGTCCGCTCCAGCAATACTATGTCCCACACATCCATCCACTTTTTGTAATACTGTCCTCCCGGCATGTCCACTCCAGATATACTTTACCACAAACCTGTCCACTTACTATGTGTCCCATTGTCAGTCAATTCCTCCAGTTGCATTATCAAACACACACACACACACACACACACACACACACACACACACACACACACACACACATCACCCCTCCCCCGGCACATACCAACAGTCATTCAAACGAAGCTTACCCCAATGCACCAGAATAGGCAATGCGGTTTCTCTTTTATTTCTCCTATTCATTCCATTGGCTAATGGACGTCCAATGGCTGTGCCGAGACGTCTATTCAAGTCTCAGTACCGAGCACGGGTAAAGTGGCTGTGATAAGAGGAATTGATTTGTGAATTATGAAAGGTGTTGGCATATCAGTGTTGATAGAGGTAAAAGGTTTTATTGAACTAGACCTGCACGGGCTGACTTTTCCTTGTCAAAAGCGGTTTCGTGTTTCTCCTGTAATACCCGCGGACGTGTGGCCAAGGTGTTGTGTGTGTGTTGTGGGTGTGTATGTGTTGTGGGTAATGGGTGTGGGTAGGTGTGTGGATGATGGTGTGGGGTGGTGGTGTGGTGTGTGTGGTGGTGTGTGTGTGTGTGTGTGTGTGTGTGTGTGTGTGTGTGTGTGGGGGTGATGGGTGTGTGTGTGTGTGTGCTGGGGGTGATGGGTGTGTGTGTGTGTGTGTGTGCTGGGGGTGATGGGTGTGTGTGTGGGTGTGTGTGTGCTGGGGTGATGGGTGTGTGTGCTGGGGTGATGGGGTGTGTGTGTGTGTGTGTGTGTGTGTGTGCTGGGGTGATGGGTGTGTGTGTGTGTGTGTGTGTGCTGGGTGATGGGTGTGTGTGTGTGTGTGTGTGTGCTGGGGGTGATGGGTGTGTGTGTGTGTGTGTGTGCTGGGGTGATGGGTGTGGGTGTGTGTGTGCTGGGGTGTGGGTGTGTGTGTGTGTGTGTGTGTGTGTGTGTGTGTGTGTGTGTGTGTGTGTGTGCTGGGGTGTGGGTGTGTGTGTGTGTGTGTGTGTGTGTGTACCTAACAATAATTCGAGACCTAGATGTTAATCGATTTGCGGATCATGTACTATCGTGGACAAAAGTTCGTTCCTTCCCAAACTGAAGCAGTATCGACCCGCACAGCACACCTGCACCAGATAACAATCAGGGTAAGTCAGTTCGGAGACTCATTCTCGTGTCTCAGTTTCACTACAGGGAGCGATATTTTGTCCACGATAGTACCCGGGTAATGGTTAGCCAGTGCAGTTGGCGAGTTGTCCGGTCTTCTCGGACACTGGGTTATACAGCTCGTTAACTTGGGGCATAGTTGTTGTGTTGGCGACAGCTTCTACACCTTTAATAAATTCACGCCTTTGTGGTCCAGAACATGAGGGGTAACCATTATTTATTACAATAATATGTGTTTGTGTGTGTCGTTGTTTCTAAGTTGAATGTGGTAGAGAGTGGATGTATTGGTTAGGGAGTTGTAGTGTGGGTGAAGTGTGTTGGTGCGTTTGGTGATCATGTTTGTTTAAGCTTCTTGGTGGTATAGTGTGTTTGTGTATGAGTGTATGTGGGTGGTGTGTGGTAGTGTGTGTTGGTGGTGGTGGTGTGTGTTGGTGGTGTGTGGTAGTATGTGTTGGTGGTGTGTGGTGGTGTGTGTTGGTGGTGTGTGGTAGTGTTTGTTGGTGGTGCGTGGTAATGTGTGCGTTGGTTAATTTAATGGTGTATGGTAGTGTATGTTGGTGGTGTGTGGTAGTGTGTGTTGGTGGTGTGTGGTAGTATTGTTGGTATGTTTGGTGGTGTGTGGTAGTATGTGTTGGTGGTGTGTGGTAGTGTGTGTTGGTGGTGTGTGGTGTATGTTGGTGTTGTGTTGGTGGTGTGTGGTAGTGTGTGTTGGTGGTGTGTGTAGTCTGTGTTGGTGGTGTGTGGTGTGTGGTGGTGTGTGGTGGTGTGTGTGGTGTGTGGTAGTCTGTGTTGGTGGTGTGTGGTAGTGTGTGTTGGTGGTGTGGTGTTGTGTTGGTGGTGTGTGGTAGTGTGTGTTGGTGGTGTGGTAGTCTGTGTTGGTGGTGTGTGGTAGTGTGTGTTGGTGGTGTGTGGTAGTCTGTGTTGGTGGTGTGTGGTAGTGTGTGGTGGTGTGTGGTAGTGTGTTGGTGGTGTGTGGTAGTATGTGTTGGTGGTGTGTGGTAGTCTGTGTTGGTGGTGTGTGGTAGTCTGTGTTGGTGGTGTGTGGTAGTATGTGTTGGTGGTGTGTGGTAGTGTGTGTTGGTGGTGTGTGGTGTCTGTGTTGGTGGTGTGGTAGTATGTGTTGGTGGTGTGTGGTAGTCTGTGTGTTGGTGGTGTGTGGTAGTATGTGTTGGTGGTGTGTGGTGGTGTGTGTTGGTGGTGTGTGGTGGTGTGTGTGTTGGTGGTGTGTGGTAGTGTGTGTTGGTGGTGTGTGGTAGTATGTGTTGGTGGTGTGTGGTAGTGTGTGTTGGTGGTGTGTGGTAGTCTGTGTTGGTGGTGTGTGGTAGTGTGTGTTGGTGGTGTGTGGTAGTGTGTGTTGGTGGTGTGTGGTAGTGTGTGTTGGTGGTGTGTGGTATGTGTTGGTGGTGTGTGGTAGTGTGTGTTGGTGGTGTGTGGTAGTGTGTGTTGGTGGTGTGTGGTAGTAGTGCACATTGTTGGTGTGTGGTATTGTTGGCTGGTGATGTGTGGTTGTGTGTGTGTTCTCTAGGAATCTATCTAATAAATGCTCAGTCTGTCTTCAAGCGTTGCCCCAAGCTTAGCGGGGTATGTCACTTTCTCCGTGTCTGGTTTTATTAACGAAGAAGTAAATTCGATGTCCTTAATAAAACAATCAACACTTTCTACGTAATGCAAACACTAATTACTGTGTGTTGTTCACCTCACACCTGCAGTAGTAACAGCCAGGGTCTGTAGTATCCCATGTCTTGTCGGGAGATGTGTAGAGCGGAGGTAGAAAAGTAAAATTCATATTGAATTCATACTGGGGCCTTGTAGTATGAGAGAATAGTCATGTTGTTCATGCATGGACACCTGTTGCTGATGAAACACTTGTGGCGACTGGTCACGGCCAGTCTCGCCCACACCTCGCTGTTCACACATATTTTCAGGGCCACACGCAACGTTTTTAAACTGGGAGGGGTTGTTGAATTAACACTGACACTAGCGTAGAAAATTCGTAGCATATAAAAGGCGTGGTGTACACAGTGCGTTGCATAGAAAATGTGCAGCGTACAACCAAATGCGTAGGGAGACCAACGAAAAATACCACTAGGCCAAGTCACATGCATTACAAATATCTTCGTCTATGTGGTGAGCAACTTTAGTGCAGTATTGGTCAGACGTACAGCCTCTCATACAGCGTGGTCACGGTATTTTAAGGAAATAAGTGAGAAATTAACATCTACTGCAGCTTTCTTCCTCAACACACTCTACACGGTCACCTATCCCACCCTTCACATCCTAGCTCTTCCCTGCCTCACTCCTCACACCCTAAACCCTACCTGTCTCACCCCTTCGCACCCTAGACCTTCCCTGCACCCCTACCCCTCCCTGCCTCACCCCTTCACCCCCCTACCCCTCCTTGCCTCACCCCTTCCCCCAGCCCATCCCTTCCTCACCCTTCACACCTAACCCCCCCGCCCCCTCTCGGCACACCTTCGCTCCTATCCTCTCCACTCTGCTGCATACAGACCCAGATAGGAGAACATGACTCAGGTATTAAGGTTAGCTGAGGTTTCGCCGAGTCTTTTTTCGTCATCAATGCTACTCCACGAAGTATTGGTTCTAAGTAATACAACACAGACGGTGAAGAATAGTGAAGAGGAGGAGTTTACCTGATCATATGTGAGGTGGATAGAGGTGAGTATTGTCTTGTGTAGGAACACCGGGAGTACAGGTGTTGATTACAAAGATACCGCACCTGCCTCGTATAGCGCTGTATTTGTAAGGGGTGGGGGGAGGTGGGGAAGCCTTCATCTCTTGGTCTTGTGTGTGTGTGTGTGTGTGTGTGTGTGTGTGTGTGTGTGTGTGTGTGTGTGTGTGTGTGTGTGTGTGTGTGTGTGTGTGTGTGTTGTTTATGCATGGTTAAATCCTCCTCTTCCATTATCTTATACGTGGTAATCCTCCAGTACCCCTTTATACCCGGGTCATGTCCTTACGTGGAGTAGACGAGTATCATGACCTTCCCATCCTCCATCACGGCCTCAGAATGAAATCACACACACACACACACACACACAGACACACACACACACACACACACACAATGACCTCATTTCCGCAAAACCTTCTACATGGTGTTCCTCCCGTGCCTCTTGACCTGGGTGGAGAACGGAGGCTTTGTTTACTCGGCAAATATATGTTCTAGTAGGTCATTAATTTTTCTTCTGCATCTTTCCATCCGACCTCTTGATGTTATGGCCACTGTTGTTGTTGCTGTTTCTGCTACTGTTACTAGTGTTACGGTCTGGTGCTGGCGTTTCCTGTGCAGTTACTCCCCGTCGCTGTTGCTGTTTCTTGGCTTGTCCTACTACCTTTACTACTGCTGCTGACGAGTTGTATGAGGTTGTCCGCCTTCTTGACTGTAACTGCTACTCCCTTCCCTTTCGTCCCCGCTGTGTCAAATGTTGTTTCTCTTATTCCTCTCTGTCTTTCTCGTTGCTGTCTCTGATGATCGTGCTGATTTCTCCTGCTGTTAATGCCGTTCTCGTCACTGTGCTGTACCTGTAGTAACGATATTGTTGCTGTTGTTAAATGCTGCTGTCGTTGGTGCTGTTAGAGTTGCTGTTTTTTTTACGGGGAATAGCCCACCTGGGCATAGTTCATCGACGCACATAGGGGCTTGGGGAGGGGGGCGAAAAATAAGAGTAAAAAGAATTTAGAAATAGAAGAGAAAAAGACCAAATTAATCTACACCACGAAGATGCCGGAAAACCAGCTTTTTGAAGTGAGACAGATTGTATGAGTATGGAAACACAGAAGAAGGCAGAGCATTCCACAGTTTGGCTGTGTGAGGAAAGAAGGATTTACTATAACAGGTTATTCTAGTGTGACCGACATCCACACAGATTGGTGGGCACCGCGGGCAAGATTAGTGTTACGAGCCTACAGCCTTGCCGGCGGTACACAGGATGCCAAAACCACCGAACATTGCCCGTTAAAGTACCTGTAAAAGAAAGAGAGTGAAGCAACAGTGCGGCGAAGAGAAAGGGAAGAGAGATTATCAACTATTGGAGGAGAGTTAATGAGACGAAATGCCTTTGATTCCATCCTATCTAACAGTTGGACAGAAGAAGAGCCGCCCCAGATAAGAGAGCAGTACTCCAAGTTAGGACGAATGAATCTCTTATATACTTGGAGCAACTGCTCAGGAGTGAAGTAGCTACGGCATCTGTATAGCATCTCCAGCTTTCGGGAGGCAACTTTAGCAATGTTGTAGATGTGTGGCTTCCGTGACATATTAGAGGAAGTGGTGAGGCCTAGCATACCTACTGCTGTTGTTAAAAGTCATCGTTGTCTACTGGTGCTTTCAAGAGTTACTGTTGGTTGTGCTCCTCTCAGTCCCTGTTACTTATACTGGTTGTCGGTGATGCTGTCTGTGCTGCTACTGTCATCGTGGCTGTCACTATACGTCGTCGCTGTCGTTCCCCTCCTCTCCATACAGCCAGCAGGAAGTTCAAGAGTTGTGTGTGAGGGGGGGAGAGAGGGAGAGGGAGGGGAGGGAAAGAGTCTCGCCTCTACACTATATGACAACCATTGTGACTTTTGATTACTCTTTTGAAGACCGTGAGTGAACGCTTCAGTGACCTGACTGTGCAGCATGAATGGTAGATGACGACGGTGCTGCTGCGGGAGAGGCTGATGATGGTGTGTGAGGGGCTGACGACGGTGTGTGAGGGGCTGACGACGGTGTGTGAGGGGCTGACGACGGTGTGTGAGGGGCTGACGACGGTGTGAGGGGCTGACGGTGATGTGGTGTGTGAGGCCAACTGAGCAGTGTGAGGGCTGACGATGGTGTGTGTGAGGGGGCCTTCCAAACGTGATGTGGTGTGTGAGGGGCTGACGATGGTGTGAGGGCTGATGGTGTGTGAAGATGACGACGGTGTGTGAGGGGCGAGCGACGGTGTGTAGAGAGGCTGACGATGGTGTGTGAGGGCTGACGACGGTGTGAGGGAGCTGACGCTGACGGTGTGTGAGGCTGACGACGGTGTGTGGGGGCTGACGACGGTGTGTGGGGGCTGACGTTGGTGTGAGGGACTGACGACGGTGTGAGGGCTGACGACGGTGTGAGGGGCTAACGATGGTGTGTGAGGGGCTGACGATGGTGTATGAGGGCTGACGACCGGGTGTGAGGGGGGCTGTGATGGTGTGGCGAGGGGCTGACGATGGTGTGTGAGGGGCTGACGACGGTGTGTGAGGGACTGACGATGGTGTGAGGGGCTGACGATTGTGTGAGAGGGGCTGACGATGGTTTGTGAGTAGCTGACGATGATGCTTGTGTGAGAACTGGTGACGATCTCTCTCTCTCTCTCTCTCTCTCTCTCTTAAATCACTAAGATAATACAGGTAGTCGACGCTCTTAAACTTAAACTAAGAGGAAAACAGGTACTCGGATTCTCAGATACTTGGATTCTCAGAGGGCCGTAAGGCAAAAGTTTCCTTTTTAGCCTTGGGGACGAACTTAACTTGAGCTCTGTCGTCATCCTTGGTCATAATTACCTTACTGTTTTCTATTGTAGTATACCTGCACTGCCTAAGTACCCCCTTGGTCTATGCACTGTACACTATATACCTAAATGGTTGTCTGTACACATGCTGAAGTGTATACATGTGTAGTCTATATACATACATGCCAAATCAATTGTATACTTGTATCAAGATTTTACCGATTTTTTATTATTTGTATTAATTTTGTTAATGTTTCTATCACACTAAGTTGACTATCAAGATGGTTTCAAAGTTAGACTGAGACTGTAGTAGCTTCAGCAAATAGAGAGAGGAAGTCAATTGAGTGAGAGGAAGTTAATCGAAAGTGTGGTAGTGAAAAGACAGTCAGAACAATGAATAGAAATCAACACAATGAAGGTGAAGTCAACGCAGCACAGTGGAAGTAAAAAAATCCTTCATTCCTCACTTGAACCAGTTCTGAGGGTTCCCTAAGGGGTTGGGGAGGGACGTGTGATTCTTTGATAGTCTTGACCGCGCCAGTAGTCTTAGATCAAGCCGCCGTTAAGACCTGAGTCAGCAGGTGAAAGGGGAGGGCAAGAGAGATTCCTCGTCACCTGTCCACTTTACAAGCAGGAGATGTTCCAGTAATTTCAGGTGGAGCAGGTGACACGGAGTGGTGTACCTGCTGGCCAAAGGGAGAGGGGGGGGGAGGGGAAAGGAAGGGGGGATTTTGGGTGGAGGGACAGTCAGGATGGAGGGAGGACGTGGAATGGGTTGACGGGGAAAAGGAGGAAGAGAAAAGGATTTAGGAATGAGGGAGGGAAGAAGAGGAAGATTGAGGTGAAGGAGATGGAAGGGTGGTGAAAAGACCTGAGAAAGGAGGGAAAAGAAAGAGGGAAAAGGGAATGAAAAATAAGAGAGAAGGAAAAAAAAGGATAGACGTAGATGAGAAAAAAAAGAGTGACTAGAAGGAAGGAAATATATAAATAAGAGAAAGGAAAGGGAAATAGGTAAGAAAGTCAAGGAAGGTAAATCAGAAAAGGAGGTGAAGGAGAAGAAATTGGGAAAGTATTAACCGATAAGGAAGAGAGAAAGTTGCAGAAGAAACCCAAAATACATCGTTAGTTGTAGTCTAAAGTCACAACCACACAGCCAATAGGTGTAGCCACAAAATACAACCATACCCAGCTGTTGTTTTTGTTGTTTACGGGGCAGACACACACACACACACACACACGGCGATCACCGAAGCAACGACCTTAAAAAGAAACCCTTCGCGACGTCGACAGTAGACTGAGAGGAGGGAGAGGGGAAGGAGGAGGAAGACTTTATTCAGTGTTTGCATCACTCCGTTTCTCTTCCACTTCCCTCTGTCAGGACTTTCGTACGTCCTTTGCCTTACTCCTCCTCTCCATCCCTCCCTCCTTCCTTCCTCTCTTGACTCCCTCCTTCCTCACCTGACTCCTTTCTTCCTCACCTGACTCCCTTCTTCCTCACCTGACTCCCTCCTTCCTCACCTGACTCCCTTCTTCCTCACCTGACTCCCTTCTTCCTCACCTGACTCCCTCCTTCCTCACCTGACTCCCTTCTTCCTCACCTGACTCCCTTCTTCCTCACCTGACTCCCTCCTTCCTCACCTGACTCCCTCTTTCCTCACCTGACTCCCTCTTCCCCCCTTTCTTTCCTGACTCTCTTCCTCCCTCCTTACCTCCGTTCTTCATTTCGTCACTGTCCTCTTCTCTCTCTCCCTCTCTATTCTGTTACCTATGCTCTCCCTCTTCCTATGTCTCTCGCTCCCCCTCCCTCTCTTCTTACATCTACCCTTCCCTTTCTGTCATATTTGATTCTTCCTTACCTTTCTTCTTTCCTCTACATCAAACTACCTTCCTGTTTTCCTCCGTCCTTACCTAAACAAGTCCCTGCATTCCTCTCTTCATCCACACCTCCCGAGCTTAGACCTTCCTTCCCCCCCCCCCCCCTCCCCTCCCCCCGCCCCTCCCCCCTCCCCTCCCCTCCTCTGCCTGCCCAGACCGGGGATCTCCGAGGTTTGTTGACATAATTTCAGGCTGGGAGGGCGTAAAAGGCACACGAAGCAGGCCGTAAAGTCCCCGAACTGGATGTATAAATTAGCGGGAGACTGGAGCGTGGACTGGGAGAGCAAGTGCACGGGTGCGTCCAGGGCAGTGATGCCAGGATGAAGGGCTCCGCGTCAAATTTTATTTCGCGTTCTACGGCAGGAGAGAGAGGACGAGAGCGATGCTGAAATTGCCCGGCCGCGTTGTAAAGCTTGAAGGGAAAGAGGGAGGATAGTGGCTACAGGCAGAGAGGTGGTGAGGAGAGGTGGTGAGGGAGGTGGTGAGGAGAGGTGACGAGGGAGATGTGGTGAGGGAGGTGGTGACGAGAGGTGGTGACAGGGAGGTGACGAGGGAGATGTGGTGAGGAGGTGGTGAGGAGAGGTGGTGACGAGGAGGTGACGAGGGATGGTGAGGGGAGGTGTGGTGACGAGGAGGTGACGGGGATGGTGAGGAGGTGTGTGAGAGGTGACGAGGGGGAGATGGTGAGGGAGGTGGTGAGGAGAGGTGGTAAGGAGGTGTATGAAGCTGGTGGGGTAAGTGATGATGGCTTGTGGGACTGTGAAGGGAGGAAGTGGTGCACGCGTGATTGTGGAGATGCAGTGGTTGTGGGGAATGTGGGGGGGGAGATGCAGTGGTTGTGGGGGGGAAATGTGTGGGGAAATAACGTGAGTGTGGTGGTGCTGGAGAAGGTGCAGTCGTAGTAGAGGTGCTGGTGGAGGAGGTGCAGTTGTGGCGGGGGGGGAGAGGGGGGGGGGGGGTGGGGCAGGCAGCCATCAGCACCAATA
Source organism: Homarus americanus (assembly GCF_018991925.1). Taxonomy (NCBI): domain Eukaryota; kingdom Metazoa; phylum Arthropoda; class Malacostraca; order Decapoda; family Nephropidae; genus Homarus; species Homarus americanus. Next base: position 544,369 of record NW_024714121.1, on the reverse strand, counting down.
TTTAAGACAACACTCAGGGTTGAAGAATGCAACATAATGGCGTTGTCTCACCTTGTAGTCAGGTTAGTATCCACTTAAATCTCTCGGTTTTTTCCCGCTAATTTTGACACCGTTAACTTGGTAAATCAGCCAAAGACCCCAGAGATTTTAGACGAATCTTAAGAACGTTGGATAAGTGCACGTTGGTAGTTTTTTGGTATGCTATTAGTTCCTAGGGAAGAAGTTATATTATACCTTGACTCTATTTGATACTCTTAACACACCAACTCCATTATCCACACGACTTAACCCATCTCGTTTAATGGTTTATCTATACCATCAAAAATAACTCAGACGTGTTTGGAAGTGTATTTACTTGTGCTTGAATTAAAGGTGAAATGTAAACCTGAATTTCCACATTTCTCCTCGTGTGAAGAACATAAATAACCTAACACAAATGTCACCAGTGAGAGTATCTTGTTTTATGAACCAATTGAGGTTTAGTTAAATGATGTTGCACTTCGGGTTGGGTGAGAGAGAGTCGGGAGAAAATTGCAGCTGAGGTTCTGTAGATGTTTGTAACTAACTGGACACGTCTTCCTCCCCCTCTATACTGGCACTTTCCTTCCCTATACTGACACTTCCCTTCCCCACACAGTGCTTCCCTTACCCCATACAGTACTTCCCTTCCCCACACAGTGCTTCCCTTACCCCATACAGTACTGCCCTTACTCCCATACAGTACTGCCCTTACTCCCATACAGTACTTCCCTTACCCCATACAGTACTGCCCTTAAGCCTATACAATACTTTCATTCTCCCATGCAGTACTGCCCTCTCCTTATATCGGGGGGACACACACACACACACACACCATTAACTACACAGGGCATCCACTGTTAATACCGCAGCAGGAGAACTGTCACACAGGTACGGAGCAGTTATTAATGAGACACAGGTAAGTCATCAGTATTACCCAGTGATACCATACATAATAAAAACTGCTGTATAATTCATGAGGGTGCACACTGTGGTTATGTCACCAAGTCCCGGCTCAGGGTACGTTGTGTTCTCAGAGATTCATATGTTAATATCTTTCCCTGAACGGTGATACAAGAACTCATTTAGCTAAAGGTATAGTCTCAGTGCAATTTCGACGCCGCCTTTGTGCCGTAGTTTAAGTGAGCTAGTTAAATGGGTTCTCACTCCGCCCAAATACGGGAAGATTAAACGTAGGAGCCTTTAAGAATCCTGAGCCGGGGTGCTACGAGAACACGGTACCCTCTAAAACACGAGGAAGACAGCTTTATTGTAGACAGTTGTGTAAGTTTAAGGTGGTGGCTAGAGGACCCTATTCAGATGTCTGGGTGCGTTTACCAGGCATGACGGATGGCTCAAGTGCTGGCATCTTATAGCTGATGTTGAGTTAGATTAAGATGTAGCGTAAATCGGCCCAAGCTGTTGTGAGGAACTAGTTTTTGTTATGCGTGTGTATGTGTGTAGCGTATCCCGATATTAACGAAAAATAAAATGGACTTTTTGTTTTGTAGTGGTTTTAACCCTTTCAGAAACGCCAGAAGATTTGACTCGGCTCAGAGGGGGCGCCATACACACGGGGTTAGTAGAATACCTCCACTAATAAAACTTTCATAACCAATACTTTCTTGGGATATATTTATACAAAGTTATTCCTAATGGTGACAAAACGATAAATGGCAATATCATGTAAAATGGAATATTATGTGATCTTAACGCCATCGCTTCACCTGCCGACACCACGTCACTCTTCCATACAATATGATGCATCCATTAACCTTATATGATTATTTATGTGAAAAATAAATTAATATTTATTCGAGATGAATCCTAAAGAAAATACCCATCCCTAAATATTTCATCAAACAACTGTAACTATCAATTAATCCCACCAATCATCATAACTGTTAACAGCCTATCACTAAACCTAACTATCCATAACTACCGTAACAACCCTATCCACAAACCTTGATTACCTTATAACTTTACTAACTGCCATTGCTGTTTACCACCACTAACCATCCATAACTACCCAATTACCCCCATGAACCACTCAAACAACCCAACAACCACCACCATTACTAACGACCGAACATCAGCCATCTATAACTACCCAAACCACCTCATCAACCATTACTAATGACCCAACATCAACCACCCATAACTACCCCATATCCCTACCAGCCAATTAGCACCCAGTGGTTGTGAAGGGGTTTGAGGGAAGGGAAGGAAGGAAGGAGGGAGGGAAGAAAGTAAATGAAGGGAAGGAAAGGAAGGGAGGGAGGAAGGAATGAAGGAAGGAGGGAGGGAGAGAGAAGGGAGGAAAGAATGAAAGAAGAGGGAGAGAGGGAAGGGAAGGAGGAGAAGGAAGGAAGGAAGGAGAAAGGGAAGGAATGAAGGAGAAGACCTGTTGTTTATGGAGACTCAGAACATGGCTTAAAGCTGGTCGTTCGTCCCTTGACTTGATTATTGGTTGTTGAGGTAATTGGTTATTGTTTGACTTGCCGATGGGCCGAGCGGGCGGGCAACCACTCGGCCCACATCAAGTATTGCTTTTCGTTCTATGTGGGGATATTGCCCTGGCGTCCCCCTCCCCTCCATTCCCCCCTCCATCGTGGGTATTATTGCCCAGAGGCTTCTTCCCCCTCCCCTTCCCCGCTCCTTCCTCCCTCCCCTCCCTTCCTTCATCCCTCCCTGCCCCTGCCCCCATGGGTAATATTGCCCAGCGCCCGTGGGTAATTAATCTTAGCCCCCCAGCCTGTCTGTCCAGTGGGAGGTGGGATATGGATTTTGACGTAGTATAGGTGGAGAAGGAGAGAGAGAGAAGATAGAGGATGAGAGAGAGAGAAAGAGAGGAAGTGTTAGAGGAGGGAAGGAGATGAGAGAGAAAGAGTTAGAAAGGAGGAGGAAAAGAATTAATGGCGGAGAGAAGTAGTAAGGAAGAAGGAGGGAGGTGGTGATGGAGCGGTAAAAGGTGGGAGGGTATAAGGGAGAGAGAGAGAGAGAGAGCTCGCCAGACACTGTTCACTCGACCTTGTCATCTTATTAAGGACGGGTTATCTACGAGATCACGGGTCGCCTTGAATAAAACCTCGTGCGAAAATTGAGTAAATGTATGAGAATTAACCTCACAAAGTTGCACCGCGAAAATGAACCAAAAAATGTTCCCGTGAGCGATAAAAAGTGGAACAACAGGTGTGGTGTAGAATGGGTCGTATTAGTAGTTGGAACATTATAAGTTTTCTCTTTTCGTTGGTTTCTTTTATATTTTCGTGTTTTAAATGTGTTTTATTATCGTGAGGATTTTGGTGTCACATAAAGAGTTTTCTTTTCCACATATGTGTACATTACCATCATTATTTCCAGCGGCTGCTAATAAATTTTAATTACTCCGGCAACTAAAGCATCCCCGTCGGCTCACTAATTTATGAGCCATTTACGCTGATAACACAATCACCATAAATCTAAATACAATCACATCAAATTTTCATTTCCAAAACCCGGCTAAAACTCCCACATAAAGGAAAAAAAGAGAGGTAAAAAAAAAGAACTTGCCCCAATTACCGGGCGGGCCGACCCCTTCTACACATGCTGGGCAGAATTCCAAAATTGCATCACCTTCAAACTTCCCCTTCAATCATTAGCGGGGCCAAACGACCGTGTTAAATGAGGCCCGGCCGGTAAGTGGCCTAACAAGGTGACTGAACAATTATTTTCATTTTAACGACGTCATTAGCGCTGCCGGTGACAAGTGGGCCAAGCACTCGTTAAGATCTGGCCACTGATTGGGGAGGTACCGGCGCTGCTGCCACCGACGTCCGCACCTCCCACCTCCCCCCCACTCCTCCGTGTAGCCAGATTTATCTTTTATGTATAGATATAATGAGAAATAAACATGGGATATATAGGAGCGTGGCTTGGCTCTCACAGAGGGTGGTGGTGGTGGCGGCGGATGTTGCAGCTCGCTACACTAACTTATGCAAATTGTGTTCAAATACATTCGTCTGAGTCTTGTTAATCTGCCGAGTGACGAAGACACAAGTGATTTTTTTTTCTTCTTTCTTTCTTTTCTTAATTTTTCGTCTTAGTCCACATCTTTGACCAAGACGCCACCCGAGGCAAGAGTGAGGCTCAATGAAAGAAGGCTATTTTCTTTCTTTCTCTTCTTTCCTCTTTTTTCGCTGGGTTCTTGTGGACTTAGACTTGTGCTTATAGCTAAGGCTCGTTTTCACCTCACCTACTTGAGTCTCTCCTCACCACCGACTCACGTCTTCCTCATGAGCCATAAGGTAATTTTTATTTATTTTTATTTTTTATTTTATTTTTTTATTTTTTGCGACACAGTGTCAAGTTCAGTGTTTATCTCTCGGCAGGTCGCGTCTGTCTCGCTAACTCACAGGATACGTCATACTTGCCCCACATGACGCTTTAGGTGTCGTCGACTACCCGGGAATGGTAGTGTGTCCGTAGCGGGGAGTCTAATCAAATGGGTCCCAGTCCTCATGAGCCTTAGTCATAATAGGGCCTAACCCTAATAGGCCTCACTCCTATTGGGTCCTACTCCTAATCGGTCCTACTCCTAATAGGCCCCACCCCTAATGGGCCCCACCCCTAATAGGCCCCACTCTTAATGGGCCCCACTCTTAATAGGCCCCACTCTTAATGGGTCCTACTCCTAATGGGTCCAATACTAATATCTAAATTAGGTTTGGGTAAATTATTAGGACTGGAGTGCATTTAACCTCTCACCTCCTAACGGTACCTGCATGCCTGCTTGTCTACCGCCCCCCCCCCTTCCTCCCCGCCCTCCCCTTCCTCCCCCGCCCTCCCCTTCCTCCCCCGCCCCCCCTTCCTCCCCCACAGTATTAAACTTCACCTGGAGAGCCGTGTTTGTGCAGAACCCTGCCGTCGTGTTTGTTTGGTGACCTCACAAGAGATATTTGCAGCTGCTTCAGGTTGTCGAGGGAGGAGTGACGGCCACTTGTACCTGGCAAAATAAGACTCCAGCAGACGGAAGAAAATATCAGTATAAAACCTAGATTAATGTAGGTGGAGGAGAATACAGCTCGTTAAAGCCCCGCTAATGGGAGTGTGGTGAAGGTGTGGCGTTAAGAAGCTGTGGCTCATCTTCACACTCCTCATACACCAACACACGTGCACAGCGGAGGATTATTTTATATACAAAACCAATATTGTTTTTTCTGTCGGTATCTGGTCGTTAGGTGGATGTCTGTCGCTGTGTCTGATTGGTTTTTTTTTCTGTCTGTCTTTTGAATGTTTGGTGTGATAAGTATGTATGTGGGTGAGCCATATTTTGTGTGTATACATACGTGTGTGTGTGTGTGTTTGTAAGCGTGCGTGTGTGTGTGTGTGTGTTTGTAAGCGTGCGTGTGTGTGAATTGTGCTTTGTATTAATGGTATTTAATAGTAACGTTGATAATAAAACTAATAAGTGATAAAAGTTAATAGTGACAATAATCAATAATGATAAAAATAATGTTTTTTTAAGAACTCTTATGGTACAACAAATAGGGTGAAGCTACGAGAGGAAGTAGAATGCCATCAGAATGTAAACTTTGACAGAATGACGCAATCAAGATATATATTCACGGTTTGATGACAATGGATCAGCGAATCCAGTTTGCTATAGTATTTTGTTACGTATTTTTCTCACTTAAAGGTGTTCCTCTGGTGGCGTTTAGTCTGCTTCATCGCGGGAGTAAACAGCTGTGCGTACGCCCGTGTTTGGTGTTTGAAGAAAGTGGTAGAAAGTGTCTGTGCTTGGGGTTGGCCAGCCAGCCTTCCTTTACCAGCTGTTTGAAGAGGTCGTCACGCTGTTGCTTCAGAGACAATTTCACAGTTTGGAGAGATTTTTGGGACTACAATGATAAGAAAAATAAAAGGAATGTGAGTTCTTAGTTAAACTGTGAGGAAGTCTCGCAAGGAATGAAATAATAACTTGTTTTCCTGCAATCTCTTTAATCTTTGTTACAGACTGAAAGATTATTGAGTACGAGTCCTATTCCTCCAACCAGCTCTTAATCCTTGGATGAATACTACTTCCGTTTTGAAATACATCTCAGTGAATCCTCGGAAGCATATTGGTCGTGATCCTCCCACAGACTACACTGATCAGTACCTGCTGTAAGTGATGAGCAAAATACAAGTGGTAAAGTATGAGTTATTGGTCAGAGTCAGGGAAGGGAAACAGTCGAGTGTCATATGATTTCAGAGTTATAATTATAACACTCAGACGCAATGCTTATTAGTTATGACAGCAAAGTCTAATAAGTTGGCTTTGGTGAGTAACACAGTTTATTATGAAATCATATTGCCATCTTCCGCGTGTTAAGGTTAAACTCGAGTCACTGTCTTGAGATTGGTTGATGACCTTAATCGTTCTTGTGAAGGTTTATACCGTGTTAAGAATATCATTGTTGTGTTGTGATGCGTTGTTCTAGGTGAGACCAAGGCTGTTCATCGCATACGAACTCCCAACAAAAACACTTCGATTATAAACCTGTCCACTTCTTAGATTTTTTAAAACTGGTTTAGAATTACTTTCTTTGTATCTTGATATCGGTTTAAAAGCGACTATAATGAATCTAGTTTATTTCATGTTGGTCTAAAGCATACAGTTTTGATTAATGTTCGTGTTAAGACTAAAGCCCGGTAATGTTAATACTGTGAGAATTGTACACACACACACACACACACACACACACACACACACACACACACACACACACACACACACACACACACACACACACACACACACACACACACACAGAAAGAGAGAGAGCGAGCCACTTAGTTGACGTGTGGACCCATCCCTATCACGCATGAGTAAAGAATGACAATACTCATCAACACCAACACACACTGCTGCCCACCATGATAGTGTAGGTCACCGTCCCCACCATATACAACACCTGGCACATCGAGGTAACATGAGTCACAGGTCACCATGAGTCACAGGTCACCATGAGTCACAGGTCACCATGAGTCACAGGTCACCATGGTGAGTCACAGGTCACCATGAGTCACATTTAAGTAATACCCTGTAATTGGATAAAGATGATGTTTTTTCTTGATTTATTTTGCTTGAGATGAGAATTTAGTCCTTGTTTATTCAGGCCCTCGCTTTGTGATGATGAAGTGAACTTAAAATAGTAAAATTCCTCGTTACACATAAACTAACACCTACAGTAAATCGATATTCCTGAACCAACTTATTGATTTTTGACGTGAAACGGAAAGTAGCGCAATTTAGTGAGAGCCTTGGACCGTGATGAATTAAAATATATATATTAATTACACAGCTCTCCATACGTAATTAAAAACGCCATTAGCCACCTGGTGGCCACTCTCCTCACACATGGCTTCTCGTTTTCCTCATTTTCGCCAGATCGTCGGCTGCCCCGTCTTAATATTCCCCTCCAGCCAACACCCTCCGTTTAATATTGCCACTCTCTCTCTCTCTCTCTCTCTCTCTCTCTCTCTCTCTCTCTCACACACCTTTAACCCCCCTCCCTTTCACCACCATCTCCTTCCTCCCTCTCGCTATCTCCCCTTTCTCTCTCCACCACCATATACACCCTCCCTCACCATCACCAACGCCCGCACCCACCCTCATCTTCCTCCCACTTCTCTCACCACCTCCTCCATTCACCTCCTAACCTCCTCCCCTCATTTCACCTACTTCCCTTCAAAGGTTCGTCAATCCATTCATTACCTCCCCTTCCCATTATCCCTCTCTTTACCACTCCTTCCCCTCAATACCTCCCTTCACCCCCCCCCCTCACCCTCTGGTTACCAAATCCTATTCATAAAAAACCTATTCCATATCATCAGTCACTCACCACTTCCCCATCACCAACCCCTCACCACTTCCCCATCACGATCTTCTATCACTACCAGTCACATCACATCATTGTTATTTATCAACGCTTCTCTATCACCACCCTCCCCATCACCACTCTCTCTTTCATCATCACCCTCCCCATCATCACCACCCTCCCCATCATCACCACCCTCCCCATCATCACCACCCTCCCCATCACACCTCCCCCATCCACCCTCCCCATCACCACATCATCACCCTCCCCATCATCACCACCCTCCCCATCATCACCACCCTCCCCATCATCACCACCCTCCCCATCATCACCACCCTCCCAATCATCACCACCACCCTCCCCATCATCACATCCTGGACTATCCTGTGGGCCACCAATACACGGGAGGAGGAGGAGGAGGAGGGAGGGAGGGGAGTGCCGCAGGGGCCCCACAGCGTTGCCAATACCCTCAAATATCATCTACCACCGACAACCCATATTTACCTTGTATTGTCTCCTGTAATGAATTCTTGACGTGACACACATGGCGGCGATGAGGCTCTTTCTCGGCCCGTATTGACAGCCTCGAATGATGGAATTCCCCCGCGACAAAACGGACCAAGAACAGCGTGAGGGGGGCTTGTGTTAAAAAGGTGCGGCAGTAGCAGTGTGAACCGAGTCAGCTGATCAAGGGAACGCCATCAGCTGACGGACACACGCCAGCCTCACCTGATCAATTTCTCATCAAAAGTCAGTGGGATGAGTGGGATTTGCATGCCACCAGTTGTGTTTAGGAGGAGGAGGAGGAGGGAGAGGGAGAGAGCAGGTGGGTGAAGAGTAGGAGGAGGAGGAGGAGGGGGAGGAGAAGCAGAGTGGGTGAAGAGTAGGAGGAGGAGGAGGGGAGGAGAGAGCAGGTGGGTGAAGAGTAGGAGGAGGAGGGAGGAGGAGAGAGGCAGGTGGGTGAAAGAGTAGGAGGAGGAGGAGGGGAGGAGAAAGCAGGTGGGTGAAGAGTAGGAGGAGGAGGGAGGAGCAGGTGGGTGAAGAGTGGGAGGAGGAGGAGGGGGAGGAGCAGGTGGGTGAAGAGTGGGAGGAGGAGGAGAAGAGGTGTGGGTGAAGAGGAGGAGGGGAGGGGAGGAGAGAGCAGGTGGGTGAAGAGTGGGAGGAGGAGGAGGAGGAGAGAGCAGGTGGGTGAAGAGTAGGAGGAGGAGGAGGAGGAGAGCAGGTGGGTGAAGAGTAGGAGGAAGAGGGGGGGGAGGAGAGAGCAGGTGGGAGAAGAGAGTAGGATTATGAGAGACCAGAATGAAGGAAGGAGAGAGGGCAAGAGGCAAAGGTGGAGGTTAAAGCACGAGGAGTAGACGTAGAAGAAAGCAAGAAAGGAGATCGAGAAGAAAGGGATGAAAAGGAAAGATTAATGGGAGAGGAAGGAGGAAAGAACAGAGGATGGAGGAGAGGAGGCAGTGGGAAGAGACGAAAAAAAAACAAGTGAAGGCAACGGAGGAAAAGGTGAGATGGAGAGGAGGAAGAGGAGGAGGGAGAAGAGGCATAGTAGAGAGGAGAAGGAGGAAGAAGCGAGATTGAGAAGAGGAGGAGGAGGAGGTTGAGGAGGCAGGAGGTTGATGTGTGGTGTATGTTTGTGTGTATAAATATCATGACCAAATCACCAAGACACATTTGTTTGTATATCTTCTGTGTGTGTGTGTGTGTGTGTGTGTGTGTACGAATAATAATGATGATAATAATACGCTATAATATAATAATAATAATAATTAATCTTTTTTTTTATCATACAACAGTTCATTGAGAGAAAATAGCAGCTACAGGCTGAAGATACTCGTACTAGGGAGTGGGTCATGTAACAAAAGCTTTCAGTGCGGAAAGAGGAAACATGGAGTTGACCATACAGGTTAACTAGGGTCTGATAATGTACACAGTGGTTGGAAAGAGGTAGTCTTGTAGCCCTGATACAGTGTGTGTTTGTGCGTGTGCGCCTGCTTATAAATACAGGAATTACAACTTCAGTTTTACCTTTAGTTCGTAATCATGGGGAGGCAGGAGAGAATGTCACCTGGGGTAGTCATGGCTGAGAGAAGGACATGAGGCAAGGAGTGACTGAAGGCAGGTGGGGTTTCAGAGATAATTATATTTTAATTATATTTTACCTCTCGGTGTACTGTTTGAAAGGTGAAGTTTGAACATTATAATCTATCTATATAGTACTTGTATAAAATCCACCCTGTGTCTGTGTGTTCCTCAAGCATTTCCACAATTTTGAAGGTAGAGGTAAAAGTTGGTAGGGAGGTGCGGGTGGATCAGGGGATGGTCATGAACTATAGCCCCTGCTCCTCCATCCGAACACAATCCGGGTAACTCAACTGGTGGTATAATAAACACCGCTTAACCTGCTTTGTCACGTGTGTTGTTCAAGACCGGAGTGCCTCATTTATACACAATATTTCTATATAAAGTGAAATAATACAACGCTAACTAAAGGCTTATGAATTCTCTAACGTGGATGAAATTAAGATCGTCGTCATGCTGTTTAAGAATACAGATAGTACTACTGTAAATTATGCTACTTTTATTATTTTTACTGTCACATATATTTTTCAACAAATGCTTCAGTGGTTGCCCCGTGAGATCATGTTGACACTCTGATTTTTTTAGGTATTATGTCGTTACTTTTGGGGAACTTCACCAGACTAATTTTAAATGTTTTTTTTTTTTCTAAGTTTAGTTTGACATTATTAAAAAGAACTTAAACCCCACCAGGAGTATAATCAGTAATATTAAGGTATAATATATGAATCCTATGTAGATTTGTGTTTGACGAGATGCTTGGAGAAACGAAAATACTGTTTATTTTTCATTCTTGGCGGATTAGTGTAATTACACAAACTTACGCTCTTACACACAATAGGTGTTGAAGTGAAATAATATTATAATACCAACATCTATACTGTTTATGTTTTCCATAACGTTATCGTTAATATTTGCTATTAGATTACCTCTATGCTAACACCTGTCGATTACCTCTATGCTAGCACCTGTCACCACCAGATTGCATAACATGATCGACCTTCCCACCCTAATGATCACCAGCACTCGATGAACACCTGTCTGAGTCATTTACTTCCCACGAGATCAACCTGAATAGTCATTATGCTGGCCTGGATACTGCAGGTAATAACAGCAGGGTAGATCAGGTTGTGAGCAGAGAACTGGGCGGCTGTCTGTATGGGAAAGTACCAGGGATTGACATCAGGTAGAAGCCCCCGCACCAGTACTCCACGACAGGTGTGTGCCAACCGGTCGCAATTTTCGTCGTTGCCTTAGGGTGATCCACCTCCCAGGTACCAGACGGCCACACCTGTTGACTGTATACTCGTACATATTATGACAGCTGAAACCTACCTGTGTCTCGTGTGTGTGTGTGTGTGTGTGTGTGTGTGTGTGTGTGTGTGTATGTGTGTGTGTGTGTGTGTGTTGTGTGTGAGAGTTTGACTGTAAATATATATGCAAGCATGAAATTGAATGCGTGTGTATGCATGCAGCGGTATGTGCTAGTAATTGTCTGTGTCTTTCTATGTATGTAAACGCGTTCGTATTTTCAGTGTGTGTGGGTTTGTGTGTGTTTACGTGCATGTGTGTAACCTGTGGTGTAATGGTCAGCTTGCTCGCATCGCAAGCGAGTGGATCCGTATTCGATCCTCGTGCAGGGTGAAACTATGGGCAAGTTTCTTTACTCCATTTGCCTCTGTCTACCCAGCAGTAATTGGGGACCTGGATGATAATCGATTTGCGGATCATGTTCCGGGGTAATGGTGAGCCAGTGCAGTTGGCGAGTTGTCCGGTCTTCTCGGATTATTCCTTGACACTGGGTCATGCAACTCGTTAACTTAGGGTGTGGTAGTTTTATTGGCGACAGCTTCTACACCTTAAACAACTACACGTCTAGGTGGCCCGAGGGCCGGCCATCCTCGTGCACGAGGGTCAGCAATTTTTATTATTACAGACTTGTTGGTGTGACTGTGTAGTGATTCTCGAGTCTGTGGAAGGTGGGATAAGTATTTTTCGGCATGATATCTTGTGTTATTATTATCAGTATACACATAGACAGTGGGTGTTTGACTTACGGATTGTCACTGTACATATCAGTGTGACAAAGCCATTATATTACTCCTGGATAATATGTATATGTCACTGCTTCATACCTACACATGTATTCACGTCTCTGTTAGGAAAGCGCCATGAAGGCAGACGGTAAACGTTTATTTCACTATCACAGATTCCACTGTACTGACCCTGACTAGTTTTATTGTGGTGCTGTATACGTGTGTGTACATTTGCATCCTATAATACATACGTACACGAATTCGTATTAAAGCACTGCATACGCACACCTTTATACACAAATCACTGTCAGTTGGCACCGTCAGGAAGACAAGAAACAAAAAAATCCATTTCACTACCATCCCCTCTTCCTCAGCTGCTCCCGTAGAGACGTAGGGAAGGTGAGGGCCTGGGATGTGCTGTACGTCGGACGGAAACAGTCAGTCATAAACCTGGTCGACCCACCACGTCAGCTATACAACATTTTTCTATTGTTGGAACAAGGTATCGCCTGTCGCGGCCACTTTTTTGTCTACCCCTCCTGGGTTTGTGTGTGTGTGTGTGTGTGTGTGTGTGTGTGTGTGTGTGTGTGTGTGTGTGTGTGTGTGGGTGTGTGTGTGTGTGTGTGCGTGCTGTGTGTGTGTGTGTGTGTGTGTGTGTGTGTGTGTGTGTGTGTGTGTGTGTGTGTGTGTGTGTGTGTGTGTGTTCGTTCGTTCTTTACCTTGCGGGCATTAAATTCAGTTTATATGTGTAAATTTTTTGCGTGTGAGCCTATTGTCTCTGTGGAGGGAGGAAAAAATGCATTTGTTTGCTTTTTGATAATAGTGGATTCCGTACAATGATTGGGTGGTGTGTGTGTGTGTGTGTGTGTGTGTGTGTGTGTGTGTGTGTGTGTGTGTGTGTGTGTGTGTGTGTGTGTGTGCCTTTGTGTATATGTGTACTGTGTGTGATGTCCAAGTCTTCTCAGCATTTGTGTTATGTATCTTTTTTATTAATGAAGCACTTGAATAAAAAACCCATATAAAAACCCAGTCATTGAAGCACTAGAATGTATAAGCCAGCCAATAAAACACAATAATACATAAAGCCAATTAATGAAGCAATAGATTATAAAAAAAGACCACACATTAAAACACTACCGCCTGGGAAGATATTGGAAGCATAATGTATTGTCTAATGGTAGACCCTGCTGCCATATGTGACCAAGTCCCAGGTTGATGATCTGACTTTCTGCCTCATTTACACACAATTGCAGGGTCTCAATTGTTTCTCTTACTATTGACAACACAACATACATATATTGTTTCTCACTCTTGATTTTTTTCATTTTTGTATTTCTTTATTATTATTATTATTATTATTATTATTATTATTATTATTATTATTATTATTATTATTATTATTATTATTATTATTATTATTATTATTATTGTTATTATTATTATTATTAATATTAATATTAATATTATTACATTTTCGCCCCCCAGGCCCCAATGTGGGTCAGTGACCTGTGCCCGGGTGGGCTAATCCCCGTAAAAAAAAAAAAATAACACCTTGGATATACTATTACACACAGTGGAAGTTTTCGCATATACTCAAGCTCTCAAGAATCCTTCCTAACATGATCAGCCGTTGGTTCGTCTCTCCTGTGGGCGGTCTCACCATTACTGTGTGGCCGACTTGAGATGTGCACGGTAGAGAGAGAGAGAGAGAGAGAGAGAGAGAGAGAGAGAGAGAGAGAGAGAGAGAGAGAGAGAGAGATTACAGTCTTACCCACCACGGTAATTGTTTAGCATTAACTGGGTCACCTCTTCTTTACTTGTCACTCGTCGATCCAACTCCCATCTGTAGAGGACCGCCCGCTATTTGCCGGGTTTTTTCCCTCTCTCTGGTGTATACGTCTCTCCCGTCTTGTTTTTTTCTATTTATTTTTTCTTTGTCTGTCCGTCTGTCTTTCATCTCTATAGTATCAGTACCATCATGCTGAGGGTTTAGTCACACACGGTCGTATTTTATGTAGGCTTTTGTGTTGTTGATTGTTCGTAAGTTTCTATCTTATTGGTGTCTGTACTTCCAAGATCAGTCCAGTTTGTCGATATGAGGTGTTGGTACGGTGGTAGGTATCGGGGGTCAGAGGCGTGGTGGTCCTTATGAAATATTAGGTACGGGTTATGATTCATAGCCTTTAAAGTACATACTATTTCTCTGTCCTGTCGTACATCTTCTCTCCAAAACGAGATATTTTGACGGCCTTCTCCCTATCATAAAGAGGAGGTAGTGTGTCACGTACCCAATTTAAGACAGTAGGTCATCGGTCATGGTCGCAAGTTGAGTGAAAATAGAATTTCCTTCTTGGTCCATAGTTCCGTTCGTATCTTCCGAGTCTCTGCTTAATTTTGGCAGGTTATGTAATAGTGATGGCGAGGTGTATAATGGCAGAGGTGAGAGCTAGTGTGGCACTTATCCCCGTGACTGTGTTTGTTGAGGTGCCGTCACCGGATGTCCCACACAGTGCCAGTGAAACTAATGATCTGTTGATTATTTTCCCTTTACGATCTGGTATCCATTTACTCCTGGGTCATCTTAGACGTGTATGGAAAGTCCTTTGACAATGGACACTGCCTGGGTTCATAATGGGACCCGGAACACGTAACTCAACACCAGCGGTAACGACCACCTGACCACAAAGGTTGTCAGCCCCAGGTACCAAAATTAGATAATTAACTGAAAGGCCAAAGTTACAGGCTCTTTAAAGGCTGTTTCCTTCCTTCTTCCTGAATTTCTCTCCATTCTGAGATATTACCAAAAACTCTCTCCAATTATTTCAAAGGAGAAAGTGACTTAGTTCCACTTCATAAGGACTCTTAGTCTCCGGCGGTCAAATATAATTTTTGGGGAGATATTTGGTCACTTAATCTTCATAGTTTTTTTTTTAATACGGTAACTTGCACTGTGTATAAATTTAAGGTTTATCAATTTAAATACCAACTTTTACAACTGGGTCATAGGTTAAGGTCATCATAGTAAAGGCAGACGATGTATTTTTCTTCCTCGAGTCGTATACAAGTTCGCTTCTCATTGAAATGTTATAAGTAAACTTCATTATTGTTGATATATCATGAAGAGTTTTGGTTTTGACGATATTTCAGTTTGTCAAAGTAATAATATGTGGTTTTATAAATGCCCCGGAGGGTGTATTTATGACATTCACACTCCAAAAAGATGTTATACATTTTTTTTGTATTTTTCAGGTATGAATACACGTATACATAGCAGGAAAAAATATGTAATACTACGTAAATAATAACACTGTTTTATGTTCTCCTGCAGTGGGTTTCATGTACACATGATACCTACACACTGACGCACGTAAGCGGTATTAATTTCAGAGGCCATTAACTTGGCTCTAAAAGTTAACTCTATCTTTATGGGGAATTTACCATCCACACAGACAGACAGACAGACAGCCAGACACGAGCAGAGAGAGGCGCCCCTTACCTCTGAGTCAGGCACGTCATCCCCCGCCACCAGTGATTGATAGTGTCACCTGATAGCCGACCCCTCCTGCTCCCCTGAATTATCTCATTATTGCTTTATCTTACATTGTTATTTCACACCCAATTACCTGTTTTATCAATATCCCAATGTGTACTGAAGACTGCGTGTGTGCGTGTGTGCGTGTGCGTGTGTGTTAATTGCAAGAGACACCTTAGGGAAGAGGATAAAGACTTTTGGGGAAATTTAAAGGTTATTATCCTCTGTTTGTTAAGATATAATGACTTCTCTGTGGCTAGCTGCACCACCTTTGCTGTAGTAAACAAAAGTAGGTGTTGGTCTGGGTGAAAGTACAGGCGTAATCCTACAACGATTCCTTGTCATTATTCAGGGCATAAATTGGCTGCCCTCACGAGACGCTTTCCGAAGTCGCCGGGCCTGAAAAAGCCTTAAACCAGTTGCTGACCACTGGCTATGTGACGATCCTCATTTATCATGTACAGTATCACTTAGATTTTAGACAAATAATTGTTAACTCTTCGTTACAATAAAACCTTACGAATTCAATTTGCCTTAAACAAATGTGAGGCAGATGAGGGATTATGGCATAAGTAGTAATTATGTACCACATCGAGGGTCTTCTGGTACAGTCAGGGAAATGTGCTTCTATAGATCCTGTGATAACCGCAATTAAAACAACGTATCATACTTGAATCCATATTCATATAAGACTGCAAAGGATGACTCGAAGCGCGATCTATGAGACATGAGTCGAATCCCCACTCATCTCCACTACTTGCGACTCTACCACATATTGACTTGGGATATCGCCGGAGATTTAGAAACACCTCCCCTGATTGTACTACCAGTGGCATTGACACCACCCTTTAAATACCACTGACTAACTCTTGATGGTAGTGGTTGTGTTTGTGGTGTGCGTGTCATCCTCTGGAAATTTTACAGGTGAGGCCATGTGGCTTCTATTGGATTATCGTTGCCTCCCGCAGACACTGCGGCGACGAGGCGAGGAATGATGCCGATACGTCAAAGGCTTTAGGGTCGAGGAGGATTTTGAGATGGCCCGAAGTAAGTTACCAAAGGAAGGGTGACTTACAGCCTGAAGGTGGGGTAGTCTGTTGTGCTGATGGTAGTCCCTCATGCATTACTGTAGCGATGTTTCTCATGGTGGTGTTAATATGGCTGGATCGTGTGTAAGCCCTTGAAGGGGCTGGTCTGAGAGATAGGGCTGCGGGGTAACTCACAGGGAGGATCTCGTACCATATCTGGGGGTCCTTCACTCCCTTATGTGCTCGGATAGAATTTATCCCACCGACTTATTGACTACAGTGGCTGATGAAAGAAAAGTTTGTATTAAAGTATGCCAAGCTAAGAGGACTCCCCCCGCGCTCAGACCTAATCGAATTAATGGAAATGCTAGCAAGTGATTGGTAAATTAGTTACGAACACCTTGGAAGATTCTGGCTGCGATTCGTTGTTAAATGATAGGTATATGGGCCTTCATAATCAACTGCAACTTGAAACGTCATTGAAACTCCCTAAGAACGACGTCGCTGTGTGTGTGTGTGTGTGTGTGTGTGTGTGTGTGTGTGTGTCTGTGTGTGTGTGTGTGTGTGTGTGTGACGTTGTTGATTGCTTTATATTAATTGAGTGTTGTGTCGCGTGTATGTATACAGTATGTGTTTGTATGACTGTATATATGCATTTATGTGTGTGAGAGAGAAACATACACAAATTAATATTAGAGAAAGAGAGACAGTACGTGTAATTAGATAATAATTTGATAACAAAACTGCCTCTTTGCCTGACGCGTTGGTCCATGAGAAAATAATTATATTGGCAATTACCGTGAGGGAGGGTGGAGCGCTGACCAGCCGTCGCCCATGATGGTGGTGGTGGTTGTTGGTGGTAGTGCTTGTGGTGGTTGTTGGTCGTAGTGCTTGTGGTGGTTGTTGGTGGTAGTGCTTGTGGTGGTTGTTGGTGGTAGTGCTTGTGGTGGTTGTTGGTGGTAGTGCTTGTGGTGGTTGATGGTGGTTTGTGGTGGTAGAGCAAATGGTTGTTGATGGTAGAAGTTGATGTTGGTAGTGGTTGTTGATAATGGTTGTAAGTTATTAGCAAGGTCACTGTAGGTTGTGCTTACGTCTGAGCGGTGGTGGTGGTAGCGGCGGCGTCGGTGTGGGAGGCGGTGGTAGCGGCGGCGGCTGGGTGGGTGGCAGTGGTAGTGGGTGTAAGTGGGTTGTAATGATGGGAGAGGGAAGGAGTCCTCGGTGGTCAGGTTGGCTGCAGCTTGAGTAGAGTGATGATGGGCGGTGGACACTCTGATGTGGTTGTTGTGGTGAAAGTCTTGCTGTTGTGGTGATTGCTTCATTATAGTTCAGTACTGGTGGTGTTGATGGTGACTTGTATTGTTTGGTTAGTACTAGTGGTGGTGACTTTCTTTTATTGTTTATTTATTACTGGTTATGGTTGTTTTGAGAGCGAGGATGGTGGTAATGGCGAGGATGATACCAAATTCAAATATACTTTATTAGTAGAGCCAAAACTTAAGTGATTTTGATTTAATACAAAACTTATGTTGTAGCTTGAAACACGTTATGAAAATATAAACTCACTGTACAAGACCTAGTCTGGGATGTTCAGTACTTGGGATTATTATTTGGGATCTGTCTTAAAATCCTTACTTGAAAGTCTTGGGTACTGTATAGAAAATCAACACAGTTGTATAAATATATTGCGACTTTTATACGCAAAATTATTTGTGTGTATATATATATATATATATATATATATATATATATATATATATATATATATATATATATATATATATATATCATGACTTACATATATACAGTATATATATATATAGTGAAAGTTTTAGTTTATGCCCTTTATAGGCCATTGGCCCATTAACAACTCTTAAGAACCTGTGGTAAGAGGGGAGCTAGCACGCCACTTACGTCTGAGGCCCCACGCTGCTAGTGTTGCTGCCTTGGTAAAAACTTTTCAGGGGGTGCTATTTCCTGACCCCAACCTGCACCTTATCCTTCTAAATTTCACGAAACTTGGTCCAAGGAATCGATTCTTGGATGTGTTAAGTCAGCCGGATCACCTGAGGATGAGGATTAGCCCCTTGGATATTAAGATTTACCATGCTAACCTCCCCTAACCCCCCTCAGGTGTTTAATCAGGTGAAATAAACAGGTAACTAATCTCCAGGTGATGCAGTCAACCCAATGCTCGTCTCTCCTGACTTGACTGATGGTTGTTTGTTGTGCATAAGGGATGTTTTTTTTATGTCCCAAGTGTGGCTTAAACCATAAATGAAATATTGGTTTAAGTGCCAGCGAATAGTTTTCAATCGTACTCATATTGAGTTGCTCTGGAAAACGAAGTAGTTTTGTAATTGAAAACGGAATTAGTACACATATTTGAAAAATGTTTCGATGAAATAACAAGATTTTTTTTAGATATTAACTTACGACATCTAGTGATGCCTCCCTTCCCTTCCAAATATATATATATATATATATATATATATATATATATATATATATATATATATATATATATATATATATATATATATATATATATATATATATGTAGAGAGAGAGAGAGAGAATAACCCTGAGCTCACGTAAAAATAAATAAGTCACAGACGAAATTTGTTTTATTGTGATCAGTTGAAGAAATCCCTTGGCCTTTGGTAAATTGAAGGTGATGAACGTGTGCCAGTAACAGAATAAGAATGAGCAGGTAAGTCATCACCCGCTGTCGCTGTTATGATATCCTTCGTTAACCGCTTGTGTCTCTCTCTGATGAATAAAGCCTAACCTGACCTTGGGAAAATAAAACATTAAAGTGGCGTCCACATAGTGAAGGAGTTA